>NC_056751.1:597970477-598290477 GCF_019279795.1 Protopterus annectens
GTACTTAGGTTAGTTGGGGGGGGGTGTTGCAATTATTGGTAAGATGTTGTTACTCTGTTATCAGCTAGTCTCATTAGGGAGTTACTGGATTAGGTGTGAGGCAGGGGGCCAGTTATTGTTGGCTTTTTCATATAATACCCCTCATTAACAGAGTATTGGATTAGGTCTGATATACAGGGCAAGCTA
This sequence comes from Protopterus annectens, assembly GCF_019279795.1. Classification (NCBI taxonomy): domain Eukaryota; kingdom Metazoa; phylum Chordata; order Ceratodontiformes; family Protopteridae; genus Protopterus; species Protopterus annectens. The sequence continues at coordinate 597,970,664 of NC_056751.1, forward strand.
CCATTGGGTTACTTCAAACACTGCCATCAAGAAATTCAAAATGAAGCTCACATGGAGAAAATTTAAAGGACATGCAAATAACTGTAAAAAGAAAACTTTTTAGCACAGTTTACAATATGGAAACTAATGAGTGCTATATACAAGGTATATATATATATATATATATATATATATATATATATATATATATATATATATATATATATAGTTCACAATGTCTGACTTACAAAAAAGGAGATATAATTATTTGCCTACACGGCCTCAGCTAATAATTGTGTTGTGACTATTCTAAATGAGGAAGATTTTTCATTAAAAATAATAAAAGGGAGTTATCTTATCACTGAATACAAAAGTCTTCTCTAAGCTCATCCCCATATTCTAACCTCTGTGTAAGTGTTCTGTAATGATAGATTGGGCTTTCTGATGATTTTTTCCAGACTTCATCTTCCTATAATAGCCATGTTTTTCATTGTAAGCGGCAATTGGAAGTTAATTCTGGGTTATCTGTTTGATAAACAGTGGTCTTCTGTAGGTTATGGCAAGACCGAGTTTACACCTGTTACAGGATCTGCTAGAAGCATATCATAATTTTGACTGATATATGTTCTTCTCCCTCAGGCAAAGGCTTAGCTTTGTTCAACATCACCCTTGCTCAACATTTTTTTCCTTTTGTTTAAAGCCTTACATATATTTGACATTAAGATTAATGTGGAAACTACATCATTCTAAGATTATTCCCTGATACATATTAAACTCAGTTTTATATTTCCAGTTTTGATCAAGAAATTAAAACAACACTTGCTTAGTAAAAAAGATATAATAGAACAAATTATTTTCCTAATGTGTAATCACTTTTGATGAAATGTGGATAAATCAAATCCACATGGTATCAGATGAGAAAACAGTTAAAGGTCTTCTAATTAAGAAAGCATCTTTTTTTCAAAATATGTAGCTGGGAAAATATCTACTCTAAAATCTTCTACATATTGCCTTGCTAAAGAACTCCACTTTGATTTTAATAAAAAAATGTTCAACTCTTTAACAGATGCATAGTGCAGACTTAATCACTGAAAGCATCTAACAAGTTTTTAATTGAAGTAAAGATACAAGCAAAGTATTCAGAATGGGCAGCTATTCCCTTTAAGCTTTTTGCTAGCTTTCTTAAACTGAATCACAATCTCACAGTCCCACACTAATATTACTTAGCCAAAGAAAATGACACTTTTTGTATAAAACCACAGAATATTCTTTCTGCTTTTTAGCAAACCAATGGAAATATTTATGCATCAAAAACTCATATATAAAATTAAAGAATACAGAAAACGTTTTAAAGGCTTCATCCCTAATATTTATCTTATTATTTTTATTTTATTTTACTTGTATTTATTTGAAGTCCAAATAGGCATTTATCCCATTATCAGTGGAGCCTTGTGGAGAAAAGCTCCAGAGATAGGAAAAAAACATGAAAAGGAGTCATAAAAACAGAAACATAAAATAATATATGAAACACAATCATAAAACAAGTACATAAATTTATAACAAGTGCATAAATCTGTGGCACTCACTGATGATAGTTTGTACATTCGAATGGTATTTACATACCAAGCAAAAAATAAGAATATAGAAGGGGAGAGGAGAATATAAAATTAAAACCAGTTTCTAAAGAATGGTAGTTATGTTGCAAGCATGAGTGCTATAAAGTCTATTTAAATTGAGTATAGTTAATTCCAGCAGAGTGAGTATAGGAATAGTTGTTAATGAATAAAATTATTTACAAAAAAATGTTATTATGTACAATTTATTTACATGGAAAACACTCTTGATTATTCCAATGAGCTTACCTATTGCCAGGATAGATGATGAGCTAAGAAAGTAAAATGAAATTCGAACCACAGTGTGCACTGAATAAATACTCAAGATCTGAAACACGAAGATTTATTCAACCAACAACAGACTAAGCATATGCTTTCACCAGCAACCTGGCTTCTTCAGAGTCTGACAGTAAAACACTCCATATAAAAAACACTCCACATTTAAAGTAAGAATGCATTCTCCCCACCCATCCAATTAATCAATAAATCAATCAAACAGACAATTTCTTAAGAATACATTTACAACCAAGTTTTAGTTTAAAAAAACAATTCATAACATTTAATAAACTTATAATAGTCATACACTACATATGTATACATATAAAAATGTAATATAAAATTGCAGTTCCTCTAAATAACACTACTTAAGTATTTTAACTGAGGCTTTATGGTGACATATTCATTTAGCCCAGGGCGCCTGGTAGCATTGAGCCTAAGCTGCCATTCCATTTCTAACCTTGCTACCCTGTTCTGTGCATCACACTGAATGTTAGACTTAACCCTATCTATAATAAAAAATAAAAATTTGTTAAAATTCCCACATACTGCACTATGCAAATAAAGTGCATTGTGCTCATCCTTTCTCCTGATTGAACTGACATGTTCCCCTATTCTTGTTTTCAAGCTTCGTGTAGTCATGCCCACATAAAATGCATCGCATGACATACACGAAGCAAGATATACACAATTCTTGGTGCTACAATTACAAGCACCTGGACAAGATATCGTACGTTGATACCCCACTACACTTACGTATGTCCCAACTGCTATGTATCTACATCCTCTACAGGAACCACATTTGCTCATGGCAGATCTAGTGTTGCTTCTACCCTGTCTTTCAAGTATACTCTTCAAATTCTTTCCTTTTCCATAGGCAATCACCGGGGTATCACCTAGGATCATTTTAATATCTTTACTCAGAAAATATTTCCACAAATTTCTGAGACTAGAACCTAGTTCATTAGCTCTTTCATTGTATGTTAAAACAAATTTTGCTTTATTTGTTTTATTCAATGTGCTGACACTACTACCTATGTTTGCACCCTCCTCCCCTTGCCCTCTTAGAATAGGACTATATTTGTTTCTTCTTCTTCTATATACTTCTTTTTGATGTTAGTTAACATTGATAGCGGTACCCCTGTCAACAAACATTCCAATCAATGTATAAATTTCCTTCTTAAATAAATCATCATTACTGATTAATCTACATAGCCGGACCATCTGGCCCTTAACTACACCTCTCCTTTGGTGCAGAGGGTGACAACTTGTGTAGTGCAGCATCGAGTTTGAATAACTAGGTTTCCTGTAAATTGTACTCACCAGTCCTTCTTTGGTCTTAAATAAGGTAATGTCCAGGTAATTTACTCTCTTTGTTCCAGGTGTGTGTAAATCTAAAGAAATCTGTGGTTTCATTAATGTAAGAGCAAAATTCCTTAACACTTTCCTCATCCCCTTTCCAAAATATAAGGAGGTCATCTAAAAACCTACAGTACAAAAGAATGTTGCCCTTGTACTTTGAGTTTAACACAAATTGCTTTTCCCATGCCCATAGCACTAAATTAGCATAGACAGGGGCACAACGGGCACCCATCGCTACCCCTGTCTTTTGTTGATAGATCTCTCCATCAAATTGTATAAAGTTATTATGTAGTATGATTTCCATCAAGTCATGACATATCTCCAGTCTTTCTTTATCAAAACTGGGACTAGTCAAAAGACTGTCATAAAACAGTTCCAGCCCAGTTTGATGTGGTATCACTGAGAATAAGTTAATGACATCGACAGTCAAAAACCCAAACATCTCATTCCCAATGCCCTTAACACTTCCTACCCTTTCCAAACAATGCCACGAATCCTTTAGTATGTGGTCAGCATCCATTAATGCTTTTTACAAAAATGGTCCACAAATGCAGCCATTGGTTCTGTCTTGGAACCCTTTGCAGAAACAATTGGTCTAAACTGCACATTTTCTGTCCCTTTGTGGACCTTTGGGATTCCAAAAGCTTGGGCATAGTAGGAAACTTCACACAAAGAAACTCATACTCAACCTCATTAATAACTCCTTGATGTAAAGCATCAAACAAAAACATGTCTATTCCTCTATATGCTCTATTAGTTTCATTAATTGATGCTCTAGTGTATGTGTTTTCATCCCCAAGCAACCTGAATATACAACTACTGTAGTCTATTTTATTCATAATGACCATTCCTCCCCCTTTGTCTGGTTTCATACATCTAACCTTCTGTGTTGACCATAATTCTTGTATAACCTTTCTTTCATTCTCTGATAAATTATCCTTGACCTCAGATTTTTGCCTACAGATTTTCCTAAACTCATATTCTACCATCTGTTCAAATCCAGTGATCTCTGAGTTTATGGGAGGCATGAAGCAACTTTTTCTTTTGATCCCTAAAGATACGTTCTTGTCTGTAGACATCATAGCACATGAACCCTGACCAGCAAAATATAGTTGCAAATTAAGCTTCCTAATATATAACTTTAAGTTTAGTAAAACTTGTGCAATATCTAGCTTGAAATTTGGCACAAAGTTTGTACCTTTGCTAAACAGTTCAAAATACACATCACTAATATCCATTTCAGTGTAATTATATATTGTGAAGCCTTTGCTTCTAACAATGTCACACGATAATGAAGAAGTACATACATCCAACACATCAGTGTTAGCTGAAGCAAATTCTTGACTTAAACAAATATTGTTGGGTTCATTATGAGTTACAGGCACATACATATTTACATTGCTATCCTGTGTCTTACTACAATTTCCCATTACATCAAAACTTCTGTACTGCACTTGCTTTACATTGTCCAAAATATACTCATTTGTGTGGTGTAAATTTTGATCACTTACATTCTGCATGTCACTTTGTTTTTCCCTCAAAAATTCACAGTTCGTGGGAAACTCCAACACAAAATCAAAACATACATTAAAGTCTAACGTATTGGTAACAACATTGTTGGCTTTACATCTACTAGGATTTAATAGTTCACCCTCCTTCTTCTTGGATGCTGACGTGGAGATTTGGCCGTTTGTGGCTGCTTGTTCAAGAGCCTCTCCGACCTTCGCAGGAAAACCTGCGGCTCTAAAAAATCATCCCCTTCTTCCACATACAATTCCTGTGTCACATCCATATCATCACCACCAATATCTTTTTCATGATTAGTACCATTGAAATTAAACACTTTTCTACCCGGTGGGTACGCTGCTTTATTTTTGTAATCTGCAGCATCCCTGGCCAATTTTTTGTGTTTAATGGCCCTGTTTATTTCCACAAAAGCCTCAATGTTTTTAAAAACTTTTTCAAAATTCACTTTATATTGTAAAAACAATAAGTCAGATGTAATACTAAAGTGAAGCTTACTAATCTCTTCACGTAAAACATTGAGTCTATTGTTATTGTTCCGAATGATTAAATCAAGAAGCTCCATACCTGCTTTTTGAAACAGTTCAACCAGGTCTTGAAAAATGTCAGAATCCATTTCTACCCCCATCGGCAACTTCCATAAACGTAAACCCTTAGGGACTTGGTTAAGCCCCCTCGATTTAATCAGGAACAAGTTGTCTAATTGCATCGCTCTATATTTTCTACTTAGTTTTTCATACTGGGATATCTGCTCTTTAAGAGAAGGAAGATGACTGCTTTTGTCCATATCACGATTCCACGTTGCTCCAAAGACCTCCGTTGTAGCTTCAAAGTCCGCGCCAAACCAAGCCGACAAATCCTGTCTCCTAGACGTACTCTGTACTGCTATAGGTGACGCTGGCTCAGATGTAACCACAACTTCCTGGTTTCGTTGAGCGCCACTCACCACTCCGCTGTAGGAAGCTGGGTTAACGCTTCTCTGCACTGGAGCAATGGAACTATGCAAATAAAGTGCATTGTGCTCATCCTTTCTCCTGATTGAACTGACATGTTCAGGGGAGGAGGGTGCAAACATAGGTAGTAGTGTCAGCACATTGAAGAAAACAAATAAAGCAAAATTTGTTTTAACATACAATGAAAGAGCTAATGAACTAGGTTCTAGTCTCAGAAATTTGTGGAAATATTTTCTGAGTAAAGATATTAAAATGATCCTAGGTGATACCCCGGTGATTGCCTATGGAAAAGGAAAGAATTTGAAGAGTATACTTGAAAGAGAGGGTAGAAGCAACACTAGATCTGCCATGAGCAAATGTGGTTCCTGTAGAGGATGTAGGTACATAGCAGTTGGGACGTACGTAAGTGTAGTGGGGTATCAACGTACGATATCTTGTCCAGGTGCTTGTAATTGTAGCACCAAGAATTGTGTATACCTTGCTTCGGTATGTCATGCGATGCATTTTATGTGGGCATGACTACACCTAAGCTTGAAAACAAGAATAGGGGAACATGTCAGTTCAATCAGGAGAAAGGATGAGCACAATGCACTTTATTTGCATAGTGCAGTATGTGGGAATTTTAACAAATTTTTATTTTTATTATAGATAGGGTTAAGTCTAACATTCAGTGTGATGCACAGAACAGGGTAGCAAGGTTAGAAATGGAATGGCAGCTTAGGCTCAATGCTACCAGGCGCCCTGGGCTAAATGAATATGTCACCATAAAGCCTCAGTTAAAATACTTAAGTAGTGTTATTTAGAGGAACTGCAATTTTATATTACATTTTTATATGTATACATATGTAGTGTATGACTATTATAAGTTTATTAAATGTTATGAATTGTTTTTTTAAACTAATACTTGGTTGTAAATGTATTCTTAAGAAATTGTCTATTTGATTGATTTATTGATTAATTGGATGGGTGGGGAGAATGCATTCTTGCTTTAAATGTGGAGTGTTTTTTATATGGAGTGTTTTATTGTCAGACTCTGAAGAAGCCAGGTTGCTGGTGAAAGCATATGCTTAGTCTGTTGTTGGTTGAATAAATCTTCGTGTTTCAGATCTTGAGTATTAATTCAGTGCACACTGTGGTTCGAATTTCATTTTATTTTCTTGGTTGAACCTTTGTTGGTTATGATGGACTGTTTAACTGTTATCGCGATGAGCTAAGAAAGGAAAATTAAAGGAAAGGGATGCTGGGATTATCCAACTATGTTACAAGAACATAGTCTTGAGTCCATTAAGTGCATTTTCAGTTGTGTTTTGAACGATAAAAAATTGTCATTGGGCCTTAGGTTTAGAGAGAGAGCTCCATATTCTGGAGATTTGGTTGCCATACACAACTTCACCTACTGAATTGTTAGCTTTTTGTATACCTTGAGTATACTTAGTAAGGATTCCTATGTAGATTGCAGCCTTCTTGTTAGTATATATGGTATAAGGATATTTTTAGAACAGGACATTTGTATGTTTCATAGACTAGATTGTGTGCCATAAGTAGTTGAGTATAGCTGAGTAGTTGAGCTAGTTTCAGCTATTTAAGTTTTTGGAAGGCTAAGCAGCTGAGTCATATAGGAAAGGTTACATGGAAATTTTGTGATTCTGTTATGGCATTGCTGTAGTTTAGTAGACACAAAGTGCAGATTACTGAGTATGGGTGAGGCATAAAGTAGTGTTTGAAATAGGTAGATGGAACCTTTAGTAGTTTTTCTGCTGTCTTCAATGAGTAATTTATTTATACTGTGTTGGGTCTCAAATTTCTGATATGTCTTTTAGTACTTCTCAGATATGTAAGTCAAATTTTAGGTTATCATGAACAGTGGCCATGAGTAGTTGAGTTTTGCTTAAGAATGTATGGTTAGGTCTGGCTCAGTATCATTGTGTGACTTGGAAATAAAGAGAAGTCATTTGGTCTTTTTGGGATTTAGCAGCCATTATAAGTTATTAAGGCAGAGCTCAATGGAGTAAAATGATTCTTGAGTTTTTGTTTGCAATGAGTTAAGATTTTCTACTGTACAGATGAGCATCCAGTCTAAAGTGGTGGTCTTTGTATTATTTTTAGTATGTTTGGTGGTGTGGTAAAGAGTTGGGAGAAGGTACATAGGTTTACGGAGTTCTGGAGCATGTCTGCAACTTTTGAGTTTCAGTCTATGTTGAAGTTTCCCAGGATTATAATTTCTAAGGGTGGTATTGCTGGCTATCCAAGGAAAGTATATCTTTGATAGTAGGGATGTTGTTTCCTGGGACAATATATGCAGTAACAAGATATATGCTTTTGTAAGTATTTAGTTTGCTTCCAGATAGTCTCATAAACAAGCCACTTAAAAGGAAATCCAGAAGCAAACCCATATCGTAAAGTAGGTAAAGTCATAGGGTCAAATGGCTTTGATGCCTAATTTTATAAGAAATTTGAATCCCAGCTATCACTAATAAAAAAACTATTAAAGTATATTAAATCATTTGGCACCATTAATACATTACTAAATCAATTGAGCAATGTTTATCCTGAAATATCTGAATCTTCTTATTTTTAAAATTATCAATATATCTTATTGATAAATTTTGAAACTAAAATTTATTTTAGTACTCTGGCCAGTAGATTTCATTTGGTTGCTGATGACATCACTTCCACTTCTCAGTCAGGCTTTATGGAATCAAGGCAAAGACAAGACAATAATATTGTATTAGAACTAATTATATGTCATAATTTAAGTTTCAATATTAATAAAAATCATGATGTTTTGCATTCAATGCAAGAAAGACATTTGACTTGACACATGTTCCATTTCCCTTTGCCACATTAAAGAAATACACTTTCTAGATATGATTACAATCATATATGATTCAGTGTATACATGCATGGTTGTCAGTGGCAAACTATCCTCCTGTATACAGATCTTGACATGTACTAAGAAAGGCTGACCTCTTCTCTGTATTTTTTTCATTCTTTCACTGAAATTGTTTTTAAGTATCAATAACACCATAGCCTCACTAGTATAACATTTAGTAATTCATATATTATCATAACTTATTTTGCTGATGATATTCATCTGTATTTGAAGAACGCATACAAAGCTATCAACAGGATGCTTCATATGACTGATGCCAAATAACAGTGCATCAAGCTATAAGATAATCATTGATAAGTCAACGTTATTCCTAAACAGCAACTTAAATGATCTAACAAATTCTTCCTTAACTAGGGTCAATAAATCCCTGAATAGAGTTAACTCCTTAGGGGTTGAATATAAACCTGATTTGCATAAGTTTAAACACTCACATTTTGATTAGATGCCATCTAAAATTAAAACAAACATTGCCATACGGATTAACATTAAAATCAGTCTTGTAGCTAAATCATTTAAGATGAACATAAATAAATTCACAAAAATTTCTACAGCTTTTCAAGAAATATTCTAACTCGTATGGGCTCAATAAGCTTTGTTGCTTAAAGGTCTAAAAATTATCAGTGTGCTTTGACAGCTAATCCTTATTTACTCTCTTTAAGTGGTCCAATGTAACAAGAACATTTTAGGTAATTTTGCCATTGTATATTATGGCAATTCCAAATGGCATTTTATGATGAAGTTTTATAATCTGTTTATTTGGATAATCTGTATTTAGCAAAGTATGATTATTAAAAACAAGGCTAGATGCCTAGATTTAAAAAGTACTGTACCTAGTTACTTTTCTTATTAATCTTCCAGATATAACTAGAAACTCTATTTGAGCTCAGAAGTAAAAAGCAATAGTAAAGGATTCATTAGTTACATAAAAAATTGAAAGTGAAACATCATAAACTTGACATGTTATTAATAATCACATGCTCTCCTAGCTGCAGGAGAGAGAGAGAATTAACATGCAGAAAAAAATGTGTTGACTTCACATAAGCAAAAAATAATATCAGAGTGCTATACAGACAAGGGTAGACATCCCTTATGCAACTATAGAAAAGATTGCTGTAACAAATAAAATTAGAAACTCAACTGCCATTGGACCAGATAACATAACCAATGGTTTCCTGCATGTAATTCACAGAAACTAGATTAAAGCCTTATCAATAAAATTATATAAAATGTTAGTAAGTGGTCATATCCCCAGTGTTTGGTAATTTGCTGTTTAGGTAAGAATTCACAAAGTGTTGAGGGGATCAAATCAGACCTAAACAACTGTAGACTTATCCTCCTGATCAGTAGGTATTCTGTAAAATGCATAAAGAAGGTCATAATGAAGATTATCCAAAATAACACAGGATACCTGCTTCTATTTGATATGTAATTGTATGGTTTTTCTAAGAGAAATCTTACTTTCTGAATATCTTGGCATTTTTTGAGCAAGTCCTTTAAGGTATTTAATAGTATCCCTGTAAGTGAATAATTGTCAAGTTAATACCATAAAATATTAATTTGTATGTAGTTCTGTGGATAAAATATTAGTTACCCAAAACAGTACAAGTTAAGGTGTATGGTTAACTGTCTGTCCCAAAGGAGTTACCAATGGTGTCTCACAAGGCTCTGTACTGAAACTACATTTTTTAAACTTTTTTTTTTATCTACAGAAGTGGGAAATTGTCTATAGATTAATAAATATGCTGATGATTATAAACTGTATAACAAAAGCGTTTCAGTAAAAATTGATAACATTTTCTAATATTCCATACAGAAAATACCCACCTGGTGAAAGTTTAATGATGAATGCAGTAAGTAAGTTGGAATCAACATGCCTTTCTGCATTCATCATTTCGTTTGCCCTCAGTTAACCATACAAACTGTCCAAGATTGCAAAAGAGCTAAATCACAACAGAAACACATAAGGTATGTATGGTAAATATTAAACTGCTGGCAGCAACCGAGAGACAAAAGGAGTGTTTGCTACTGCTGAAGTGAAAACATGACTGTATAAAGGCTACACATAGTTGGCCAGCTTCTACTCATTGTGAATTTGCATTCCAGTGTTGACTGCAAGCACAAAACAAAGAAGTGATCAGCAGCCAAAAGAAAGCATTATCATCTTTTTAAATCAACAGATCTTGTACAAAACTTCATAACAGAAAATATTTTGTCAGATGCAAGTACAGTAGTTCATTATATAGTAAGATATTTTAAGGGAGAATTTATTTCTGGTTTAATTATATACATTCAGGTACAGTATACAGACAATCCCTTTCCCTATAATTCATACCATTAATAAAATCCACTCATAAATATTAAAATAAAAAGCTATAAAGCCAATGGGGGGTTAAAAGCATTGGTAATACAGAATTTGACTTTTGCTACAGTTAGAAACTCATTGAGATTCCCAGCACCAGAGACAGAACAAAATTAAGACAGGAATTGCATTTTCACAAGTGGAATTAAAGATTTTTACTTCAACATTTGAGTCCAGATACTTGAAAGCACTAGTTCTAAATTGAAAGTACTAGAAAGGTTGAAATATATTATGACCCAAAGGTTTCTAGTTCTGTAATGATTAAATGTTTTTTTTTTCACAGTAAGAACAAAAATAAGACCAGGACAGGAGATTAGCAATCAGTTTTAAAGAAGATGACATTATGGGTGGCTTTGTACACAACATCAACAAAGTGAGTGGTAATTTGACTGGGCCGAGTGTTGCACTGCATCTCTAATCAGAACTAGAAATGTCCTGGCTGAAAGGAGTAAAAAATAGCGATCTGTAAGATTAACGAGCAGTGAGCTTACCTAAAAGAGTACCACAGTAACTTGAGTACAATGAGACAAAAAAGCTTGGAAGATGGCTGGTAGAACTAAAGTTATCATAAGGGACAGCAGAAAATAGGTAAAACAAAAGCTTTGACTGGATTCCCTTTCCTTTTGCAATGCTGGGTTTAATAGGTATGGGAAACAAAATATATGCAAAGCGGAGTACAGTAGAAGTAGCCTGTAGTTGTCCTTTAAGGGATTTAAGAACAGGATACAAAAGGATGGGCAAGTAAAGTGGGAGAGAGACTTTTGTGGTGCCCAAGATGTAGAGCAGCTGTTTGGCTCAGGAAGCTTTGAGATGACAGAGGATATGTGGGCTGCAGTATAATGGGTGAGCATTATAATAAAAGATGGTTGCTAGAAATGTTATTGGACTGGCTAGGAGAGGAGAAGGAGGTAACAGGAAGCCTGCAGACAGAATTTTTGGGGGAAAAATTAGAGGACAGTAAGGCAGAGAACAAAAGGGCATGAGCAAATGCACAGGTAAGTGTGATGACACAGAACAGAATGAAGGGAGAATGTGAAAAATGCAACCACAAATGGGAAGGATAAAGACTCCAGGGTGGAAGTTAGATACAAACAGCAGTGACATGGTAAAGGAACAACAGAACCAGTGGTGGAAGACAGGAGGTAGCATCATAAGCAACGCAGGAGAAAAGTGTGCAAAGAGGGATACTCAGCAAACTGGGAGAGACAGAGGGCAAAAGAAACAGTGGAGAGGTCTTGTAGGAAGGGCACAAGAAGGATGGAAAAGAGATTATAAATACCAGCGGGAGGAATGCATCCAAAAAAAAGACAGTGAGAAAGATTAAGAGTGGTGGAAGTGGATGTGGAAAGGAGGACTAGTACTGGCATGGCACACAAAGGAAAAGGAGAACAGAGCCAGTGAAGGGATAGAGAAGATGGCATTGATGATTGAAGACTTAGTCACAAAGGGAATTAGGAATCTAGGGAAGTAAGGAAATAGACACCAGATTTCAGTGAAACTGGCTGTGGGGCTTAGGCTCAATAAAATGTGTAATAAGGTGACCAAAATGAAAATCAAAGGGGAAGAGTGACTGTATATTGTGGTGCAGGTGGGCACTAATAATCTGTCAGATGAGACAGCTGAGGTAGCAGCAAGCAAGGTCAGGGGGAGTGGCAGATGTCACTTCGGGGTGGGGATAAAGGAGACTGCATTATCAGAAGTGTTACCTGTATCAGCATCTACCAGACAAAAAGGTTGAAGAGAGTTAAAGTGTATAGTGACTTACTGCAGCAGTGAACAAGGGAAAAAGGTTAAGACTTGTAAGAGAATGGGTGGTGACCTGGCAGGGACACAAGCTCTCTCCAAAGGGCAGGCTGTATGTCAGCTCAGAACAGCAGTTGTGCTTACTGCTTGATTGAAAAGGTCCATTTTAGTGTTTGTACCTTTAAATTGAGATAGAAGCAGAAGGAGAGAGTAGGTGTTTATGCAGTAGACAGAAGTTAAAAAAATTAAGACAGTAGCGTGGGAACAAACAAGAGTAACTGAGACCATGGCTTAGATGTCTTACTCTACAATGCAGTGAGTCTGGGTATGGAGATGGGGAGATGCAAGCAGTGTTGCAGGAAATGAAAATAAACATTGCTGGTCTCACAGAAAGATGGGCTACTGGCAAGAGGGTGTGGAACATGGAGATGCCTCTGTATAGGTTGTTCAGAATTGACAGAGGAAAGAGAGTAACATTTATGGCATTAGATATGAGGTTAGATAAGAGGAAGAACATTAAAACAAGAATGGTACTAGAGTGCAACCAGGGTCATAATCTAGGTTAGATGCAGTGACATAAGGTAGAGGAAAGGGGAGAGCTGGTAGACTGACATATAATATCATCCCCAGAAACAACAAAGAAGAGGATGAGAGACTGTTGGATAAATTAAAGGAGTGTAGTAAGAGAAAGAGGGTAATGCTCACGAGAGATCTGAATCTGTCAGGAGCAGACAGGAAGATTCCAAGCTGTAGAGCAGACAGAGAGCAGGAGTTAAAATAAAAACAGATAGGGTTGGAGCAGGTCACCTGAATACATTTGTAGCCGTAAATGGGGAATAAATGGGTACCGATGGGATGAGTGGACAGTACTATTGGCTAGCCTAGAGATACAGTTAGGGTATGGCATGTATTAGGAAAAGCCAGTTGCAGAAGCAAAAGCATAATAGGTAATTCCAAAATGATTAAGTATGCATGCTGTTTATTTTGAACCAAATAATGTCATCACAACACAGAATAATGTGTAATGGCGCAAAATATGTTTTAAAAACTATGTCCACTGATGCACTATGAATTATTTTAAACCACGTGACAATTAATTGACTGACCACAAACTAATTTGCATCTTGAATCATATGGCATGCATAAGACAGCTCCTTCTCCTTCATACCGTTGGTGACTGAGTCCCTGACTTCAGTTTCCACCTGCAGTTTTTTTGCAGTCCAGCAAATTAATAATTAAGCGGCCACTGATAAAGCAGACTACTGTAAAGAGAAACATTAGAATACCAGATGGAGTGCTGCACTGAAACTAAACATAATGGGATGGCTTGCTCTCTGGATATCATTTGCATTTAATACTGTATGCCTTCTTTTCTGTGTATGCATTTTAATCTCTCCAAGCACATGCTTTTGTATTAGTTAGAAATGTTGTTCCTCTCAAGTTACATATTTTTTTTTCACTTTGGTGATGGTACCTCAGAGTCTGTATAACCCTGGGGCTTTGATTAAATAAACAAAGCATTTCAATATTTCTGTTTTTTTTTTCCAGAAGCAGCTGCTTTAATATAAAGGAGACCTTAAGAATAACTGATTGTCCTTCAGTGTCTCCTTCATAGTCATGTGGGTTGTGATACTTGTATATATCTTGTGAGTCACAGGTGTTACCTGTCAATATGCAGAGAACTGAATCACTTTTTCTTTGTACTAAGAATGCCATAGCAGCTGCAGTTGCTATACCCACAGAGGTCTGTGCTAGGATATCAGGGATTACAAGTGTCATTTGTTTTCATGGCTGCCTGATATTTGGTGGCAGCAATTTCTACTTTAAGTTTTAAAATGGTGTTTGTGAAAATGCTTGTAAAATTAACATTTCCCCTAAATGCTTGCAAATTTGAACTTACTGAACTTGAAAAATCCCTGTATTTTTCAGAAATGAAACTGAAGGGTGTTTGTACAGAAAGTGGTAACTTTAGACTGCATTCTATTCTTCTCTAATGTGGTGTTTAGAATGAAATGTGTCACATAATAATCTTTGTAGTAATTTTTTTTCCAGTTTTTTTTGCCTGCAGCTTATCTCTGCAACTGTAGTAGACTAGAATGTTTAAGCAATAACCCACACCTCCTAGGTGTGGGTAATGCTGGATTTACCCATGGTTGGTGTGGTTTGGTCACGAGGGCGATATAATTTATAATTTATACTTTAGCTTTATTTTATCCTTAGTTATACAGAGGGCACAACCTATTACAAGACGTAACAACTTGTCAAGGATCATTCAAACATATCTGTTAAGACAAAAGGGATTGATCAGAGTACCTAACCTCATGACAGTGATTATACCACTATCATTTTACTATTTATGATGATTATTATTAGTTCTCTAATAGTACCTTTGCAAGTCTCCATTTCCTCTTGAGAAAATTACTTGCCTCCCTCTTGTTCATTCTATGTCCCTTATAGGTTCATAGGGTGGTACTAGGCTATCAGCCCTAGGGCCTATACAAGACTAGCCATAACAATTCCCTGGCTATTTCTTCCAACACTATTTACTTCCCTGGACCCCTGTCTAGCCGGGTGACTGACGTGATCCCTGGGATGAATTTCCTTTCTCCCATCCAATCGTCAAGTTTCCTTTTGAAGAGGGCCAAAGAGGCACTCTGCTTGACATGTATGGACAATCTATTCCAGAGTCTGTGATAACGAGGTGAGGCCTGGAACCATGTAGTTTGCAGGTTGTGTGCACAGACACCTATGCAAATGAGGTAGGGTTACTGAATAGCACAAATGGGTATCCGTGTCCGCATATCCCTTCCGTGTAGGCACAGAACCATGTTGGTGTTCACAGAAGAGGTAGCTGGCATCAAGAGGGAGTGTGGCTGAGGACTTGTAAGCTCATTGGAACTCAGCTGTGCCTGTTTATGTGGTGTGCCACTGTGCTCAGCAGAGGGGTGTGCACACTGCCTGCTAGGCTTTATTTACCTTTGGAGAGAGTGTTTCTGCATCTTTGCACTGTGCACTGCCGTGCTGAGTGTGACCTTTCAGGGGTGTGTCTGTGTACAGTGACTGCCAAGCTTTGTTTACCTTCGCGGTGCTTGTTTCCACTTATTTGTGTGGCTCGCCACATTGCTGTGAGTATCTAAAAAGCAATAATGTATTAATTACGTGTGACCCTTGTTTAACTTAAACTAGAGCCAGTAAATGATGTTAATAATATACTAGGCAGGTGGAATGCATCATAGGTAGCCAATCCCACAATCAGCATCTACAGTAGAGCACTATAAAGCATGCATACCCCGTAAATTCTAATTTTTCACCCATACTCTGCACCATTAGAGTACAGACTTGTAATTTTAACTGAAAGAATGCTAGGGGCTGCTGCAGGTCTGCTACATCTGTATGTGCTAGATGCCAAAGTCAGTGCTGCTAATGGTGCCTCTGACAATAGGCCTAGTCAGAGAAGGAGAAGAGTGTTCAGACCCAGGGAAACCTTCCAGGAGCTACATAAGCTGGAGATTATAGAGCACTACAGGGTGGACAGAGACAGACTACAAGAACTCACTGAGCATTGCCACTCTCAACTTAAAACCCAGAGCCAACAGAGGGGAACCCTTCCCAGTGGAAACAAAGGTATGTGTAGCCCTTAGGATAATAGCCACAGGTACCTTCTAAAGGCCAATTGGGGACATGATGGGGGGATCTCACAGCCATCAGCATTCAGTGTACTCCACCAGTTCCTGGATGCCATGCTACCACATGCCACTGAGCACATTTATTTTCCCCTCAACCCTGAGGTGAGGGCCAGCAATATGCAACACTTCTACCATGTAGCACACTACCCTGAGGTGCTGGGTGCCATAGACTGCACTCATGTACACATCAAGGCACCACCTGGTGAGCAGGGTAGAATCTACGTCAACCGCAAGGGGTACCACTCCATCACCTACTAGGTCATGTGCAATGGCCAGGGCATAATCATGAATGCGTGTGCTGGCAGCCCTGGCAGTTATCATGGCTCCCATGTCTGGCACTCATCACAGCTATATCACATGCTTGCTAGGGGAGACATCCCACACAGCCATTTACTGGGGGATGCTCGCTATGCCCTGGAACCGTGGATGATGACACCCATCAGAAATGTACACACCCACCGAAGAGTGCCATAATGAGGCACACGCACAAGCTAGGAACATCATAGAGTGTGTGTTTGGGCTGCTGAAGTCACAGTTCCGGTGCCTCAAAATATCTATTGGAGCCCTGCAGTACTCTGCAGCCACATGTGCACATATGCTCACAGTATGTGCCATGCTACACAAAATGATCCCGTAGAAACAGCTGCAGCAGGATCAGCAAAGGGAAGGGATACACTGCTACCCACCAGTGCCTAGGTCATACAGCCACACTCACAAGAGGACTCAGAGGAGGAGTCCCCTATGATGTCCCTGTAGACAGACGTAGGCATTCCCAGTACACCCTGGCATTGGCTAAGATACAATGCATAGCACATTCACTAACAACCTAGGGCCCTAGGGACTGACACCTTACTCCTACTCACATACATATAGTAAACATGTTGATGCCAGGCAACCCATACAACTTGTACCTATCTATGTATTGGTTGTGTATGGCTTGCATCACACAGAGTCAGCCCTGAACTACAGGTGTCTCAACTGCTGCATTCACAAGGTAAGTCTCTAAGCTACACACTAATTGTAAGGATTACTATAATATATCATATGTATGGATCTGCTACTGTTATGCAAGGAAATATAGTTAGCTAATTGGACAGATGCAACATCCACATGGGACTACAGATACCCAGTCCAGTAGTATGTGTTCCTTAATAGTCACTAGGCCTCATGGTTGGAATATTCACTACATCAGTCAAGGGACATCTTAAACAGTGGGCCCACATGATATTTGGACTACTGTATATCTCAGCAGATCATGTGCTGTTGTTCCCCCACCACAACACAGCAGTGTACCTGTACAACTGCTTTAACAGAAACTCACCTATGGTATATCAGTGGACCAGGCAATCTCAGGGCTGTAACACAGATGTTGCTCACACCATTGTATGTCTCTCCTCATGCAGGATAACAATGTACATACTTATGCTGTTGATTGCATGACGAATGACTCCACTCTCTCTCTCTCTCTCTGGTGACCTGAGTGGCTCAGCGGACTAGGGAAGTTAGCATGGGCAATGGTGTTGATGGTTCTAATCTGGAATTCCTCACATCTTTTGCATGGAAGGTAGTACTATGCTGGTGTTTTCACAGACTGTCATACCTCTTACTGCAAGAAATCTGGACAAAGCCAGTAAGATTGGGGGGACAAAGGCCCAAACAGGGACAGATTTCAAATATTGCCCCCATAAACCTAGAAAGTCAATGGAAGTAAAGGTGTTGCATTATTACATCTATTCTGAAGGATATAATGTCTGACACACAAATGTTTGTCTGTAGGTAGTATAATGTAGAGACATCAATATTCAATAATTCACCAGAGGACCACAAATTTATGAGGAACAGACTGAACATATGAGGCAAAACTCTGGACATTCTGTGGAACTCAGGACAGTTGAAAGGTATTCAGACTGTCAGTCTGTTGGTGATGTAACATTACCAACCACAGTCATATATTAAGTACAGCATAACATATACATATCATACACACACACAGCTACAGTTATATATACATCCCTGTTATATAGAGAAATGTGTGTGCAGATGTTTGTATTGTCCAACATACCCTAATAATGGTGAGTAAATCTCCACTATCACACTGCCATACTGTTGCTCAAAGGATCCAAGCTAAGAATGCAACACTACAAATTCCACTTACCCACAGACCCCTTTGCCTGCTAGATGTCACCATGTAGACAGACACAAGTGGACAGGTGCTGTAATGTATAATGTTGTTAATGCATGTATGGACAGGGCAACATGCCCATGGGTATGCCTGTGTAACTGCAAGCAGCCACATATGGCCATACTGGTAGGATACCAGACGCAGATAACAGAATGAAGCAATATCATGCTGCAGGCCACAGATGCTGGTCAACACAGGCCTAGTTTGTGCAATGCACAAGTACTGTGCTACAGTTACACATGCAACAGACTTAATGTGTGGCATGTGTGATAAATACTGTGATCTGTAGTTAGTGTATAAGACTAGATAGGAAGGGGTTCTAATCTCATTCCAGCCCACATGGTGTGTGTGTGTGTGTGTGTGTGTGTGTGTGTGTGTGTGTGTGTGTGTGTGTGTGTGTGTGTGTGTGTGTGTGTGTGTGTCCTGCTGCAAATGAACGGACACGCCCTCATGGGCTATCCAGCTACAATGGTTATGTACATTTTTGGTCCTGTAACTTGCTTTTGGCTTCCACACTGCCCTCTTCTACAAGGCCTGATGATGCCAACGACCTTAAGACTACCAGTTGACAGTGTAATACCAGATGTAAGCAGTGGTGCATGTAATAAATGCTGTGATCACTAGTATAGACTAGATAGGTAGGGGTTCTAATCTCACTCCAGCCCACTTGGTGTGTGACTGTGTCAGAGTGTGTGTGTGTGTGTGTGTGTGTGTGTGTGTGTGTGTGTGTGTGTGTGTGTGTGTGTGTGTGTGTGTGTATATGCACATGAACGGACATGTCCTCATGGGCTATCCACCTGCAATGGTTATGTACATTTTTGGTCCAGCAACTTGCTGCTGGCTTCCACACTGCTCTCTTCTACAAGGCCTGATGATGTCAGCCACCTTAAGACTACCAGCTGACAGTGTAATATCAGAAGTAAGCCGTGGTGCATGCAATAATTACCATGATCTATAGTGTATAAGACTAGGTAGGTAGGGGTTCTGATCTCACTCCAGACCACTTGGTGCATGTGTATATATCTATATGGCATAACCTTAGTAGCCTAGACATATGTAGGGTTTTGCAGTGTTTTATTTGTAGTGGGTGTAGCCCACCCCCAAAGGACTGACTACAACAAGGCCTGCATATGTCATCAAGCATAACATGTCCTAAAATTATAGTGGTAGCAGACATGAGGTGTGTTGTGTGCACCACATACTGTGATCTGTAGTATGTACTATTACATAGGAAAGTGTGCACACCTACATACAGCCAACCTGCACAAAGTGTGTGCTTTGGCGTGTCCTGTACAGACTGATTGGAAGTGGTGATAGCCTCAATGTAGCCATGTGTGTGTGTGAGCCGTTAGAGCATTGTACAACATGTTACAGAACCATGGGACGTATGGATTGAACACAGAGAGTACTGTAGCCTTTTACTGTCGCTGGTCAAAAAGATGTGAATGCACTCACTGTTGTACAACCAATGCTGACAGGTTTGGGATGCATATCCCCGACTGGCACTGGTATACTGAATGTGGCAGTCATCACAGCTATCACTCTGTGTAATAACACCCTTGCCATGTCACTACACAGGGGTATCATACTACTGTAACAGCCATAGAGTTTCTAAGCTACTCCACTGCACATTGTAGAGAACATGTCCTATGGAGTCCATGTCAGGACTGTACATGTGTAGTCTGTCTCCTAAATGCTTTGGAGGGGATATGTATGGCTCCATACAGGAAGGCATCAGTTCTCACTGTGTAATTTCCATGTATCCATGACAGGACTAACACGTGTCACCTGTGCTATACACCAATAACATCAGTGTGGTATGCATAGTACATGCTGGTGAGACAGGTATGTAACACAAGCAGTACACCCTACATGAAGCAGACCCCCCATGCATGTCACACACATCTGCTGTGACACACATCATGTGCAGGTTACAGATTGGGATGCAGAACACAACAATCATAACTGTTGCCGGGCAACTCTTGGTACTGGACACATGATATATGTAGATGAGTCATCTCCATCAAAACCCTGGTGGCACTTATGAAGGGTAGCAGACCTTCTCATAGAATAGGGATGCATGAATATGCTGAATGCCAGCATTGCAGTTGTTAGCCTGTTATACACATATGAACCTATGGAGCCATGCAGTTATAGTGCTGTACCTTGCTGACGACATATGTCCGAGGTGCTGAGATGCCATCCTGTGCTGCATTATTTTCACTGTATATCCCCAGGTTATCCCAACAGACTCATGTAACAGAAGCATAAACAAGCCCGTGACACACCTGTCATTGTGTAACTATACAGCCAATTCAACAACATACAACATAAGGACCACATAAGGTACACAAATGTATGTGGCCAGTACACAAATGTATGTGGCCAGCATACAGTATCTCTCATTAACCACTACAAGTGAGGTAGCAAACCAACACTGCATTACACATGTACATGTTAAGTAATATAGTCACCCAGTGCATCCAACACATACCTTCATTTCCCTGCATCGATGTCAAGGATGATAAGGATGTGGCACAGGTATCATCACTTGCACAGGGTGTTGTGCGGGAATGCAGGAGGCCTAGGCTGGTGCACATGGTAGACAGCATGTGTGTGTGAATCCGGGGGAAGCATGTAAGATGGACCATGGAGAGGTGCTGTGTGTGTCTGTCGGTAGCTTGCATTTGACAGTGGTGATTGAGTATGTGCATGTACACAGTCAAGCTCAGTGCTAGCCCTACACATGGATATGTTGGAAGGCTGTGGACTGTACATGGTAGAGTTGACAGTTCACTGTATCTGGCCCCAAACACCTGAACTGGCTCTGCCAGGTGTTGCACTGGCACTTCCATGCCCAAGGTCAGAAACGATGCTATTACCTGATAGTGACTGCTGTCTGCTGAGACCATGTCCTCCACGGGACCACCCAGGACCATGAGTCCATGGTCTGCAATGTCATGGTGTGGACAACACACTTCCCTCTGTAGTGCTGGATGTACTGCCACTATGGGAGCGTTTGTGGGCACAGCCCCGTGGACTCTCAGCAGATGATGTTGCTGACCTACGTCTATGGGTCCGATGCTCAACTCCAACCACATGTTTCAGCACAATGTGTTGTCCAAGACAGACACTGTCTCAACCAACCATCTGTCCATTGTATCCGTCAACCAAGGGTCTACTTTATAACAGCGAATTATCAAAAGATCAAACGCTGTTATATCGACCCCTTAAAGTTGAAAACTAAAAAGAGCTAACAACCAGAACAGCGATTTCTTTCCCAGGGAAAGAAATCGCTGTGCCGGCTGTCCGGATTGTGCTGTTTCCTCCACTGCAGTGCAATCTTGGAGTTGGTATATTTAAGTGGGGGGGTGTGGTGGGCACAGCCCCCCACATGGGGGGTGTGGGTGGTGAAGCCCCCCACTTAAAATAGTGTTTAGTGTGTTTTATTATTATTATATTTTTTTTTGGGAACACCGATTTCTTTCCCTGGGAAAGAAATCGCTGTTCTGGTTTTTTGCTCATTTTAGTTTTTGACTTTAAGAGGTAGATATAACAGCATTCAATCTTTTGATCGTTCGCTGTTATACTGTATACCCTCAACCAATCCAGGGTGTCCCCAGTGTGGTGGAGGCTGTCACGGATGTCAGGCTGTGCAGCACCATAACCCTAAGCATATGCCTGGTGTTCCATTCAGAATGTGCCTGTGCCTACATGATGGCCAGAAACATGCACTGGGTGACCCGTAATGTGACACCTGCAACAGGTGGTGGACAGGCAGCAGGCGTCCTACAAGCACCCCTGTCAATCTGTCTGTGTAGGACCTTGCCAGCTGTCTGGCTATGGCCAGAGTCTGTACTCACTGGAGGCATAGTTGCCACATTTTCTTGTTCAGTGTCTCCACTCTCTAACTGTCCAATATCTGTGGCCTCTGGTTATGGGGTATGTGTGGCCATACAGACTGTGTGTGGGGAAAATAGGGGCAGAAGAGTGATGTCTACCTCTGGATCAGATTCCGCCCCTGACACCCCCACCTGTGCCTCACTGTGGCCACCATCATCGTCAGTGTCCGAGGAGACACTGACATCTGGTTGTGTAGGGGACAGACTCCAACCCCCATGGTCACCTGTAATAGGAATGAAAAAAGCAGTACATTAATACCTGCACTATTGGTAGGAAAAGCATCCAAGACTCATGACAATGAAAACCCACAACTGGATTAGTGGTCAAACATCTTCTTTCTCTGCCTTCCTCCACAAAGCACTACCTCGGAACACAATTCAAATTCAGCTCAGACCTTTATAACCATCACTTGAAGTAATCAAGTCAAACATGACCAGCAATATTTACCTTTTACTTACTAAGTATGACACTACAGTTGAAAAACAACACATAAAACCCAGTACAACTCTCTTCACAATTATATGAAATCCACATTTCACTGCCTAATGTATTTACCTTCAACCTGTTGTATTTTAAAAGGCATTTTCGATTCCTTGCCTCATTTAAACCAGGAGCCTATCTGCTCTTACCTGTAACTGCCAAAGTGTATCTGTTTTCCACACTACAGTCCTGTGACTATCCCTTCTCAAAACCTTAGTTAACTCATCCAGACTGGCATTTAATAACATCCTATGCTGTTTACACACACAACTACTTGTACCTAGGGCATTATTCTGGCCCTTAACTGTACTAGACTGTAAATGTTCCTTAACAAAACAAGTGTCATACTTACCAGGGGCAGTACCACAGCCTTGGCCAATACCTGACAGACCTGTGAAAAATTGAGGGAGGGGCAATGTCAGTACCACTGCATGTTGCAGCACAACAAGGTAATACATCCATATATCGCACATTCACAGTAGCTACTGTGTTACTTGTTGTATTGGTCCCAATCTGCGTATGAGTGTATACCTGCAGTTACTCCACCACAGGAACAAAAACCTGACCTCCACATATAAGTATCTACAGTCTGACACACTGACTGCTACAGTAGTACAATGCTGATCACACTAAGCTTACCTGCACACTCCTCAGCTGTAGCAACTGTGGCACCCACCTCCACGATGTACAGTGTGATGGATGCCTGGGAGCTGTCGCATGTGCCTAGGTATGCCAGGATATCTTCAGTGGCTTAGAGTTGTTGTTCCACTGTAGGCCCTCCACCGGTGATAGCATGATCCCTGGCTATATTCGCTGCCAGTCTCCATCGATGTGCAGCGTTAATCATATTGGTTGCCTGGTGTCAGACCTGCCCATATGTCCTGCCATGTTGGCCCATGGCATTAACATCATGGACAAGGTCTGACCACAATGCAGCCCACTGTTCCCTATTATGTCTTGCCCTGGATAGCAGGATGTCATGATGCTGCCATAGTCCTTGCAAGATTATCTCATTCTCTGCATCCGAGAAGGGTTGGTGTCTTCTGTGGTACATAATTCCTGAAAGACAACACAATAGGAAAACATTACAAGATCAGGTACATGGTCATCCACTATGTACAGATACAGCAAGGTCAAAATAGCCGGCACTATCCACTGCTTGCTCACACGTCATACTCCACAGTGTGGCAACATACAACGTGTGTGGATCAAACTGAGATAGTATCAATGGTGAGGTATTTCCATGTATGCCATGAGAAATTCTGCTGTATGATCGTACACCCAACACTCCAGTCTATAGTGGTGTGTCTGCTAAGGCCAACCACCTAATAACATGTCATAAGAGCAGTGCCAGACAAATAGCAGTGTGCTATTACAACCACTGTGAAGGGACAGTCCAACAACAGCAGTGTGCCACAATGACAAAAGACAATGCAACCTTGGAGTACCGGTGTAAGTCAGCAGGATATCACTGGCATGTCATTGCTGCAGGTCTATGACTGGCTTACTGCAGTAATCCCTATTCCCCATACCTCTATCCTCCTATCTAAATTCTGTTATAGACAGAAAACAGTTACATACCTGCTAGAGTGCAGTACTCTTCCGTTAAACTGTGGGTCTGGTAATGTTTTACAAAGGCATGCTGTGTGTACGTATGGTCTCATACAGAATGATTCCCCATAGCCAGCTCCCTGCCTTTTAAACATGCTCCCCATCAGCAGGTGATTAGCTCAAAACCAATCTATGGATCTAAAATGCTAATTGCAGCCAAAGCAGCTGCAATGTACTGTCATTAGCCAATGACATGCAACCACTGTGCAATATATAAGGCCTTCATGTAGACCTGGGGCCCTTTCTTAGCTGTTGAGCTGGACACTACTGGGGTGAGGAGACTACATTGTTATAAAGGGTAGGTCTATAGCAGAAACCATTACATCAAGTTGTGTGTACCAGTAGACATAGGCAGAGATTGCGAACACTTCAGAGGGCAACAAGCTGTAGGTATATCTGTGTCAGTCTTGTTGGTGAGGCACTGCTAGGATGAGTATACCCTTTATACTCCAATTAAGGCATGTGTTTAAGGTACGTATGTTAGGCAACTGTGTCAATAACAGTGTACTAGGTGATATTTTGTACTGCTTTATGGATATATGAAGTCTGTCCTCACCTGCAGGCCCGTGACTTCATACACTGACAAGCAGTTATTTAATTTGCAATGCTTTCTGTAGATAAATAGTGTATTAGTGATACATTAATTGCTGTCTTCACAATAATATAATTGAAATGCAGCACAGCACTGCACTTGAACCCAGGCCTGTGTGTGGCAAAATGCACTGCATGCAAGTTATTTAACAGACTGAGCTACTGAGTCACTGCTACAGCAGGTGTATTTGCAAGATATATGTGCACACATACAGGCTCTGGCAAACATTTTCTACATCCATCAGTATGTGCATGGCTTTATATGGATGTATTTCTGCACCAGAGTCCCAGTTGAACATGTATTTTGCCATGAATGCCTTAGCAGGTGATTTTCTACATGTTGCTGATAAAAGGGCACATTTACTTCCTATCACAGGTGTCAGTTACATCCATTATCATGTCTTTGGCTGTCTAGTGGTATACTATTGCACCAAAATCCAAGGTACACTCCCATTTTTTCCATTACTATTTATTCCAGTTAGTGCTGTGTGGCGAGGCGTGGCATGCAGCTCTGCTGAAACACATCTAATGACTGTAATTGGCAATTAATATGTTTTGTTTAAACCACCTGCTTTAATTAAGAGTTGTGTAGCTTGGCAGGTTAATGCAGTGTGCTGCAGGTGTGATGGTCTTGAGTTTGAAACATAGCAAGGTATTTATTTTGTACATGTAACTTACAATGTTAAAAGCACATATACTCATTATAGCTCTATTTAGCTGAGCTAAGCGAAGCTGAGTGACGTGTTGTGCCATGCAGCTCTGCCCTAAAAAAAATATAAAGAAAAGAAAAAAGGGGAGATAAGAAAGTGGTGAAATGGGGGCAAGCAAGGGGAAAACATATTCAAAGGCAGGGAGGGATATGCAGGAAGGGTGTAGGAAAGAACCATAGCTATCCATTTCTTGTAAAGCAAAAACTGTGCACTTTGACAGATTTGTACACGAATTTGGATTCTCACACCCCAGAGAGAGAGGGGTAAGGACAGCATAACTGTGTCATCAAGCCAATTGGACCGAATTGTCCAGTGGACATGTGTGCAAAATGGAGAGCTATGTATGGGACGATATTGTTTTTTGGGGGGGCAGATGCCCCCTTTTTTTTTAAGGTGAGAGTGGAATGTTGGGGAAGGGACATAGGTACATGTGGGGGAGGTAAGTTGGGTAGGTGAGAATGCATTTGCAAACAGACAAGACAGCAGACAAGGGCAGTGTGGGACACATGAGGGGTGAACACCTTTGATGGGGAGGGTATTGTGGAATCCGAGTCCCATGTGCCTCCAAATGGCAGCAGCATGATTCACGTCCCCACCCATGGGACCGTCGGCACTGCTCATTCACTGCCCCAAGGGTGGCTGTGCTGGAGACTGGGCACCAGGGCGATGCTGCTGCACCAGGTCAGCCAACATACCCTCAATCTGGTGCAGTGTTGGTCATAGCCACCGTGGACTATCCTGCGCACCAGACCAGTAGCTCATCATGGGTGACCACTCTCCCTCTGCCGCCATTTCCAAAGGGAGACTGGGCCCCATCCCCTGGGGTGGTACTACCAGATGCCGCAGGTAGTGCCGGGGCAGCAGAGGGAGCACCACCGGTCTGGATCCCAGACATGCTGGGACCAAGTGCCACGGCTGGTTGAGGCAAGGTAGGGGGATCAGCCGGAACCACCCTACCTTGACGTGCTGTGGGACATGAGGTAAAACAATATGTTATGGTTAGTAACAACCAAACCATTGTTAGTATTAACAGAATGGAACATCATATTTATTAATACAAATACATATTAATGTATATTATGTGCAACACAACATAATGTAACATAATAGTCAGTATGGTAACATCATGCCAGTGTGATGTAAACCATGCAGCCAACAAAACAGTTTAACAAAATATGTTAATATTGAATCATAATAAAACATAACGATGATCAACCGCATTTTCCAAAATATAGCGTAGCAAAATATATTAATATTAAATCATAATAAAAACATAACAATAATCAACCACAGAGAGAGAGAAAAACATTCCATTAGTGATATTGCAGTTAATATCCCTGACAACACTGGTCATACATACTTCTACAGGTGTGTACTGACAGTTGTGATTACAATGACTATAATTCTACTATAGCTGTTGTAGCACATACTTACCTCTCAAGCTGATAGTATGAGACAATAAGGGGCAAACACTAACAAATGCAGGTACAGAACTACTCAGACCATTTTCACATAATGTGGACATATAACTACCAGGGTGCTCTGTAAATGGATTTGGTAATACACTGCATTCCAGATATTACTTTATCTGGTAAACATGTGACAGGCTGATTAGTCGGCTCTAGTTACATTACCAGAAATTGTGACACTTGAGAGGCATGTTTGTGTATAGTAATTAAACTAGAGAGTTGTCATGTCTTAGTTGGCAGGTATGGGAGTAGAACCCACTACCTGTGACTGCAGGGGACATCTGCAAATACTTTATTAATTGACTGCAGCAGCTTATTACAGACAAGCAAGAGATACAGCCATACTGGGATTGCACAGTTTTATTTCTGAATCAGCAATGCTGATGCACACATTCTTGTTATTGAGTGTAACATTCTGTGAGATCTAAACACAATATCTGCACACAATATGGGCTAACTCACCCATCACTTTTTTATGTTCTTGGGGAAAGAGAACTTGTGAGCATTACCTGACTGATACTGATATTGTAGTGCTACATAGCACTGGATTCAAACCTAGGACTGTGTGTGGCAAAATGTACAGTGTGCAAGGAACTTAAAAGACTGAGCTACTGAGGCACTGCTGTCTACAGGGTGACTGATACTTGCCTGGAGACCACCTGGAAACATACTATGAATTGTGCAGTGCAAGAACACACATGCATGGTATACAACCATATTGTAGCTTTATTTCACTTTCAACAATATAGATGACCACATATTACTGTTATTGGTTTGCAATATCTGTGAAGTCCACACACACAATATATGGTGGTGGAGTGGGTTACCTCACCCGTATACCTTTATTATCTGATGTCTGTGGAAGACAGAGAATTATGTGACCAGTACTGGCCTAGAGAAAGCCTTGAACAGTACTATGAATTAAGCAATACCATTTGCAGCCATTAGATTTGCATTCCACAGTTATTACAGTGTTATAATTAACTGCAGCAACTTTATGTTACAGACTCCATGCATACAGCTCTACTGCAATGGTTATGACAAGATAACTCTGCTGTACACCATTTCCTTGCTGTTATTGGTATTGTTTCTCATTTTTATTGAACTACAATTATTATTCATTTATTGCACTACAGCTCTAATTCCAACTTTATTGCACTACAACTCTAATTCCAATTTTATTGCAGTGCAGACTTTATTGTATATACTTTATTGCAAGTAATGCTTTACTCTTTCTTGCTTATTACACTACAGTTGGCATAATGCATCCATACTCACCATGTTCACGGTGCAACCTGGTCAGGTGCCCAGCAAGAGACTCGACATTACGAGCCTTCTCAGCTGCAGCTGTTATAGGCTAGGTTCATAGGTTGGTACTGAGCTATCTGCCCGAAGGCATATATTAGCCCAGCCATGTTGTGCGGTATTCACCACCCCTTTAGTAGTTCCCTAGACCCTTGTACTAGCAGCTAGTACCCTTGGCCCCTATTTAGTAGTGCTGTTGATGTGATCCCCGGTGTGAACTTTCTGTTACCCATCCACTCATCAAGGTTCCTCTTGAATAGTGATAGTGAGGGGCTCTGTCTTATGTAGATTGGGACCCTGTTCCATAGTAAGGGAAGTCTCTGCGAAGGGAATCTATCCCTCCAGCATGTTCTATTCATTGTTGTGCTGAGGTTTATATCCCTAGGGCGTGTAGCTCGAGTAGATTTGGTTTTGCTAAGATGGAGCATGTTCAACAATTCTGGGTTGGACATGGCTCTGTACGTTAGACAGAGATCGCCTCTGAGAAAGCGGTATGCAACAGAGAACAGTCTTAGCTTTTTCAATCATGCTGCATAGGGCAACTGTTTGAGGCCAGTAATTCTCTTGGTTAGGTACCTCTGTGGTCTCTCCAGCTGCTGGAGATGTCTAGCCAGGTACATTCCAATTGGTGCATTGTACTCAATAATGGGTCTGATGAGAGAAGAGTAGAGGGGCACCATTACATCCTTAGATCTTGATGCGAACCCTTTCATGATCAAATGGGTCACATAGAAGGATTTTCTAACCACTTTGGCAACATGGTTATCAAAGGAAAGCTGGCTATCTACTTGGGTCCCTAGATCCCTTATTTCTTCTTCAGATTTCAGGGGATTACCTCCTATGTTGTAGTTTGCGGGTACTCTGTTTTTTCCAAAGGGGATTACTACGCATTTTTTGCATTTAGCTTGAGACCATGGCTTTGACACCATGCATCAGTCTCATTTAGGCCCTTCTGGAGGATCTCCATGTCAGACGGAGACTCTATTATAGCACCCAGTTTGCAGTCGTCTGCAAACTTAGTCAGCCACAGCCCTTCCGTGCTTGCCTGTACTTCTGAGAAGTATATGCTAAACAGGAGGGGCCCCAGGACAGAGCTCTGAGGCACACCACTCGTTACTGGTCTGGATTCGGACATAGATCCCGCTACTCTTACTTTATGGGATCTGTCTGAGAGTCAGTTTGCGATCCATCTTGTGATGTAAGGGTTTATGCCCAGGCTGGTGAGCTTATCAATAATACCCGAATGGGGAATGGTGTCAAATGCTTTAGCAAGGTCAAGGTAAGCCATGTGTACCTCCTTTGCCTTATCTATAACCTGAGTAACTGTCTCAAAGAAATCTACCAGGTTCAGGAGGCATGATCTGCCCTTGACGAAGCCGAACTGTGTGGGGTCCAGCGACTGGAGGTTCCCAATATCTCTATTTATGAGTTCCATAATGATTCGCTCCATAGCCTTACAGATCAGACTGGTCAGGCTTATTGTTCGGTAGTTCCCAGGGTCAGTTGTGTCCCCACCCTTGTGTAGCGGGACCACCGTTGCTGTGCACCATTCTCTGGGCACATATCCCGTGGAGAGGCTGAAACTGAACAGGGTATTAAGATGTGGGGTTAATTCCTTTTGGAGCTTGCGTATGACACAGCCTGGGACACCATCTGGTCCCATGGAGGCAGTGTTTTTAGCTTTAGATAGAGCCTTGTTAACCAATTTATCAGTAATAATTGGACTTGCACAATCCCCTGGAATGGTAATAGGCCCTGTAGGTGGTGAGGGGGGGGGAGAGAAATTTGCACTCAACCTGTCAGCCAATATGTTGGGTCAGTGTATTTTGTTCCATTTTGTACTAGCTCAGAACAGACCTGAGCGTTGCCATTTAGGTTTTTGATGTAGCCATAGAAGGCCTTATGGTTATCTGTGGCATCCTTGGCAACTTTCTTTTCAAAATTAGCTTTAGTTGACTTGATGAGGACCCTCAGTTTCTTACTAATGCTGATCAGGGATGATTTTTCTACTTGAGATTTGGCCTTTTTTTGTATAAGTCTCCTCCTTTTATTGTAAAGTTTGCTTATGGCCGGGGTCCACCAGACTGGTTTCTTCTTGCTTGAGGAAGGAGTCTTGGTTGGTTGTTGGGAAAGAAGCACACCATTATGCATACCAGTTTTGTAGACAGTCAGATTACATATTGGTAAAACAAAGGAATAAGTACTTACATACTTGTGGGGCATTCCCCTCCCTTGCTTCTTGGACCCAGTTGTCCACAGTTCCCCACTTTCATCTTTTCAGGTCATCACAGTGGTCTAAACTATGGCTTGAGATGATTGGCACTGCTGAAGTGACACCCTGACCCCATGTGCAAAATGGGAAAAAGGGTTGAGGATGGATGGATGGTGGTGATGACACTGCTCACCTGTGCAGGGGTGAGTTCCCTGGTCAGCCAGTTCCAGGTCTCTGCTTTACACTCCAAGCACTGGAAACCACCCTGCAGCAACCTATCATTGCATTTTTTTCACAAGAAGCCCAACCATGACCCTGGACGCCAGAATGCCCCATTGCAAGTCCTGAAAGCGTACACCTTCTCCAACACCACCAGCCATATCGACAGATGATAGACTCCAGTGGTTTCTGCAAATTCCTGACTAGTGTGCTTTATATAGGCTGTTTTCCTTCCCTTACATGTCCTTGAGCAACATTCAAAAAAGTGCTGTGTTGTTTAGCAGAGCGCAAACCAGCTAAGCAGAGCTGAGGATGCACAATCATGGTTTTATCGTAGCTGAGCACTGTACAAACATTGGCAGCCATTAACATGTTTATGCGGTGCTTAGCAGAGTGCAGTGTGGCCATATTTTAAAGGTTTGTCCATAAGGTGTGCAACAAAATACAGACAACTTCTGACTTCCATGTATTTGAACCCTGGACCTACTACACATACAGCCATAACTCTACACATTAAGCTATGTCACCACAATAAACAGGACATGCTGGAGGGATAGATTCCTATCCCAGAGACTTCCCATACTCTGGAACAGGCTACCTATCTATGTCAAGCAAAGTTCTTCATTAGCACTCTTCAAGAAAAATCTTGATGAGTGGACGGGAAATAGGAAATACACCCCGGGGATCACTTCTGTGTCTCTGCTCATCAGTGGCACAGGAAAATAACTTTCTTGGGTGGCGTAAGCCAGGGAACCTTGTTGGCTAGGCTTGCATAGACCCTTGGGCCGATAGCCTAGTACCTACCTATGAACCTATGAACCTATTCCTGTCCCAGAGACTTCCTATACTCTGGAACAAACTACCTGTCTATATCAAACAAAGCTCCTCATTAGCACTGTTCAAGAAAAATCTTGATGATTGGATGGGAGAAAGGAAATTCACCCCGGGGATCACTTCTGATCTGAGAGTCTGATCTGCAAATATACAGAGCTGAGTATATTTTTCTGGTTTTATAGTTTATACTATTAGTGGTTGCTCAAATCTCTGCTGAAACTGTCTTCCCACCCCCACCCCCATTTTCTGCCTTGTCTTCAGCTGATATAACTGTTTTTTTATAGCTTGCGTGTTACCTAACTCAGGGTTCCCTTAATTTGACCTGTTAATAACAGCCTGCATTTAAATTGGAACCTGTGTTCTGAGAGACAGCCTTACAAGACTATCTGCAAATATACAGAGCTGAGTATAGTTTTCTTTATTATAGAGTTTGTTGCTTAGATATCTGTTGTCTCACTGTTCTGAGAGTCTGATCTGCAAATATACAGAGCTGAGTATATTTTTTGGTTTTATAGTTTATACTATTAGTGGTTGCTCAAATCTCTGCTGAAACTGTCTTCCCACCCCCACCCCCATTTTCTGCCTTGTCTTCAGCTGATATAACTGTTTTTATAGCTTGTGTGTTACCTAACTCAAGGTTCCCTTAATTTGACCTGTTAATAACAGCCTGCATTTAAATTGGAACCTGTGTTCTGAGAGACAGCCTTACAAAACTATCTGCAAATATACAGAGCTGAGTATAGTTTTCTTTATTATAGAGTTTGTTGCTTAGATATCTGTTGTCTCACTGTTCTGAGAGTCTGATCTGCAAATATACAGAGCTGAGTATATTTTTTTGGTTTTATAGTTTATACTATTAGTGGTTGCTCAAATCTCTGCTGAAACTGTCTTCCCACCCCCTCCCTGTTTTTGGTTTGTAGTTTAAATTTGGTGGGTTTTGCAGTGCCCGCCCCACTGAAGATTTGATCTAGGACACTCCCCCAGTCCCATCTCTTTACAGCATTCTACCTAATAAACCCTTTCTGCACTTGCTTTTAGTCCTTTTTAATTTAATTGCAATTTTCAAACTGTGTGTCGTCTAATATTGCTACAAACTCAAGTGTGCTAGCTTGCACTGCATGTGAATTGTTTTTACTACTGTTTTTGCTACTTTTCTGTAAAAAAAAAAAACTGTAAGCCTGTTTCCTACCTTTCCTGTAACTAGTGTTCCAGATACAGATTTGCTGTATCCAGGACTGTTTGTAAGCTTCTGAGCCCCCCAAGCCTTTCTGTGTTGGAGGGAAGCCTTCTAGCTTATCAGTGGGAGTGGTAAGCATTAGGTAACCTGTCTACCACATAAGGAGTGGTTCTGGCCCAGAATTTGTAATTATTGGCTGTTTGGGCAATCTTCCATCTCTCTCAACTTTCTGATTTGAAAGCCTGCATTTGCATTTGTTTCTGTCCTGTAACTCGTCTAGTGCAGATACAGTTTCTTAGTTTTAGCACTTAAATTTGTTTATTCATACTCAGCACTTGTTCAGAACTTGTAAGCACTAAATAAGCTACTAATTACTATAGCACTCAATCTTCCTCATTACCTAAAGGAAAACAGTTTTTGTACTTACTTTTCTCACTGGCGTTGAGAAAAACAGCTCTTGTACTCACTTTCCTCACTTATCTAGAGGAAAATAGTTTTTTATTCAGGCATGTCCAAGGGTCAGCTCCCTGAGTTCTCCCCTGTCTATCTGATGAATCTGAGCATCTTGAGGCAATGTAGAAATTGCCTCATGTACACAGACAACCCTCTCCTCCTACCACCCAACACTACAACCTGTGAGAGATGCACTTATCTAGCCAAACTGGAGGTAAAGCTCTCACCAACCAAGACTGAACCTGACAGTCATGAGGAGAAGGTAAACATTTGCACCACACCACACTCATCAGATTGTCTCACTACGTCTACACCACCAAAATCCACACATAGAAACTCAAAAACATTCACGGAGGCTCTCAATAATAATCTGCCTAAGCAACAGAGACCTCCAAAGCAGAAACACAAGCAACCTCCATCCCCCAACACAACCCAAATGACACATAGCCCACAGATTCAGTGTGTCACTCAAACACAGCCAATAAGGCAAAACAACATACCCAACACACTAGTCATAGGTGACTCTATAGTCAGGCATACTAATGTCCCACTCACCAGGCTAAACAAGGAGAAGGTTACTGTCAACTGCCTGTCGCGTGCCAGGATCCACCACATAACCCACGCACTCAGGTCACTCCACAACAAGTACAAATATGACTCGGTCATTGTCCATGTTGGTGTGAATGACCTGAGATGTACCTCCCTCCACTACATGAAAAGAGACATGGAAGAGCTCTGAGATCTTGTAGCCCAGGCAGGTATGATCCTAGCCCTGAGTAGCATTCTGCCATCGCCCAGAATGATACCGCAGTACAAGGACAAAATGACTGATTTCAACAATTGGCTAAGCTTCTGGTGTCATTCAAAGGGGATCCGGTGTCTGTCTGCTTGGGATGACATGGTCGACAGACCACGATGCTTTGCCACAGATGGCCTGCACCTGTCGCCCCTAGGACTCCGGATACTGGCTAAGGCTCTTGCTGCCCCTATAGTGCCTTTTTTAGGCAGGGTTCAAGTAACAAATTCACAACCATAACAGGAACAGGCAAGCAAAAACTGAGGGTAATGCTACTCAATGCTAGAAGTCTAAATTTCAAAATGCACTCACTCAAGGCACTCCTTAAAATTGAGAACATCAATATCTGTGCAGTGACTGAGACCTGGTTCAAGGCTCCAGACAGCACCCCTGCACTACCAGGCTATAACTCATACCACACGTTTCGGCCATCTAACCTGGACTGAAACACCAAAGGTGGGGGTGTGTTCATATTCATTAAGGATATCCACACCTCCAGGCTAGTTGCTCAGCATAATGCATCCAAGGTTATCCAAGTGCAACTAACTCTTGGCAAAACTGCAATCCAAATTGTAGCTTGCTACAGATCCCCCACCATGCCCCAGGATTCCCACTCCTCTTTTCTTGATGTACTGGAAAATATTAGGGTTCAACCAAACACCCTAACAATGGGCGACTTCAACTACCCCACCATTAACTGGGAAAACTACTCATGTACTAACTCCTTAGTGCAACGCTTTCTGGAATTCATAAACTCCAATGCTCTAGATCAACTTATCCACACCCCCACCAGGGGCAACAATATCTTAGACCTAGTCATTACCAACATGAGTGACCGGTGTTCCACATCTGAAGTCAA
This sequence comes from Protopterus annectens, assembly GCF_019279795.1. Lineage (NCBI taxonomy): Eukaryota > Metazoa > Chordata > Ceratodontiformes > Protopteridae > Protopterus > Protopterus annectens. Next base: position 598,005,853 of record NC_056751.1, read on the forward strand.
CTCCTCGTTGGCCCGATCCGACCATAAGCTAATCACCCTCGATATCCACATCCCACCCCCACCCCCATTAAGGAAACCAGAAATTTCTCCAAAGCCAACTTCATGCTTCTTAAGACAGAAGTAGTGAACTTCATGACACCCATGCAGATGGACAATACAGTTACAACTGCTGAATCCTACACAAATGTGCTCTATAAGCACCTACATGAGTGCATGGATCGTGCTATCCCAAACAGAACCAAGACACTATCCTCCAAAAAAAGGAAGCCAATCTGGTGGTTCCCTGCCATAAACAAACTGTACAACAGAAGGAAGAAACTGTTGCAAAAGAGAGTAAAATCCCATGAGTGGAGGAGCTCCCTGGTCAGCCTCAGAAAGAAGCTGAGATCCCTTATAAGATCCTCCAAAGCTAGCTACGAAAATAAAATTGCCACTAATTCCAAGGACAACCACAAAGCATTCTATAGCTATGTCAAGAATCTCAATGGCAACACCCAGATCTGCTCTGAGTTACAGCACAAAGGCATAAAAATTACAGAACCAACTGATATTGCCAACATCCTGGCAGATAGCTTCAGTGCTAACTTTACCCCCCCCCCCTCACCCCCTAAAGGGCCCATATCTATACAGGAAGAATGCAGAGTCCCTATAATCACAACTACGCAGGTGAAAGCTGCACTCTCTAAAGCCAAAAACACAGCATCCTTGGGACCGAACAACATCCCAGGCTGCGTTTTACATGAACTTCAGAATGAACTAGCTCCCCACTTAAGCACCATGTTCAATAATAGCCTCACATCAGGTTTTGTGCCCACTGAATGGCACACAGCAACAGTTATCCCACTCCATAAAGGGGGAGCCACCACTGATCCCGGGAACTATAGACCTATTAGCCTGATGAGCCTGGTCTGCAAAGCCATGGAACGTATCATCATGAAACTCATAAACAAAGACATTGGTAACCTCCAAACTCTAGATCCCACCCAGTTCAGGTTTGTGAAAGGCAGATCATGCCTCCTGAACCTGATCGACTTCTTTGAGGCAGTCACCAAAGCCATAGATGAGGGTAAAGTGGTTCACACAGGCTATCTTGACCTCGCCAAGGCTTTTGACACCATCCCCCATTCTGGAATTATAGCTAAACTCAATAAACTAGGCATAAATCCCTACGTCACAAGATGGGTTGCCAACTGGCTCACTGACAGAACCCACACTGTAAAAGTTGCAGACTCCAAATCTGACCTCAAACCAGTGACAAGTGGAGTACCACAGGGTACCATCCTGGGACCGCTCCTGTTTGGTATCTACTTCTCTGAAGTACAGGCTAACACAGAAGGCCTCTGTCTAACAAAGTTTGCAGATGACTGCAAACAAGGAGCCATAGTCAAGTCCCCAAATGATGTGAACATCCTACAGAAGGGCCTTTCTGAGACAGATGCCTGGTGTCAGAGCCATGGCCGTTCCAGTTGTTGTAGATGTCTTGTGAGGTACATATCAAAAGGGGCATTGTACTCCATAATTTCTAATGAGTGATGAGTAGAGGGGAACGATGACCTCTTTTTTCCTGGACGAGAACCCTTTTGTGATGAGGTGTGCCAAGGATTTCCTGACTACTGTGACAATGTGATTATCAAAGAAGAGACTACTGTCCACCTGCGTCCCAAGGTCTCTTATCACACTTTCGGTGTTAAGTAGACTACCACCTATGTGGTAGTTCATGGGTACTGAGTTTTTACCAAAACGAATGACAATGCACTTTTTGGCATTGAGCTTGAGGCCATGACTTTGATACCAGGCATGTGTCTCAGCAAGGCCCTTCTGTAGGATGTTCACATCTTTTGGAGTTTTGATTATGGCTCCTAGTTTGCAGTCATCTGCGAACTTTGTTAGCCAAAGACCTTCTGTGTTGGCCTGTACTTCAGAGAAGTAGATACCAAACAGGAGAGGACCCAGGACTGAACCCTGTGGTACTCCACTTGTCAGTGGTCTGAAGCTGAATTTGGAGTCTGCTACTTTCACAGTGTGGGTTCTGTCAGTGAGCCAGTTGGCAACCCATCTTGTGACATAGGGATTTATACCTAGTTTACTGAGTTTATCTATAATTCCAGAGTGGGGGATGGTGTCAAAAGCCATGGCGAGATCTAGATAGGCTGTGTGAACCACCTTACCCTCATCTAAGGCTTTGGTGACTGCTTCAAAGAAGTCTGTCAGGTTTAGGAGACATGATCTGCCTTTTACAAACCCGAACTGGGTGGGGTCCTGAGTTTGGAGATTACCAATGTCATTGTTTATAAGTTCCATGATGATACGCTCCATAGCCTTACAGACCAGGCTCGTTAGGCTAATGGGGCAGTAGTTTCTGGGGTCTGTGGTGGCTCCCCCTTTGTGGAGTGGGATAACTGTCGCTGTGCGCCATTCAGTGGGCACATAGCCTGAGGTGAGGCTATGATTGAACATGGTACTTAGGTGGGGTGCCAGTTCGTTCTGTAGTTCATGTAGAACACAGCCTGGGATGTCGTCAGGTCCCATGGATGCTGTGTTCTTGGCTTTGGATAGTGTGTTTTTTACCTGTGCAGCCGTGATTACAGGAACTTTGCATTCTTCTGGTATAGAGATGGGCCCTTTAGGGGATGGCAGAGGGGTAAAGTTAGCACTGAACCTATCTGCCAGGATGTTGGCAATATCCGTTGGTTCTGCATATTTAGTGCCATTGTGCTGTAACTCAGAGCAGATCTGAGTATTGCCATTGAGATTCTTGACATAGCTATAGAATGCTTTGTGGTTGTCTTTAGAGTCAGTGGCGATTTTGTTTTCATAACTAGCTTTGGAGGATTTTATGAGGGATCTCAGCTTCTTACTGAAGCTGACCAGGGAGTTTCTCCAATCATGGGATTTTACTCTTTTGCAACAGTTTCTTTCTTCTGTTGTAGAGTTTGTTTATGGCAGGGGACCACCAGATTGGATTCCTTTTTCTGGAGGATAGCATCTTGGTTCTGTTAGGGATTGCACGATCCATGCACTCATGTAAGTGCTTATAAAGTGCATTTGTGTAGGATTCAGCAGTCATACCTCTATTGTCTGTCAGCATGGGTGTCATGAAGTTTGCCACTTCTGTCTTAAGAAGCGTAAAGTTGGCTTTGGAGAAATTTTTTACTCTGGTTTCCCTAATAGTAAGTATTGTGATATTACTTTAAAAAATATGTATTTAAAATTTTCCCTCCATTTTTTTTAATTTAATTGTATAATTAATAGAATAATTGATGTAATTGATGTGTATATAAAAACTACTATTGTTCTGTATTGAATTGTGATCCATTGAAGGCGAAATGCCGAGGTACCAGGTCTTGTGGAGATAAAGGAGACTATTGCTGCGAAAGTATTGGCTGTTTGGTGTGTTTTTTTCTATTTTTCTTCAGTATTGTTTGGCTACAATTATTTTCGGATCCAAGCCGTACTTTTTGCAGTGAGTTCTCTGATATTGAAAGAAAGTAATTTCTATGTTGAATTTATTGGACATTGTGAATGATGTCAGGTACTGAAGGCTCCGAACGGAGCGCTACATATAATGCGTATAATACCATGTTATTTCAAGATATGGTGACGGAGCGTGACAAAAGATTCACCAGTAATGATCCATGGAACCTTGGGAGGAATGCGGATGCGGATGGTCGATTTGCCCAGCTGAATAAACTTATGGCCAAGGAAGTTGCTTTGTACTTTGACACTAGACTTTTAGAAAAATATGTAAGCCTTAATATTACCCCTAGGGGTTTACGCATTGACAAATTGCCTGCTGCACCTTTTTCCGATGATGAATGTGATCTTTTGGAAGAATGGAAACAAACTTCTCTTTTGTGTACTACAGGCTGGCTTCGCATACTTATTAAAAGGAATCAAAAGTGTCATGACAAGCTGAAAAATGAAATTTCCGCGTTACAGAATGAACTTGTAGCAGAGGTCAATTATAGAGCCCAAATGGCCAATATAAGTGAAAAGATGAACAAGTTAGAGGCAGATGTTGTGCAGAGAAAGCGCAACAAGTTAGTTCGGGACCTTAAAGACTATGAAACAGGCATTGTTTTCAATTGGCAGCGTGAACCTGTACGTAGTCAGTCTAGGGGGCAGAGCTGGACTCGCAGCTCAAAGCGCCGGAACTATTCAGCATCGGCGTCATCGTTTTCCTCAACAGAAAAGGAAAATACTGTGAAAAATGTTTCTTTCGCCAGAACTGCTGCTCCTAACCGAGCTATTAATAGGGACTTTTTTGAGATCTCAAATGAAGATTCTAATCTCAGTTCCACGGAGGATACAAACTTTCAAAATGACAACTATAATAAGGGGCGGAATGGCAGAAATGGCAGAAAGGATCGCAACCGTTACAAATGAAAATGAAGGTTTGAGTACTATTACATCTGATAGGACTTGTCGCAATGTTATTTCTCTAGAATGTGTTAATTTATCTGACTTGCACTTAAGCGATAGTATGATGAATGTTCTGAATAAGGGGAACAAATTTGTTCCTACGTTCTTTCCCTCATTTGCTGATATTTACTTAGAAGTGAAAGCATTCATTCGCAAGTTGTTATTAAGAGTGTATTTTAAGAAATTTACCAATGCGGATGTTAATGCTAATGTGAATTTAAATGTCTCTAATTGTATTGAAAATGAGACTGAAGATGAAGTTTCTAATGCTATTGATTTTGATGATAGTTTATTGAACATGTCCATATACAATTATGAGTATGATGAAAATGATGAACATGGTGAATTTGATTGTCTTCTTGAAGAAGGAGATGTTTGTTCTACTGAATGTAACACCGATATTAGCTCCAATATCAGTTATTTGACAGGATATGGTAGACTAAAGATGCCAAAATTCAGAAATGTTAAAAACAAGTTTACCCCTACCATATCAGTGCCAGCCATTTTAGTGTTTCAGAAAGTGCTTCTAAAGGAAACAGAGTTGATGTTTAAGCAGTTCTGTAGAGAGAAAAAACAATTTAATCTAAATAAAGAAGAGTGGCAGGCCTTACAAGATCTCAAGAAATTGAAGAATAATTACATATTTAAATGTGCTGATAAAGGGGGCAATTGGGTTATTCAAAATAGATCTGACTATTGTGTCATGGTTAACAAGCTGCTTTGCAATAGTGAAGAATATATTAAACTTAGTAGGGACCCATTAAAATCTTATAACGAAGAACTTTTAAATCTTCTGGAAAGGGGAGAACGATTAGGATTTTTTTCCTATGCTGATGTTAAGAAAATGTACATAAAAGACCCTGTCACACCCATACTATATGCTTTACCAAAGATACATAAGGACCTAAATGAGCCCCCTGGTAGGCCTATAGTATCAGGGATTGGGTCTTTTTTGGAAAATGTTAATGTTTTCTTGGATTCTCAACTAAAAGTTCATATCAATAGGGTTAGTGCTCACATCAGTAACACCCAAGAGTTAATAAATGAAATACATAAGATTACTTGGGATAGTGACTGTTATTGGGTGACTATTGATGTTAAATCATTATATACAAACATCAATATTAGATGGGGACTAGATGCTATTCTAAATATGTTAGGTGAAGGTCCTAGGACTAGTTTTTTGATTTCTCTGTTAGAATTTTGTTTGACCCATAACTATTTTGTGTTCAATGATGAGTATTTTTTACAAACAAAGGGAACGGCCATGGGAGCTGCATATGCTCCCAATTATGCTGTGATATACATGGATTCTTTTGAAAAAAAGTTTATCTATCCTACACAATTTTTTCAACATAAGGTCATCCTATATAAGCGGTTCATTGATGACCTCATTTTTATATGTAAAGGGGACATATTTGAATTCTGTGAATTTTTGAATTATTGAACACTAATGAACATAATCTTTCTTTTTCTTATGAGGTCAATCGAAACCAAATCAACTTTTTGGATCTAACCTTATTTGTAAACAATAATATTATTGAATTTAGACCTTACAGAAAGGATACATCAGTAAATGTTTTTGCATGCAACGAGCATGCATCCTCCCCATTTATTAAAAGCTTTGCCCTATGGAGAATTTAAAAGAATACATCAACATACTAGCATGGAATCTGAGTTAAATTATGAGCTAAATGAGGTGTTCCTAAGGTTGCTTAAAAGGGGATATGATAAAAGCAATTATTGGCCAACATGAATGATGTTATGAACAAGCATGGAATGTCTAGAAAGTCTCAAACGTATTTTTTGGGTTTGGCTAAAAGAGATAGAGATGTGGAAAACATATTTTTCGTAACTAAATACACAGCTTTTTCTGAAATATTTGTTTCTTTAATTAAAAGATTCTGGTATTTAGTTAGCGAGGATGAGTCCATAGGTGAATTTTTCCCATGTAATATTATATTTTCATATAAAAAGGGAAAGAATTTAAAAGAAATATTAAACAATAATCTTTCTATAAAAAGAACTGTCTATGCTGTTAATGTGGGTTCATTTAGATGCAATTCTTGTAGTATATGTGACAGAATAATTAATGTTAGATCTATTAATAACATCAATCATAACCCCAAGTACTATTTTAATTGTAGATCTATTGGTGTTGTTTACATACTCGGGTGTAGTTGTAATAATATATGGTATATTGGGCAGACAAAAAGAATGGTTAGAGTCAGAATCTTAGAACATTTAAGAGACATTAAAAATTCAAATTTATCTAGTCCAGTTGCTAAGCACTTTTTTGAGGCACATGAGGGTAAAGCAGATTGTTTAAAATTCAGCATATTAGGCAAGCCTTTTTGTACTAGGGGTGACAACATTTGTGACAAACTATTAGAACTTGAAACGAGGATGATCCTGAAGTTTAATACGTTAAGACCTTTTGGTCTTAATTTAGAATTAGGTATCTGACTAATTAATTAATTAATCAAGACACAGAATATAATTTTAATATTCATATTATACTTCATAATGTCCATAAAACTATATTAAATGATATTTAAGCAATATATAATAATGGAATGATATATTTAGCAAAACATGCATATGCATATATAATAATATATATATATATATATATATATTTTTTATATTAAAATATTTTTGCAGTAAGTATTGTGATATTACTTTAAAAAATATGTATTTAAAATTTTCCCTCCATTTTTTTTAATTTAATTGTATAATTAATAGAATAATTGATGTAATTGATGTGTATATAAAAACTACTATTGTTCTGTATTGAATTGTGATCCATTGAAGGCGAAATGCCGAGGTACCAGGTCTTGTGGAGATAAAGGAGACTATTGCTGCGAAAGTATTGGCTGTTTGGTGTGTTTTTTTCTATTTTTCTTCAGTATTGTTTGGCTACATTTATACCTAGTTTACTGAGTTTATCTATAATTCCAGAGTGGGGGATGGTGTCAAAAGCCATGGCGAGATCTAGATAGGCTGTGTGAACCACCTTACCCTCATCTAAGGCTTTGGTGACTGCTTCAAAGAAGTCTGTCAGGTTTAGGAGACATGATCTGCCTTTTACAAACCCGAACTGGGTGGGGTCCTGAGTTTGGAGATTACCAATGTCATTGTTTATAAGTTCCATGATGATACGCTGCATAGCCTTACAGACCAGGCTCGTTAGGCTAATGGGGCAGTAGTTTCTGGGGTCTGTGGTGGCTCCCCCTTTGTGGAGTGGGATAACTGTCGCTGTGCGCCATTCAGTGGGCACATAGCCTGAGGTGAGGCTATGATTGAACATGGTACTTAGGTGGGGTGCCAGTTCGTTCTGTAGTTCATGTAGAACACAGCCTGGGATGTCGTCAGGTCCCATGGATGCTGTGTTCTTGGCTTTGGATAGTGTGTTTTTTACCTGTGCAGCCGTGATTACAGGAACTTTGCATTCTTCTGGTATAGAGATGGGCCCTTTAGGGATGGCAGATGGGTAAAGTTAGCACTGAACCTATCTGCCAGGATGTTGGCAATATCCGTTGGTTCTGCATATTTAGTGCCATTGTGCTGTAACTCAGAGCAGATCTGAGTATTGCCATTGAGATTCTTGACATAGCTATAGAATGCTTTGTGGTTGTCTTTAGAGTCAGTGGCGATTTTGTTTTCATAACTAGCTTTGGAGGATTTTATGAGGGATCTCAGCTTCTTACTGAAGCTGACCAGGGAGTTTCTCCAATCATGGGATTTTACTCTTTTTTTGCAACAGTTTCTTTCTTCTGTTGTAGAGTTTGTTTATGGCAGGGGACCACCAGATTGGATTCCTTTTTCTGGAGGATAGCATCTTGGTTCTGTTAGGGATTGCACGATCCATGCACTCATGTAAGTGCTTATAAAGTGCATTTGTGTAGGATTCAGCAGTCATACCTCTATTGTCTGTCAGCATGGGTGTCATGAAGTTTGCCACTTCTGTCTTAAGAAGCGTAAAGTTGGCTTTGGAGAAATTTTTTACTCTGGTTTCCCTAATAGGGGGTGGGGGAGGGATGTGGATGTCTAGGGTGATTAGCTTATGGTTGGATCTGACCAACGAGGAACTGACCTCTGGTGTGGAGCACCGGTTGCCCATGTTGGTAATAACCAGGTCTAGGATATTGCTGCCCCTGGTGGGGGTGTGGATAAGTTGATCCATGGCATTGGAATTTATGAATTCCAGAAAACGTTGAGCACAAGAGTGGTACATGAGTAGTTTTCCCAGTTAATGGTAGGGTAGTTGAAATTGCCCAATATTAGGATGTTAGGATGTACCCTAATATTTTCCAGTGTATTAAGAAATGAGGAGTGGGAATCCTGGGGCATGGTGGGGAATCTGTAGCAAGCTACAATTTGGATTGCGGTCTTGCCCAGAGTTAGTTGCACTTGGATAATCTCTGATGCATTATGCTGAGCAACTAGCCTGGAGGTGTGGATATCCTTAATGAATATGGACACGCCTCCGCCTTTAGTGTTTCAGTCCAGGCTAGGTGGCCGAAAGGTGTGGTATGAATTATAGCCTGGTAATGCAGAGGTACTCTCTGGAGCCTTGAACCAGGTCTCTGTCACTGCACAGATGTCAATGTTCTCCATTTTAAGGAGTGCCTCGAGAGAGTGCATTTTGAGGTTTAGACTTCTAGCATTGAGTAGCAATACCCTCAGATTCTTCTTGCCTGTACCTGTTAGGGTGGTGAATCTGTCATTTGAACCTTGCCTAAAAAAGGCACTATAGGGGTGGCTAGAGCCTTAGCCAGTATCCGGAATCCCAGGGGCGAAAGGTGCAGGCCATCTCTGGCAAGGCATCGTGGCTTGTCGATCATGTCATCCCAGGCAGACAGATACTGGATCCCCTTAGAATGACACCAGAAGCTTAGCCAATTGTTGAAGTCAATCATTTTGTCCTTATACTGTGGTATCATTCTGTGTGATGGCAGGATGCTACTCAGGGCTAGGGTCATACCTGCCTGGGCTACAAGATCGGACAGCTCCTCCATGTCCCTTTTCATGTAGTCCAAGGAGGTACGTCTCAGGTCATTCACACCAACATGGACAATGACAGAGTCATATTTGTACTTGTTGTGGAGTGACCTGAGTGCATGCGTTATGTGGCGGATCCTGGCACCCGACAGCAGCTGACAGTAACTTCCTCCTTGTTTAGCCTGGTGAGTGGAACATCAGTGTGCCTGACTATAGAGTCACCCTATATATATATATATATATATATATATATATATATATATATAGAGTCACCCTATATATATATATATATATATATATATATATATATATATATATATATATACTAAATCTGATCACTGCACTTCGGAAACAACAGGATTCTTCAGAATATTGCTATTTCAGAGCCAGTTTATATTCTCCTTAATTGCACTTACAGTTTTGCTACTCCAAGGAAAGAACTTAAAAGTCCTCAGAGTTTCTGCAAGCATTCCTTTGATTTCCTTTACTGTCAGAAGCAGAAACATCAGTCTATGTTTTTGAATGGCTTTGCTTCATTTGATTTTTATTACTGACCTTTAACTTATAAACTGCAGTATTCTGAAGAATCCTCCCTTTCTCTGACGTACAGTGATCTCAGCTTTAGTATATTTTTATTTATTTATTTTATTTTACATTTGTTAACCGGGATAATCCGACTGGATACATGTCCATTTACAGCGGGGGCCCGGGGAGAAAAGCTCCAAGCAAGACAATATGAGACATTTACAGAAATAACAAAACATAAGCATTTACAGCAAGGTGAGGTTAGTCATTACATGATATGTAAATAATAGCTTAAATTTAGTTAGTTTACTTACTAATTATACATGACAGAAATTTATTATAGTAAGGAGTACTCAGGTAACCAGGATCAAGGAATAGTATATTCAGAGAGATAGCTAGCCAGGGTTAAAACAATGGCAGGTAATATCAGACCCCAGGTAGCCTTTTATTTTAGTTTTAAATTGGTTTAGTGAGGGGAGAGAGGTAATGTCAGGAGGGAGTTTATTCCAGGTTTTCCCTGCGGAGTTGGAAAGGAGAGAGTCACCAGCTGCGTTATTGGTTTTACTTGTTTGTATGAGGAGACGACTGGATGACCTCAGTGGTCGAGGGTTGTTGCAACGGGAGATCAATTTTTTGAGTGAGGGAGGGTATTCAGGATTATATAAAATTTTGTGGGTCAATACTAGTAGGTTATAAGAAATTAGTTTCGTAGCTCAAGCCAGTTAAGCTGGGTTAAGTTGGTACAGTGGTGGGTTCTATATGGTAATCCAGTAACAAACCTAGCAATGTGATTATAACAAATAGTGAGCTTGTTCATGATCGTTTTATTAATATTATGTAGTAAGGGGGATGAGTATAGTAGGGTAGAGAGGAGATGGGTTTGGGCAATGGCAGATTTAGCTTGGGGAGTCAAGAAGCTTCTTATCCTATATAGCGAACCTAGTTTCTTATTGATTGATTTAATCATTAGGTTTACATGAGTATCAAATTTTAGATTGTTATCTATAGTTACCCCTAGTAATTTTGTCGTGGGGTCCGGAGAGATTATTGTCCCGTCCTTTGCTTGGATTGTAAAGTTGAAAGGGCCTGACCTTTGTGTAGGAGAAAACAGTAGCATTTTTGTTTTTTTTGGATTAAGTATCAGACGACGACTAGAGAGCCAGTTTTCTACTTTGCTGAAAGTAGTTTGGGTTAAAGATTGTAGCTCTATTGGGGATGTTCCAGCGCAAATCAGCGTGGAATCATCTGCATATTGAATGCATCTAGCATTAGATACAACTGTGTGCAGGTCATTGATGAAAATTGAGAATAATAGTGGTCCTAGGATGGATCCTTGTGGGACTCCTAGAGTATTGGGTTGAAAGTTAGAAAGTTTGGACTGCCATAAAACTGCTTGTTTTCTACCATTTAAGTAGGATCTAAACCATTGAATAGCAGTAGTGTCCAGACCAAATGAGTGCAATGTATCAATTAGTAGTTTATGGTCCACCATATCAAAGGCTTTGGACAGATCCAAGAATATTGCTGAGGAGATCTTATTATTGTTCCGATAGGTATTTATGGTATTGGAGAAGACAAGAAGGGCTGAGGTGGTACTATGGAGAGGTCGGAAACCATGCTGAGTGTCAGCTAATAGGTGATTGTCAAGTAAGTGTTGCATAAGTTGTTTTTGCACGCATTTTTCCATTATTTTTGCTAGGGGGGACAATATGGATATGGGCCTGTAGTTCGAGAGGTCTGTGGAAGTGCCACCTTTATGGAGAGGAATTACATAGGATATCTTCCAGATATCAGGGATATTGGCCTCTGTTAGGGTCCGATTAATGAGTATAGACACAGGATAGGCAATGGCTTCAGCTGATTTTTGCAAGTATTCAGCTGGAAGTTGATCAGCTGAGAGTGAGGTAGGTTTTAGTTTTTTGAGTAATTTACAGATATAAATATAGGTTCATAGTTTCATAGGTTGGTACTGGGCTATCTGCCCGAAGGCATATATTAGCCCAGCCACGTTGTGCAGTATTCACCACCCCTTTAGAAGTTCCCTAGACCCTTGTACTAGCAGCTAGTACCCTTGGCTATATATATGACACATAATTTTAATGTTGGGCTTGAAAGGGTAGCTGAGTCAGTTATGTTTCTCAGATATTGAACTGTAATTCTTAGTCATAATTTCTAGCTATATTTTGAGAAGTTTGCCAGCTGTGACTAATAGTCCATACTCAGTCTGAACTGGGTAGTGTTAAACAGAATTTAATGTTGTTTTAGCTATAGTGTCAGTAGTGTGGCCATTCCATGTATACGCAACAATTTTTTCCAAAAATAGACTTGCCTGTGTAGTGCAACAGACAGTCTGTTGCTGAAACTATAGACTGTCTCTGTATGTACTGTATAAGAAAGACAAGGAAGAACATTTTACAAAAAATAGTGTAGATAGTGCATAAAAAACAAACACGAAAAAAAATGACGCAATATTGACAGATAAGTTTTATTTTTATTTGTCATTTCTGGAGTTGGATTAAAGGGAAGAAAAATACAATGTTCATCATATTGATCACTGTTGCAGTAGAATTAGCTACATGGGTTATATTCTGCCAAGCATATCACAGCCGGCCAACTTTCAAAGCTTCAGAGTACCTTCAATGCTCCCAAACTGTCAAGCAACTCAAGCTGAGCTGACTAAAAGACAAGTCTGTGTGAAAAGCCTTTCAGAGCTTTACTGCCGCTGAGGAGTATGCTCTTCTAAGGCTTTCGAGGATCAACGGTTGGCTTGTGCTTTCCTTTGCTGGGCAGATATGTTCCCTTTGGGGAAAAAAACTTCCATTTTCTTAATTCTATTGATGCTTTATTATGTTCCTCTGCAGGAAAGTTATTTTAAAGCTTGGAGTGTTGTGTTTTAATGGACTCTGTCGAGACCAACATACTTTTAAATGGAGCACTCATTTTTTCTGTCAGTTTTAAAGTAGGGTTAACTAACCGAAAACACATTTTCTGTGGAGAAATTATGTTTATTTTTCCTTGGTGCAACTGATATAGTGTTTTAAAGTACATTTTCTGTCAAAAAAGTAATTTTTGTGGACTGGTAGTTTTACCAGCATTTGCTGCTTGTCTTCCCTGGAAAGAGGCACCATTTTCAGCATGACCATGTAACAGACTATGGGTCCCACAGTCAGTCCTTTTTCCAGCCACAAAAAGAAAAAGTTAAGCAAACGGCCTTTGTCACCACAGCAGGCTAACGATTTGCCTCAGCTGCAGGTGGGTGACTCTGCTGTGGCCATTTATTGTACTTCAGACCACTCACCTTTTACCCTGGATCCTTGTGGTGTTGCACATACAGCTAGTATGGACCGGGGGTTAGCCACTTCCTCTGTATCTGTTGGAGTCCCCTCAATGGGTAAGGGAGAACCACTCTTGTTGGTCCTGGGAGAAGGAAAAGGGAAAGTTTTCTTGTTATGTCAGAATGCTGTGCCTATCCTTGAGAAGCAGCTGTTGCCATTAGTAACATGGTTAACTCATTTTTTTATCAAAAACAGAAAACCAAGCATGTATCTACTCCTCAAATTTCTTTGGAGTAATTTACTGGGTTTGGCTCAGGGTTTAATTCAAGCTATTAATCCTTCTTGTAGCAGTTTCTGGTAAAAGAAAGAGGAATTCCTCTTTTCCTGAAAATATTTGAGATTCTGAATTGGAATAGGAAAATGCAGGGATGGATTCAGAGTTTTTCCCTGAGATTTCTGATTCAGACTCAGAGGATAGCTTAGTTTCTGAGTCTCTCTGTGGGGGTTTCTCTTTCTCTGAGACTATTACTAGAATGTGCAATTATACCTCTCAACTGTACAGATTTTCGTAGAATGTCCAGATTGTTGCCTCATATTTTGGTCTGTTGTTCACAAAATTGTGGTTTTCTGGCAAGTTTTGGCAAAATCATTAAAGATTAAAGTTAAAAAATAATGACAGACATTTGAGTTTCAGACTTCATACCATTCAGAAAATCCATGCTAATGTAAAACCTGTTATTCTATTAACTTTCTAAGTTTGTAAGAGCAATATTTAAAAATTGTCCCTATTGTGGGCCGTTGTCCCACTTTTATTTATGACTTTGTCCAGATTTCTTGCTGTAAGAGGTTGAAAGATATGTGTACCATTGTATTCAGAGGGAGAACATTAAGGTTTCTTGATCCTTCAGAAAATACTATAATTTGTTACAAAATGATTTTCCAGAAGCTGCATACATTCCTCCCATTACTACCTGCAATTTTCCTGATAATCAGCCAGCTGCCCCTAAAAAGGCAGATATGGTGTATGAAGTTACTCAGTCTTTTAAATTTTTATATTATTCCCAAACCTGACCTAGCAGCTATAGCCTCAGTTGATCCCACTACTGTTAATTACTTCCAGTCCTACTTTTTCTAAGGACTGGAAAATTATTGACAGTTATGGGTAAAAAGTATACACTTCTGCAACTTTGATTTTCAGAATTTTGAAATGTCAGGCTCATATGTTAAAGTTTGTTCTGACAAATTGCAAAAGTATGAGGAATGTTTTATCTACAGTTCTCTTATGAGGAAAAATCTTCTTTAAATAACTTAGTTTCTTGTGCTGCACAGGCCACTTCATTGTTTACAGAGTGTATGACTCTGTTGATATTTCTTCCAGTGTTTGGCCACTGGTGCTGCTTTAAGGAGATTTGCATGGCTGCATTCTCAGAACCTTCCAGATTATGTTAAAAATGAGATTTTAAATTCTCCCTTGGATAGAGGTTTAGTGTTTGACCAATCTACTGAAGAGATCAAAAAGTGTGATGAAAGGGGCAAGCTGATCCTGGAAATCTCTAAGATTATAGTCTCATGGCAGTCAGTTTGAGATTTCCAACCGTCTTTTTCCAAACTGTTCTAGGGATTTTCTTTCTCCTAATCCAATTTTGGTAAAAAACAGAACAAGCAGTTTCAATGGAATTCAGGTAAACAGACGTTTAAGAAGAAATGGTAAAAGGGTTCCAAAAAGAGGTCTCAACCCTCCCAAAACAAAGAACAGTCCAATAAGTCTGAATGGCTATTCAAGAGACCTTATGACCAACTCCAACCTTGGCTCCCTTTATCTTCCAGAAAGTATGAATCTCCATTTTTCTGTTTGGCAAACAGATTGTTTCATACAAATGGGTACTGAAAATCATTCATCAAGGTTACAGATGGCAGTGGGTGGAAATTCCTAATTTCCAGGAGGTCATTTCTCATCCTCCAGTTAAGACTCTGTTGTTTCCACCTGTTCTTCATCACGTGCTGTCCCAAGGAGTGATAGAACCAGTTCCTCCTTCCTAGGTGAGATATTCAAGAATGCTCCTAGTGCAAAAGACAGAAAATGCTTGGAGACCAGTTCTGGATCTTTCTTTCCTAAACCTGTATATGATAGTGCCCAAATTCAAAATGATGTCACTTCATAACCTGTTAGTACCCAAATTCACAATGATGTCACTTCATAACCTGTTACCTCTTCTTCCCCCTTCAAGTTTCCTGGTAACACTAGACTTAAAAGATGCTTATCATCACATCCCTATTCATCCAGACTTCAGAAGTTTCTTAAGGTTTTGTGTTTCTGGATCATATTACCAGTTCTCTGCCTTACCCTTTGGACCGTCCACTGCACCAAGACTGTTCACAAAGTGTTTAGCTTCAGTTATAATTCATTGCAGGCTACAGGGTATCCACATTTTTCCATATTCAAATGACTTTTTTGTCTTTGCAGGAATTTATCTTGGGTGGGAGATCTCTTACGCATGCTGGGGTTCCAAGAAAACTTTCAGAAGTCTTTCTTGACTCCCTCACACAGGATTGTATTCCTGGGATGTCAACTAGACACCTCAATTCAAAGAGCTTTTCTTCCACAGGAAAAAATTAGATCTTTATTTAGATCTGTTTATAAGGTTTTCCATTAAGACTTAGGTCACAGCAAGGGAATACCACAGGATTTTGGGTCTCATAACATCTATGATTTTCATGATACCCCAGGCAAGACTCCACATGAGAAAGAAACAGTGGTATGTGCAATTTCTTTGGTCCTAGCATCAATACCCTTTTATCTTTTCCAATCCCAGTGCCAAGTTTTCTCAGAAGAGATATCTTTTGGTGGTAACAATAGATATCCTTAATTCCAGATCACCCCTTCTCCCTCCCTGTTCTAAAGCAGTTAGTCACCACATATGCTTCATACTTTGCTTGGGCAGCAGTTTTAGGAGGGATAAAAGTTCAGGGGGGGGGGGGTTGGAACAACATGGACAGATGCAAGTACATAAATATCTAGGAGATTACGAAAATAAAATTGCCAAAGATTCCAAAGACAACCACAAGGCATTCTATAGTTATGTCAAGAATCTAAATGGCAATGCTCAGATCTGCTATGAGCTACAACTGAATGGCATTAAATATACTGATCCCAAGGATATTGCCAATATCCTGGCAGATCGATTTAGTGCCAACTTCTCCCCCTTCTCACCCCTTAAAGGGCCCATCTCAATAACAAATGATTGTCAAATTCCGATAATCACGGCCACACAGGTAGAAACCGCACTCTCCAAAGCTAAGAATACAGCATCCATGGGACCAGATGACATCCCAGGCTGTGTACTACATGAACTACAAAATGAACTGGCACCTCACCTAAGTGTCATGTTTAATCACAGCCTCACCTCAGGCTTCGTGCCCACTGAGTGGTGCACAGCTACAGTTATCCCACTCCACAAGGGAGGATTCACCTTGGATCCCGGGAACTACTGTCCCATTAGTCTGACAAGCCTGATCTGCAAGGGCATGGAACGCATTATCATGGAACTTATAAACAAAGACATTGGCAACCTTCAAACACTAGACCCCACCCACTTTGGGTTTGTGAAGGGCTAATCTTGTCTCCTGGATCTGATTGACTTCTTCGAATCAGTCTCCAGAGCTGTGGATGAGGGTAAGGTGGTCCACACAGCCTATCTGGACCTCGCCAAGGCCTTTGACACCATCCCCCACTCTGGAATCATAGATAAACTTACTAAGTTGGGCATAAATCCCAACATCACTCGATGGGTTGCCAACTGGCTTACTGACAGAACCCAGACTTTAAAAGTAGCTGACTCCAAATCCAGCTCCAGACAAGTGACAAGTGGAGTACCTCAGGGTTCAGTCCTGGGACCACTCTTGTTTGGCATCTATTTCTCTGAAGTACAGGCCAACACTAAGGGACTCTGGCTAACAAAGTTCGCAGATGACTGCAAACTGGGAGCCATTATTGAATCCCCAAATGATGTGGATATTCTACAAAAGGGCCTTACAGAAACAGATGCCTGGTGCCAGAGCCATGGGCTCAGGCCTAATGACAAGAAATGTGTAGTTATCCCCTTTGGAAAAAAAACATGTACCCATGAATTACCACATAGGTGGCAGGACACTAAACATCGAAAGTGTGATGAGAGACTTAGGGACACAGGTGGACAGTGGTCTCACTTTCGATAACCACATCGCCACAACAGTCAGGAAATCCTTCTATGTGGCACACTTCATCACTAAGGGCGTTTCATCCAGAAAAAAGGAGGTCATTGTCCCACTGTACTCATCCCTCATTAGACCCATTATAGATTATAATGCCCCTTTTGGTATGTACCTCACAAGACATATGCAACAGCTGGAAAGGCCCAAGAAATACCTCACTAAAAGAATCACAGGCCTAAAGCAGATGCCATATACTGACCATCTAAAAAAACTCCAGCTATACTCTGTGGCATATCGTCTACTCAGAGGTGATATCTGCTTAACATACAAGGCCATGTCAAACCCTGAGCTGTTGGACATGCTCCACTTAAAGAAATCCCAATCCCTCATAGCCACATGCTCCAGGGATCTAAACCTTGTCATCACAATGAACAAAACATGCTGGAGGGATAAGTTTCTGACCCAGAGACTCCCCATACTCTGGAATAGACTGCCCATACATGTCAAGCAGAGTGCGTTCTTGGCCGTCTTCAAAAGGAACCTTGATGATTGGATGGGAGATAGGAAATTCACCCCGGGGATCATGTCAGTCACCCTGCTAGACAAGAGTCCAGAGAAGTAAATATTGTGGGAGAAATATCCAGGGAATTGTTATGGCTAGGCTTGCATAGGCCCAAGGGCTGATAGCCTAGTACCAACCTATGAACCTATGCTTGCCCTGATCAAGGCACTCAGCTCTCTAAACCATCTTTAGTCTGAGTTAAGTGGTACATCAACAAGCAAGGAGGAACCAGGTCATACCCCCTTTGCAGACTAGCCATGTTAGCTTGGAATATAGCTTCACAAGACAATCTCACTATACAAGCATTCTACATTCCATCAGAGCAAAATTGTGCGGCAGACAAGTTGAGCAGACCCTCACAAATGAAAACTAGATCAGGGATCTTCCAAGATTTGATCCATCTGCAGGGAGTTCCTCAAGTATTTCCTTCCTATCTAAACAATCAACTGGCAAAATTCTGTTCCAGAACTACATGCAGGAAGGCTTGGAAGACAGATGCCTTTTCTTTTCTTTGGACAGGAATGTTCCTGTATGCCATTCCACCCTTTTCACTAATATCCAGGGTAATTCTGAAGAAGCAGAAGGAATCACTAAAGATCTTTGTGATCACTTCCTTCTGGCCCAGGCAACTGCAGTTCTCCCGTCTTTTGAAAATGGTCAGGGGCAATTACCACAAGCTTCCTCACAGACTGAAACTACTCACAGAAGAACAGGGATGTTTAATGCAACTCGACATCAATCATCTTTAGATGACTGCCTGGATGATATGGTCATAATCCCTTTTAGGCACCTGTTTACTGCAGACATGCAGAAGGTATTAATGGAGGCAAGAAATCCTGCTACTAGAAAGTCATGTATTAGCAAAAGGAAAAGGTTTTCTAGTTGGTGTCAACAATATAACCAGCACCTTTTCAAGGCTAGTTGTTCTCTGGCTTTGCAATATTTGTGTATTACTATCCTGTTACCTTTCTTATTCCTCTGTCAAAATTAATTTATCAGCAATTTCATCATGTCTGCCCATGGATCCTCCTCTTTCAATGCTGTATCATGTTAAAATATTCATGAAAGGAGTTTTGCATAAGAGGCCTCCAAGAAATCTGGTGACCCCTCCTTGGGATCTTAATTTTGAGTTAGAGAAGCTAACACTTGCTCCTTCTAAAAACAGTTCATCTGGTTAACTTGAGGTTCTTAACATGGAAAACAGTTTTATTAATTGCCCTGGCCTCTGCAAGATGGTTGTCTGAGTTGCAAGCTTGTATGGTGTGTCAATCCTATCTAGTTTTCCATAGGGACTGGGTTTCTTTGAGAACTAAATCCTTCTTTTATGCCTAAAGTGGTATCTGAGTTTACTTTAAGCCAAACTATCCAACTTCCCTTTTTCTTTCCTGTATCTAAAAATGATGGAGAAAGGATATTGCATACCTCGGATGTCCACTGACAACTCAAGTACTATCTTGACAGAACTAAGTCTTTCAGATCTTCAGATTCATTGTTCATTTCTGGTGAGGGTAAAAACAAGGGACAGCTTGTGACAAAACGGACTATTTCCAAATGGTTTCTAAGGCTACTTTTTTTATACTCACCATAACAAATCTATTCCAGGCAGGGTCAAGGCCCACTCTACCAGGACCTCAGTTTCATCTATGACTTTTTGGATAGGGAAGGATTATAGAAGTATTCTAGAAGCTGGTACTAGGTCCTCTGTACAAGCTTGATTCCTTCTCTAGGTCCAGATCAAGCTTTGCTAGGACCATTCTCCAGGGGCTCCTGGACTCTTTTCCTTCCACCTCTAAAATGTTGTTAGCTATGGTAATCTACCCATATAGCTAAGGCTACATAACTGTAGATGTTCAAATGATCACTGCTGCAGTAGCCACTCCCTCCCTCCACCCTTCCTTCTTTTTGGGGTGTTTTTTATGTCAGGGTGTGGACTTTTATTTTTTGTTGTTGTTGTTGTTATTCGTAGCATTGCCCTTCCAGAGCTCAACCTCCCTCTGTCTGCTGGCAGGAAAGCTCCAAAGGGCTTCATGCCCAAACTTGTCTTTTAGTCAGTTTATCTCGAGGTGTTTGACAGTTTGGTTGCATGGAAGGTGCCCTGAAGCTTTGGAAGCAGGCCAGCTGTTATATCCTTGGCAGAATATAACCCATATAGCTATGGCTACTGCAGAAGTAATCATTCGAACATCTACTGTTATGGTAAGTTCAACATACGCAACTGTACTTTTGTGATGAAAATAAAATGCAGGTGGGTAAATTTTTTCTGTTAAAATATACCTGACTGCTTGCCCTGAAATGTTTAATTTTGTTTAGGCTTAGAACTGCAGATCCTGGTCAGACTGTCTGCCTGAGCCTCTGAGGCGTTGACCAGGTCATCTGTGACTAATAATGCACATGCTTTAGTGTCAAGGTTTAAGGTGTTTTCCTAGCTCTGTATCTTGAATCAGTTTTACCATATTTACTCTGTTTTATCCTGGTTTAAATATTTTATGATGCGGCTACCACTGCTTAACTCCTACCCTACTTTCCCACATAATGTAATAGATGATGAGAGAAATACAAGAAAGGGGTAACACAAGATTTCACAAAAAAGCATAACAGAGATCCAGGTATAAAACAAATGGAATAATTCTTATGTGAAGATAAAGCTCTTTATGGCAAGCATAGTCTGACATTTGGATGAAGTGTCCTTTAATCCAAACTTCATCCCTTTGCTGGTATTCACTTGAGGCCAAAATAAATGCATATTTCTTTAATTTTGCCTGATGGCCACATGAAAATAAACATGTTAAGTCTAATGTTGCCAGTCAGCTCCCATCTAGGAGGAAAGGAAAGGAAGGATTTTGTAAGGTGACTGTTTTGAGAGTGGGAATCTGTAAAAGTATCTCAGAACTGCCATACTTCTGGCTTTGTTTCATGTAATATAATCACTTTCTGTCTTCTAGCCAGAGTACTAATTACTGATTACTTTACTCCTGATACAACAACTAAGATTTCAGCTGTTTAAGTTGTACATATTAGTCTCTACAACAAGGGGGTGGGTCTTTTTCTGAGGTTAGGTTAGGAATAGAAGGTAGTAGGTACCCATCCACTTGGCTGCTGTGATGGTTAGTCAGCTGTGGTGGAAGGAGATTTTGTGCTTCTTAGCTCTGGTTACATTTACACCAGCTGTGGATTACAAGTATAGGGAACTATGAACAATTTTTAGAAGCAAATGCCTTTTTTTTTTTAAACCTTGTTGGTATAAAGTCACATAAGTGTCTCACTCCCAAGGTGTGCTATATGGCAACCATACAGGGAATTTGAATACCTGTAGTAGCTAGATGAAACATTATTCAAGAAAGAGCTCCACATTATAATTTGCAGAACCCAGTCTGGTAATAGCACTTTGCACACATTAAGAATAATTAAGCAAGCAGAACTACAAGGTGACATCTGCTTGTTTAAAAGAGCACTTTTACAATATTACAACATACTCGCAGGTTTGGAATTGCAACTATAGACTGTCCTGGTTTCTCAAGTTATAAGTGGAATTTCTAACCGCTTATTTTCAAGTGGAGGGTGATACCAGTTATTTGTTGGGATGAAGATGAAATTACTGAGTAAGAAATTAGCCTTAGCCTCCACTGGCATTCGCTTAGTTTCTGCTTTTTATAATTTAATTATTATTGCCACTAATTCTGTCAGAATCCTTCTCACATTCACAAATAACTGACTAAGCAGTTGCTTTTAAACTTTTTTCCAAAAATTAACTTTGTAATTATTTGTACAAGCAGTAATAATTTAGTCCTTAATGTTATGTATGTAGTAAAGCTCATTGTAGAAATTAGGAGTATTTTGCTGGGTTGTTCTTTTTAATCAAATTATGGTCTTTGTTTAAAACGATTCTTAGTGTGCTGTTGTGTTCTGTCTATAGTTGTCTTAATTTTAACTTTTTTTCCTGAAGTCATAAGCTATGCTGTTATAGTCATAACAGTCTTGTTCTGAATAAGGGAAGGATATTTTCTTTTAAACTCAGTTTTTAAAAGGGGAAATCTTGTCATACTGTGAGTTGCTTACCACATAGTGTCTTAAGAAAATCTCTATGTACTGTTTCTGTGACATTCCCTTGTTAAATTGTGGTCTCACTGTCTTCCATGGATGGATAAAATATATAACTGTTAACCAGGTAGGCCCACTGCACCCACAGTCCTCCTCCTTCAGGGACAATCCGGGAACAATGTCTGGTTAAATGACTTGCTCAAGGTCACACAGTCGACAAATGAGGGCTGAGGGAATCAAACTCTGTACCATAAGAATTACAGTTCGCAATATTAAGCTTTGCACCAGCTGCCAGACAAAAATAATTGTCTCCCTGTCAGGGAATCAAACCCCTGTCTCCTGTGTAACAGACAGGGATATTTACCACTATGCTAATAAGGAATATATAATTTTTTTACATAACCAGTTCCTCGGGAGCTAAAGAAATGTAATTTATTTCTTTGCGTAAAACCCATGCTGCAGATATTAAAATTATTGACTGTATGGACAACTAAAATAATCATCAAATATGACCACCAGATATTAAGTTGTAGACATGCTACAGTAAAAAGCAATACTAAATTCTGGCTTCAGTTATGCTTCATGAGTTTTTCTGTCTTGCTCTACATATTTGCCTGGCAAGTTATATATTCTTTTGTTGCGTCCTGTATGCATCTATATATAGTCTTTATGTGCCTGTCATTGTTAGAAGAAGACTTTCTGTCTTACTAAGGCTTTTGTTCTGTCTATCTCTTAGTAAGTTGTATGTGCAGTCTGTAGAAATGTTCATTGTACAGACTGGAGTATATTTACTGTGGTTCCTGTCACCATAAACTTTCTGTCACTGGATAGCGCGAGTTCCTGCTGACAACATATATCTTTTGAAGTAAAGCATTTTGTAGCACATCTTTTGAGCTTATGCCATAAATTGGTCTAATATGGCCCTTTAACCTGCTTAAGTATTTCATTATCACCTGCCTATATCTGTGTTCTTTCAGAGCTTTTGGAACTGAATTCTGAGTGAAATGTATGCTTTAGGTTCTGTACTTGTTACTTGTTCACACTTTATTGTATGCATTGGCATGAAGTCTGCTTCAGTTTCCATTCATTTATGTACAAAATAATAAAATCTCCATGCTGTAGTCATTGTGACTACTCTTCTGTTTCCAGGGGTGGTTTGGATCTCAGGTCATTGTAGGATGCCTAGTGGCCTGTAATATGTGGCAAGAGTGAACTTGTGCCCAAATATACATGGAATTGCTTATAACTCTACACTATGGTTAATGTTTACTTTTCTGTATGGAGATAGCATTTTCAACATCTACAAATGAGCTATTTGCACATGCAATTGATTTAATGGGATTGTTATGCTTTTCTGTTAAATTAGTTGTCACACTAACAGGACTTACCTATATAATAAGTTGTCCCTCATTTTCTACCATTGTACATCACAGCTTGATCAGAAGCTGGTCTTTTAATGTATGCAGTGCATTGACTTTGTTGCACTGCCCTTCCATCTCATCCCTTGGATACATAGGACATCCTATATATCCAAGAGATAAGATGGAAGGGCAGTGCAACAAAGCCACTTGGCTTGGGATCCAGACTCTACTACTCAGGTGGTGGACAGGCTAGAAATGGTGTAGGAATTGTGGTGAGACAGAGGCTTCAGAAGTCAGTGAGGGATATCATCAGAATTAATGACAGACTCATGGCAATCAGACTCCAATGTAATGATAGGACAGTATTCATAATCTCAGCCTATGCCCCACAGCAGGGTTGTGATAGTGAGGAAAAGAGTGCATTCAGCCAGCAGTTGCAGGACCTATTAGATAAAGCAGGACAACATGAATTGGTGTTGATAATGGGTGACTTAAATGCACATATCAGGACAGACAGAACAGGATATGAGGACTGCCTGGGTCCACATGGGTGGAGAAATAGGAATAAAGAAGGAGAAGCCATTCTAGACTTCTGTCTGGCAAATGGCTTGATAGTAACCAACACATGGTTCAGAAAGAGAGACAGTCACAAGATCACATACAAGAGTAGCCAACATGCAACTCAGGTAGACTTCCTCCTAGTAAGGAAAAGGCACTGGGGTAGAATCCATGATTGCAAAGTCATCCCCAGTGAAACAGTCGGTTCACAGCATAAACCAGTAGTTGCCACAATCAGCTGCAAGCAGTGGTCAGAGAAGGCTCTAAGGTCAACAGAGACCAGGCTGAAGACCTGGAAGTTGACTGGAGAGAAAGTATAGCAGTTCAAGGAATTACTCAGGGCTCTAGCACACCAAGAAGAGGAGGAAATAGGTGGAGTTGAAGAAGAGTGGCAGCACCTAAAAACAGCATGTGTTAGGACTACAGAAAAGATATGTGGCCGAGCCAGGTATGGAAATAAGGTACATAAGGAAAGCTGGTGGTGGAATGCAGAAGTGCAGGAAGTAATCAAAAGAAAGAAGGAGTGCAGGAAGAAGTGGGAGATTGAAAAGACTGACCAAGCTAGGAAGGACTACTGGTTGGCTAACAGAGAAACTAAGAAAGAAGTTGCAATAGCAAAGAATAGGGCATCAGAGGCACTCTATCAGCTTCTGGAAAGTGACTCAGTAAGGGGCACAAAGAAACTATACCAGGTTGCAAAGCAAAGACAGAAAGATAAAGAAGGTAGTTAGACACCCTTCATAAGGGATTCCAGCAACAACCTGCTTACCAGCCCACAGGACATCAAAGGCAGATGG
Organism: Protopterus annectens; assembly: GCF_019279795.1. Classification (NCBI taxonomy): domain Eukaryota; kingdom Metazoa; phylum Chordata; order Ceratodontiformes; family Protopteridae; genus Protopterus; species Protopterus annectens. The sequence goes on from NC_056751.1 coordinate 598,030,586, forward strand.
AAGGAGTATCTCCAGCAGCTTCTGAATGAAGAAAACCCCACAGAAGCGGTACTGCCCCAGAAACAGCCTACAATGAGAGTAGAAGAGGAGCCAAGCTTAGAAGAAGTAAGAGCAGCACTAAGGAAAATGAAGTCAGGGAAAGCAGCAGACTCAGATGAGGTCACAACAGATATGATAAAGATGCTGGGTGAGCTAGGGGAGAAATGGCTCCTGAGGGTACTAATTTCAGTGTGGAAAGAAAGGCGTATTCCAGATGACTGGAGAATAAGCATACTCGTGCCAGTGTGCAAGAACAAAGGGGACATCCACAACTGTGGACAGTACAGAGGCATCAAACTCATACCACATTGCATGAAAGTTCTGGAGAGGGTGATTGATAAATGGATACGCAGAATAGTAGAATGTAAGATGGGAGATGAACAGTTTGGATTCAGATCAGGATGCAGCACAATTGACCCGATGTTTGCATTGAGACAGATACTTGGGAAGAAACTAGAGAAGAGGAGAGAGTCAAACTGGGCTTTCCTAGACTTGGAGAAAGCATATGACAAGGTCCCAAGAAAGCTGATCTGGGCAGTACTGCGGTGGTTTGAAGTCCCAGAAACATTGGTAGAATTAGTACAGGCCATGTAGAAGGACCCAGTGACTCAAGTACGAACAGTGTTTGGCCTCACTGAGGGGTTCCCAGTGGGAGTGGGTGTACACCAGGGTTCAGCTCTGAGCCCACTGCTGTTCATACTGATAATGGACTACATCAGCAAACAGGTTGGAGGGGTCAGAGCAACAAAGCTGCTGTATGCAGACGATGTGGCAGTACAGGCAGACTCTGATCTAGAACTTCAGCAAAGGATAGGAGAATGGAATGCAAATCTGAAGGCACATGGGATGAAACTAAGCACAGATAAGATGGTGGTAATGGCAGCAGATTGGGGGAATCAGAAGAAGCTGAGAATAGAGATAGATGGGAAGATAGTGGAACAGGTAAACAGCTTCAAGTATCTGGGAGGGGTGGTTGAGGAGAAGGGTAGTCTGAATGAAGAGGTCAAAGCTAGAATCAGAGGGGCTGCAGCCAACTGGCATAGAGTATGAGATGTAGTATATGACAGAAGAATGCCAAAGAAGCTGAAAAGTAAGGTGTACAAGACAGTGGTGTGACCAGTACTACTGTATGGTACAGAAACCTGGGCAGTAAAGGCAGAACAGTTGAAGAAGCTAGAGGTGATGGAAATGAAGTGCCTGAGAAAGGTGGTAGGATGCACACTGCGGGACAGGCGAAGAAATGAGGATATAAGAGCAGAAGCCAAAGTAGCTCCAATTGCAGAAAAGATCAAAGAAAACAGATTACGGTGGTATGGGCACATGTGTAGAAAAGCAGAAGACAATCTGGTGAGGGAGATTTGGGACAGACAGGAAGAAGGTAAGAGGAAGCGAGGGCATCCAGCAAAGAGGTGGATGGATTGTGTGAAAGAAGATCTGCAACAGTCAGGCATGAGTGTTGAAGAAGGCAGGAGAGTGGCACTGAATCGAGAGAGTTGGCGACAGTTAATACGATACCCCGACCCCATGTAAATGGGAAAAAGGGGATGATGATGATGAATGATGATGGCATGAGGCCCAGCCCAGACCCAAGGGGTATCTTTTTTGATGATGTTTCTAAATGGCTCTCCAACTGCTGATATTTATTTTATGAATTTGCACTGCAATTAGCCATTTGCCCTCTTTATGGCCTCAACCTTGTTTTTTTTTTTTTTTTTTTTTTTTATGGAGATTCATTATGTGCTTACCTGACTGGCCTTGGGACATAGCTAGTGTAAACTGTGCTTTTTTTCTGTTCGTATATAAGCCTCATGTTTGTGCAAATCTTGGCTTATTTACTCAGAACTGCTCATAGTTTGGTGATGATGTCACTCATGTCAGAGATTCTGAGAGATTTTTCTGACATCTGAAGCCATCCTTGGCAAGAAAAATGAAATTAAGTATCATTTTGCACTTGCATTGTTTGTTTTCATTATGCTGTAAAAGATTTTTGTGCTATTTATTGTATTCTTGCACTTGTTTAAAGTTGCATTTTCTAACTGCTTGTAAGAACAGCTGTTCTGCATTTAAATACACTGTATCTAGTGTTTTTAGTAAGTATTAGATATCTGTAGTGTTTCCCTAACATATGGGCTCCAAATCAGCCATTTTACATTAAGAGGGTCAAAGTCTGCACTCTTGTGGCATGAGAGGGCTGATTTCACCAATATGAGCTGGGTGGAAAGATACTGTGTGCTTACCTGATTGGTCTTAGCTCATAGCTAGTGTAAAATTAGATTTTTCCTGCTCCTATATAAGCCTCACATTTGCACGAAGCTGCTTTCCACACAGCGACGGTTATTGCTCTGTATGCAGTGGCGATTAGTGGTGCCCTCTATATACACAATCACCAGAAGTTGCAATTTTCCTATAAAAACTACCTCAGAATTTTACCCATTCTGCTCTACTAATGGAGAAACTAGTTTGTGCACTGAGTGGGATTGCCTCATTTAGTAAAGACTATTTACTTATTTTGATATTTATTAACCAGGTATGTCCGAATGAGCAATAGCCCATTTTCAGTGGAGGCCTGGGGGAAGCCCCATACAAAAACATAATTACAATAAAAAATTACTGCAAACAGAATTGAACAGAATATATGGAATATTATAAATACATATAATCCAGTTTAAATTTTTAAATAAAAACATACAAATGATTAGGGCAAAAAATACAATAAGAAGTGGGACTCAGTAGGTTGGGAAGAAGAAGTAGAAGGTAGTATAGAAATTACAAGATTGGCAAAGAAGAAAGAGAAATAAGTTATAGATGAGTTTAAGTCTGAAGGAAGGGGAGAAAGAAAGAAAAGTAGAGTAGCTAAGATGTGTAGAGTAAGAAGAAGAGGTTAGTAGACAATAAATAGTAGCTGACAGAAGTTAAGAAAGGTTTAGGCATGAGCAGATCCATACGTTTTGTATTTCCATCTAAAATGCATTATTATAGCACCCAGGACTATTGCAGCATTTGGTATGGGTGCTGGGCAGTATCTCTGGATAGGTTAGCTGTAGGTTACATTAAGTAAGCACCCATATTTTGTCCGGTTGCAAGCATCCTCCACTCCTATCCCTTGAAAAGTACCCATTACGACCTGCAACCATGGATAGGCACTTTTCTGCTATCTGTGCATCCAGCTTGATGGAGTGGGCATCCTGAGGCAATGTAGCAATTGCCTTATGTACACTGGCAACCACTTAATTCTGCAACATACAAATACAGTATGTGAGAGATGTAGTTACACAATGACACTGGAGGCTAGACTCCCACATACAGACACAAAAAAATAACAAACAGGTTGGCAGAAACACACACACACACACACACACACACCACTCACCACACCTAGAAAGGACCAGAAACATATAGGTGATCACATGTAACTTATGTAAACCTCAAAGTCCTCTAAGGCACAGTCCTCAGAAATTCCACATGCACACAAACAAGACAATTCCCATCACAATACATAAAACCACATCTCACTGTGTCTCAGCTACCAAGCCCATAAGGCGAAACACCCCACAACTCAATATTTTTGTCATAAGAGACTCCATTGTGAGACACACTGATTTCCCTCCTACCAGAATGGATAAGGAGAAGGTCACAGTTGGTTGCCTGTCAGGGACCAGGATCTGCCAGATCATGCCAGCACTCAAGTCACTTAACCCAAAGTACCAGTATGACTCAGTCATAGTCCATGTGAGCATAAATGACCTGAGGCGTACCTCCTTGGACTATAGTATGTGTCACAGGCAGGTATGAGCCTAGCATTGAGCAACATTCTACCCTCTCCAAGGATGATGCCAAAGCACCAACAGAAAATGACTGACTTTAAGAAATTGCTTAGCTACTGGTGCCATTCTAAAGAGGTCCAATACTTGTCAGCCTGGGAGAACATGGTTGACAGGCCTCACTGCTTTGTCAAGGATGTTCTTCACCCATCACCACCAGGCTTTCAGACATTGGCCAAAACATTATCCACTGCTATACTGTCTTTTTGGCATGCAAACAGACAAACTTTCCAACATAGCAAAATGTACTCAGAACAAGCAAGAGGTGTTACTCTCAGTGTTAGGAGTCCCAACAAGAAACTGCACTCTCTGGAAACTCTCCTCACCTTGAAGAATGCTGACATCTGGGTAGTTATTGATACATGGTTCAAAGACATGGAAAGCACTCCGGCAGTGTATGTCTATAATGCTCTTCATATATTCTGACCACCCACTGAACATAAAGAGCAAAAGGTAGAGGGGTAAGCACACCTCAAGGTTGATCAAACAATATGACATACTTGAACTACTCCATGTCCAACTAACCATGGGAAAAATACCATATTCTGGCTAGTTACAGGTCCTCCACTATGAACCAAGAAACACATACATCATACCTGAAGTTACTTGAATCAATTGCCATCCAGCCCAATGCCATACACATGGCTGATTTAACTACCCCTTTGTTAACTGGCAGGCATACATAACCACTAACATGCAGACCAAAAGATTTCTTGACTTTGTAAATTCAAATTCCCTGGATCAGCTAGCTAGTCTGCACTCCCACTAGGGAAACAAATATCCTAGACTTGGTACATACAAATATAGGAGAGCACTGCACCCCCCCAAGTATGATGTTCTTACTGGTTACATCAGATCATCTCCCTGGAAATAAAGGTAAAATTAGACCCCCATCTAACCCCAAAAACTTTAAGAATTTTTATAAGATGAACTACCTTCTATTAAGTGATGGCATAGCTAGTTTCCAAGCTCCTCCAAACCCAGAAAACACAAAAGCCTATGTGGAGGTGTACACAAAAGCCCTGTGTAACCATATAAACAATTGCATAGACACTGCAGTACCAGACTGAAATTAGTCCAGGTCACACTGCAAAAACAAGCTAACCTGGTGGACCTCTGGCATAACTCAAAGCTGTCCAGATTTTAGCAGAATGTTCAAATTTTTGCCCCATATTTTTGGTCTGTTCCTCATAAAATGTGTGGTTTTCTGCCAAATCACTGGGTTGATCCCAGGACTGAAGTCACTAAATATTTATATAGATTTGAGTTTCGGACTTCAAATCCTTCAAAAAATCCATGTTAAGACAAACTCTGTTATTCTAATACATTTCTAAGTTTAAAAGAGCAATATTTAAAATCTGTCCCTATTTTATGGCAGCTGTCCTCCCACTATGTCAGGCTTTGTCCAGATTTCTTGCACTAAGAAGTTGAGAGCTATGACCCCTGGTATTAATAGGTTTCACAATAAAAGAAAAAAATTATGTCAAGAACTAAGAAAGAATGTGCATAATACAGCAAAAAATCCCTCATTAGGGAGCTAGGCAAGTCTTCAAAAACAGATTTTGAGACAAAAGTAGCCTCCCAAGCTAAGGATAATCATAAGGCATTTTTCAGTTACATCCACAGTCTTAAGGACAACATGCAAAAATGTGCAGAATTATTTGTAGACAGCATCAGGTCTATATCATTTAATCGAACTGTGATAAGTCCGAACACCACAACATCGAACTGACAACTCCGAAACGTAATTGGTCTGAACACTCAAAACTGTGAAAAATGGAACTCCGAAAAGCAATGGTCGGCCAAGTTTACACTCGTACAACACACAAACACTTTTATACAATTACTAATGTGGGGGGCTTCACCCCCCCCCACATCCCCCTACTTAAATATACCAACTCCGAGATCGCACCACAGTGGAAACTTCATGCATATGTACATAAGGGCCAACCATAACCATTCGGAGTTCCGATCTTCGAAGTTTTGAGTATTCAGACTAATTACATTTCAGAGTATTCAGTTCGATGTTGTGATGTTCGGACTTCTCACGGTTCAACATTATGATATAAACCCACGGCATCACCTATACTCAACCAGAAGATATCGCAAATCTGCTGACCAATAAATTCAGCTCAAATGTCACCACCCTATCACCACCCAGTTATCCCCGAAGAAATACCCCACTACCATTCCCCCTCCAATTATTACCAAAGAACAGGTTGCCACTGCACTCTCTAAAGCTAAAAATAAATCTTCAGTGGGTAATGATGATATACCAGTTTGAGGACAGCAAACGTCATCCCTATGCATAAAGGGGGAGCATCAACTGACCTGGGGAAATTACAGACCCATAACTTTGACTAGACTCCAACACTGGACCCAACCCAATTTGACTTTGTCAAGGGCAGGTCTTTCCTATTAAATCTGGTGGACTTCTTTGAGAAAGCCACTAGGGCCATGGATGAGGGTAAAACAGTGCATACTGCCTGCTCTGACCTGTCCAATGCATTTGACACAATTCCCCACTCACATATTATAAATAAACTCACAAAACTCCTTATATCACCAGATGGATAGCCAATTGCTTCACAGACAAGACACATGTCGTTAAAGTGGTTGACTCAAGATCCAGCAAGAGGCCAGTTACAAGTGGTGTGCCACAGGTCTCAGTACTGGGACCACTCCTGTTTGCGAATATACTTCTGTGAAGTCAAGGCCTTTAGATGACAAAGTTTGCCGCTGACTGCAAGCTAGGGGCAATCATTGAATCCTCCCAATAATATAGATATCTTTCAGGAGGGTCTAAATCAGACAAATGATTTGTGCCAGAGCCATGGCCTAAAAATAAATGTAAAAAAGTGTATTATCATACCCTTTGGGAAGTCAAATATCCCTGCAAATTATAACATTAATAGCACACCCCTAAGTGTAGACTCAGAGGTGAGAGATCTAGGTGCACAGATAGATATGTGGCACTGCTTATAGGTAAAGGTATAGCATCCACATCCAAAAAAGTTATGGTCCCATTGTATTCAGCCCTCATTAGACCAATAATCGAGTACAATGCACCATGTGGCATGTACCTAACTAGGCACTTACAACAGCTGGAGTGACCTCAGAGGTTCCCCATAAAGAAAACACAGGGTGTAAACAACATGTCCTATGTGGAGAAACTAAAACCCCTATTCCTATACTCTGTCTCCTACTGACTATCAAGAGGAGACCTATGCCTAACCTACAAGGCACTCACAAATCCAGCCCTTATGGAACTGTTACACATCTACAAGACACTGTGAGGGTCACATGATCTAGGAATCTAAACCGAGTCTGCAACTCAAACAAAACACGCTGGAGAGACGGATATGTGTCTAATAGATTATCCCTTCTTTAGAACAGGCTCCCTATTCACATTAAGCAGAGATCTTCCCTGGCCCTCTTCAAACGTAGTTTGAATCAATGGATGCGGAATTGCAAATTCAGTCCTGGAGTATTCCTATCTCCCTTATGGACAGGGACAATCTATAAAATACTCAAGGCATAGGCACAAACTTATACCATAGCCTCTAGGGACCATATGTCACATAAAATCGGGTAATACTGGCTAGGCTTGTAAGGGCTCTTAACCATTAGCCTAGTAATCTCCTGTGAACTATGAATCTTTGAGTTATGTCCTTATATGACAATATGAATCCATAAAAATCTGAATTGTGTTTTTTGAGTTCACATTTTCTTTATTCAAAGTCAGAAATTGGCATGTTTGTCTTCAGGGAGTCGCAGTCCAAAGAAAATTTGGAATTGCAGAAGATGAAAACACTCACAGTATAGAAAATGTTTTGTGTATTAGCTTATTCTATTTTGTGTTTTTATCTAAAGTCTATCCAGCTTCTTTTTCTTTGAAATACTTTCCTTAAAATCTGTGTTCTGCCATGAACGGTAATGTTGTCACTAAAGTTTTATTTGTTCTGTATACATTTCATTGCAAGCTGGTTGCTATGCTGAATAACCTCTGCTGTAGAATTTAGCATGAAGATCAATCCCATTCATGTGTGTGTTTAAAATATGGTTGTACTTCTGCTATTTCAGTAACCCCCTAATAGATGTTTACCAGATCTGAGATCTAACTTCATTCATCTCCAATATTGTGTCATCAACAGTGAATGCAAAAGGTATCTTCCTGAAAATAGCTTTATCAGCTATTCTCATGTCAACAGAAATTTTCACTTTTCTGGATATTTTAATGGGTGACTGTTGGTTGTTGTTGTTGTTGTGTCTTTTGGCTTTTTCCTGATTAGGGGTCGCCACAGCGGAACTCCGGTCCGCTAATGATTGGCAGTAGATTTTTACATGCCGAGTTGCCAGCCCTGACGCACAACCTTCAACGAAGGTACACCCATTCACGCACATCTCCACACAGAAGACGCTTTAGCTGAGAATCGAACAGGACAACGTCTTACTGTGAGGCGGCAACGCTACCACAGCACCAATAGGTGACTGTTGGTAAAACCCAGAATGAAGAACCTCTGCTGTAGAATTTAGCATGACCATATATCACATAGGTCACCTCTTCAATTTTGTTTTCAATGTTTATTTCTTAAGTGCATTCAAAGTCAAAGTGAAGCATATAAATATGAAATACAGTAAATAAAATGAACAGTAAAATATAACAATATTGCATAAAATTTGAGAATTATCTAAGACAAATGCACTGCATCTAGGAAAGAGATGTCATGGCAAATGCATTTTAATTAAATAAAATAAACAGCTTTAAATAATTATAAACTGTAAGCAGAATTAAGTAAGCTAGAAATTATACTAGCAAGAGAATACAGAAGTCCAAAAGAAACAAGCCCAAAACTGTTCTAGTGCAACAGCAAGCAGCATCCATAAAACAATGAACAACAGCTGCAAAGTCACATTCTTTATTCACTGACTATAATCACAAAATCAGTTTACAAACTCGGCTACGAATACTTGGGTCCATCAGCTTAAAGTATTGGCCAAAGATGATTTTAGGATGGATATTTGGCAGAGTAGCAGGGAAAGGGAAAAGTGGAGTATATATGCTAATTGCTAGAGGAACTCCAATAGAGATAACAGAGGGGGAAAATGATAATAATGGTAAATTTGTGATAGTAATGGGTTACTGGCAAGGGAGGAGGATTATGCTAGCATGTATTTATATTCCACCTAAAACTATTATTATGGAGCTTAAGAAAATTTGGGAGAAATAATCAGCTTTCAGCAGGGACTATTACTTATAGGTGGTGACTGGGACTTGATTTGCAACAGTGAGGATGTACCAAGAAGGGAAAATATAATACAATGGTAGATTTCCGAATAGATTTATGTAAATATTTAGTATGAAAGATGTGAATTCATTAGGAAGTCAGAGAGAATTTATATAATATTTCTCCAAGGTACAATAACTGGCTAAACTAGATAGAAATTATATTTCACAGGTGCATGTGCATTTAATTGAAAGCTTCAATACACATCCAATAAATATTTTAGATCATGTGTCAATAACAGCTAAGATAAAATGTAGGGTACAAAGTAAAACGAGACACTGGCATTTCACCACCTTACTTTTAAAAAGAGATCAATTTAAGGAATAGGTAATGGAAATTATTTGAGAGTCGTTAGGGAAGGTAGCAATTTCTTCAGAAGTCATAGCTATTGAGTGGGATACAAATGAAAGTGGAGTTTAAAAATAGGGTATAAGTAAAAGAAGATATGATTAAGAAATAACAGGAATTGTTTAGAGGGGCTGACAAAGATTAAAGTATTGTAGAATGAGGGGAATCTCACAGAACAAAAATAGATGCAACTGCAGAGAGCTAAAGAGAAAATAAGGGAGTATCTGGATAATATGCATGAGTTTAGAAGGGTTGCTGTCAAGCAACTGTCTTTTTATAATAATTCCAGAGCACAAAAACTTTTAGCACAATGACTTAGGCAACAGAAAATAGAAAGGGTTTTTGCCAGACATATGGAACCTATAACAAGAAAAGTAACTAGAGATACTGTAGAGGTATTAGAGATATTTCAGAAAAGTTATGAAAATTTGTATAAAGCAAAGAAATGTGGTAATCAAGAAGGAACATAAATGGAAATATTTACAGAAGACATAAGTATGCCAAGGTTAGCAGAAGATGATGCTCAACAATTAACAGTTAAGATAAGAGGATATGAGAAAAAAGGTGATGTACAATCAATCTACAGGAAAGTCTCCAGGAATAGATGGTATTCCTGTAGAAATTTGGAAGTAAGAAGGGAAGAAAGTGATACAAATCTGGAAGGTTTTGTTTAACGGTATTTTAAAAGGAGGATAAGAACCAACATCCTAGAAGAAAGCTGTGGTGGCTGTAATACCTAAAGACAGTAAAGAACCATCAGACCCAGCTTCAAATAGGCCCATTTCTATTTAAACCATAATTATAAACCGTTTATGTCTATAATAGCTAAAAGAATAGCAAAGGTGCTGCCAAAACTGATAGATACAGATCAGTGTGGTTTTGTAGAGGAGAGGCAAACATTGGACAACATTAATAGAACGTTAATAGAACGATGATGACAGAGTAAGCTGGGATTTTATCAGTAGAGTAATGGAAGTATTTCATTCCCTGATATATATAATAGCATACAACAATAAGGTTAATTAGGAGGATATATAAAAGATCAGAAGCAAAAATTGAAGTGAGAGAGTTCCTTTCTGACAAGTTGTCTATGAACAGACAAACCAGGAAGGGGTGTCCTCTTTCCCCTTATTTATTTGTTTTACATTTAGAGCCATTGGCAAAAAATAAATAAATAAATAAATAAAAAATAAGGGACTTAGAAATTAATTGGTATGGTAATCAAGAAAAGCTGGTTTTATTTGCAGACGATATTATTTTGTACCTGATAAAACCAGAAAAGGGCATCTCAATGTTGTGGAACATCTTGAGACAGTTTCAAGTCTTTTCAGGATATAAAGTTTTGAAACTTCGAGCTTGAAAAGTAGATCCATTAATGCATACAGTTCCAGAGATGCAACTAGGTAAAAAAATATATTTTATAATCAGAAAGCCTGTTTTACATGACAAGAGTATAATTACTGCAAAGAAGAAATATTAAGGAAAATAGCTTTACACTTGACTTTTAACTGGCAAATTGACACACTTCCTTTTTATCTATACCTGTCTAGCAACTTAACAAGTTTGTCTGTATATGTACTATGCAGCATTAAACTTTACTAAGCATCATAAATGTATTTGCTGTATATAAATTAAACACCTCAAGTTGCTGAGCATTTACATTTGAAGTTTTCATTTTTTATGCAATGGTGTGTAGTTCTCTTCTATACTAGAATTTACAGATTTCTGTCATTGCTTTATCCATTGTGGTGTACGAGTACCTTAGAAGGAATCAGGACACCAGTAGGAGCTGAATGAAACACTGGTCAGCACTTAGATTGTACAAAACTTAGTGTGGGGACAGCACTTCACACAGACACACACACACACACACACACGAATAATTAAGTCTAACCATAAAGTATTAACTGTTTCATTTAAAATAGCCACAGGCTTTAGTAATACACTTTATTTTGGCTGCTAAATTCCAGCTGCCACTGCAGTTACCATTCTAATCTATATCCACATCATACCTCAAACTCTATGCACAAAAAATCTGGGCAAAGTGAAAAGTAATGGGGAAACAAAGGCCTAAAATCAAGGACATATTTTAAACATTACTCATAAACTTAGAAAGTTGATAGTATGACTAGTTTTATATTAGTATGGATTTTCTGATGGATATGAAGTCTTAAACTCAAATGTGTGCCATTATGTAGCGACTTCAATACTCAATGATTTGAGAGAAAACTACAAATTTTATGAGGAACAGACTACAAATATGAGGCAAAAATCTGGACATCCTTCAGAACTCTATATAGTTGAGAGGTATGATCTACATTCTTGCTGGTTTTGGAGCTATCATTAATGAATGGAATGCTGTAGGGCATCTGTGTCTCACTCTTAAAACAGCCTTCAGACATTCAGTTTCAGTGTTCAGGGTGCTGGACCATGACTAAGCTACAAGTATTGCTTTGTAATTTATACAAGCTTAGCACATCATAAACCTGAGAATAGTTCAAGAAAGCTTTACTTGGTCTGTGTAGTTCTTTGTAGTGCTACGGTTGGGATTATACTTAATTTCTGAGTAGATATCAGGATAGGCAGATGGAGGCTAGTTGTATGAATATAGACCTTCCAAGATACCAAAGGCTTTGTAATAGTGTTCCTAAATATCATAACATAGCACTTGTGCTTCAGATTTCACTTGTTTTTCATTGGTTATTTTTGTTTGGTTGGTTGGTATTTACTGTGCAAAGTACAGCCTTGTGTTTTAATAAGGCTATTGAGGCCTGCCCCACATGCGCTCAGTGACTGACTAACTGATGGATTTTTAAAATCAGAGAAAAAGCCAGGAAATTACTTCATTTTCATTTTTGTCTGCTGCAATTAAGCTACATAACAGATATAGTCATTTAGAGCTACTTTCTGCACCGTCTGATATTGTTTCTTCATTTTATTTTCTTCTTTGAGTAAATCTGCATTTTATTTTCTGCTTGGTGTACTCTGTTTGGCTTGGTGTATTGGCCATCTTGTATTTAATTAATGATGTGATCTAAGTAAGAGACAAATTACTACAGGTCCTAGGTAGTTTATAGCCCTTTGTCTTAAGATTTCACTTTCTTTTCATTGGTTATTTTATTTTCTTGGTTGATACTTACTGCTTAGAGCTGTGCTGGGTACTGTACTATGGTAGTTACATTTATATAATGGATATTGCACACAAGTAAACTCTCTCTTCTTACAATGTTGAAAAGGTACCTTCTTTGAACTCCTGTGAGTGAGCTATTCACTTCTGTTCTGTCAAAACAGTTTTCACTATGTTGCGCTGAGGTGACCTGACTTGAACAGATTTCTGCAATCCATATTTAGCCCTTATAAGCCTTCATCACTTGACAGCACTGGTTATCATCAGGAGACAGCAGACTGATCCTCCTTCAATTGCCAGTCTTATAGCGCACAATATCCTACTGCAGTATAAGAATTGCCTTATGCTCACTGAAAATTAAGTCTTAAGTAACCCAATTAACTGTTTCATTAAATTGGAGATGTCCCTCTCTCAACCAGTATGCAGTGAGCATAACATTCTTTTACTTCCCAGCAATAAAATACCCATATACTGTAAACACAAGACTGTCTTATGCTGATACAGTTAAAAAATTCTGTCCAAGTTTCCTAGAACTTCAGCAAATCTAAACCAACTTACAGCATGTTCTATCACTACTGTAAACACAGCCGCAAAAACAGCGTGTAGAAACCATTAAGACAGCAGTACCCAGCTTGTACATCTGGCAACATCCAGGGCATAGTTAACTCCATAGCTAAACACACAGACAATCCACTTACTTTATTGACCAAGGGTAGTGATAGTGAGCTGTGTCTCAGATGCCAGGATCTGCAGTGTCACTAGGACCATCAAAGTACCTTCACCCCAGGTACGCATATGATCTGATCAATGTGCACATGGGAATGAATGACTTGAGACACACATCCTTGGATCATATGAAGAGGTACATGATGGAGCTTTCACAATATGCATCTGAACTGTGTGTGAAAATACTACTGAGCAGTATCCTAGCATTGCTAACAGTGATGCCTCAACACAAACAAAAGAGTGACTTTAGATACTGGCTCAGCTACTGGTGTCATTCTAAGAATATCAAATATCTATCAGCCTGGGAGGAGTTGATTGATAACCCCAGCTGCTTACCTACAGATGACTTGCATCTCTCCATGTGGCTTCTCTATATTAGCCAACACTTTTCCTGTACAATGGTGTCTTTATTAGGCAGGGACAGGCTCCTCAAATTACTTACACAACAAATCAAAATCTAAGCAGTATTAAGATGGCACTGTTAAATGTTAGAAGTCTTAACAAAAAGATGCACTCCTTTCTGGCATTTCTAACCCTGGAAAATATAAATTTATGCATAGTTACTGAAGCATGGTTTTAGAACAGTGATAGCACCCCCACAATTTAGGGATTTAATGCCTACCAATTCTTCAGACCCAATGCTGAATTGGAAGGTGTAGCTGAAGGAGGGACTATCTGTGGTCCTAAGAAAACATTCCACCTCCAGATTTATAATGCACAACAATGACCCTGAACTCTTCTGCATCCTTCTCATAGGTTCATAGGTAGGTACTAGGCTATTGGCCCTAGGGCCTATATAAGCCTAGCCAAATGGTACCCTGGCTTTTGCCACCCAAGAAAATTATTTTCCTATGCCCCTGTCAAGCAGAGCCACAGAAGTGATCCCCGGGGTGAATTTCCTATATCCCATCCAATCATCAAGATTTTTCTTGAAGAGTGCTAATGAGGAGCTTTGTTTGATATAGATAGGTAGTTTATTCCAGTGTATGGGAAGTCTCTGGGACAGGAATCTATCCCTGCAGCATGTTCTGTTTATTTTGGTGACAAGGTTTAGATCCCTAGAGCGTGTAGCTCGGAGGGATTGGGATTTCTTTAAGTGGAGCATGCCCAACAGCTCTGGGTTTGACATAGCTTTGTATGTTAAGTAGAGCTCGCCTCTGAGTAGGTGATATGCGATGGAGTAAAGCTGGAGATTTTTGAGATGGTCTGCATAGGGCATCTGTTTGAGGCTGGTAATCCTCTCTGTGAGGTATTTCTGTGGCCTTTCCAGTTGTTGTAGATGTCTTGTGAGGTACATACCAAAAGGGGCATTGTACTCTATAATGGGTATAATGAGTGATGAGTAGAGGGGAACAATGACCTCTTTTTTCCTGGATGAGAAACCTTTTGTGATGAGATGTGCCACATAGAAGGATTTCCTGACTACTGTGGCAATGTGATTATCAAAGGAGAGACTATTGTCCACCTGTGTCCCAAGGTCTCTTATCACACTTTCGGTGTTAAGTAGACTACCGCCTATGTGGTAGTTCATGGGTACAGTTTTTACTGAAAGGGATGACAATGCACTTTTTGGCATTGAGCTTGAGGCTATGGCTTTGACACCAGGCATCTGTCTCAGTGAGGCCCTTTTGTAGGATGTCCACATCGTTGGGAGTTTTGATTACGGCTCCTAGTTTGCAGTCATCTGCGAACTTTGTTAGCCAAAGACCTTCTGTGTTAACCTGTACTTCAGAGAAGTAGATACCAAACAGGAGAGGACCTAGGACTGAACCCTGTGGTACTCCACTTGTCACTGGTCTGAAGTTGAATTTAGAGTCTGCTACTTTCACAGTGTGGGTTCTGTCAGTGAGCCAGTTGGCAACCTATCTTGTGACATAGGGATTTATACCTAGTTTAGTGAGTTTATCTATAATTCCAGAGTTGGGGATGGTGTTGAAAGCCTTGGCAAGATCTAGATAGGCTGTATGAACCACCTTACCCTCATTTACGGCTTTGGTGACCACTTCAAAGAAGTCTATCAGGTTTAGGAGACATGATCTGCCTTTTACAAACCCGAACTGGGTAGGGTCCAGAGTTTGGAGATTACCAATGTCATTGTTTATAAGTTCCATGATGATACGTTCCATAGCCTTGCAGACCAGGCTCGTCAGGCTAATGGGGCGGTAGTTCCCGGGGTCCGTGGTGGCTCCCCCTTTGTGTAGTGGGATAACCATTGCTGTGCGCCATTCAGTGGGCACAAAGCCTGAGGTGAGGCTATGATTGAACATGGTAGGTGGGATGCCTGTTCGTTCTGTAGTTCATGTAGAATGCAGCCTGGAATGTTGTCAGGTCCCATGGATGCTGTGTTCTTGGCTTTGGAGAGTGTGTTTCTTACCTGTGCAGCCATGATTACAGGAACTTTGCATTCTTCCGGTATAGAAATGGGCCCTTTAGAGGATGAGAGAGGGGTAAAGTTAGCACTGAACCTGTCTGCCAGGATGTTGGCAATATCAGTTGGTTCTGTATATTTAGTGCCATTGTGCTGTAACTCAGAGGAGATCTGAGTGTAGCCATTGAGATTCTTGACATAGCTATAGAATGCTTTGTGGTTGTCTTTAGAATCAGTGGTGATTTTGTTTTCATAACTAGCTTTGGAGGATTTTATGAGGGATCTCAGCTTCTTACTGAGGCTGACCACGGAGTTCCTCCACTCATGGGATTTTACTCTTTTTTGCAACAGGTTCTTTCTTCTGTTGTAGAGTTTGTTTATGGCAGGGGACCACCAGATTGGCTTCCTTTTTTTGGAGGATAGCATCTTGGTTCTGTTAGGGATTGCATGATCCATGCACTCTTGTAAGTGCTTATAAAGTCATGATAAACTTATGTATCATGATAAATAAAACCAAATACCGCTTCATTGTCAAACACCATACCCACTTCATGATCCCAGAAAAATCAATGGGCATATCTAAATTAATTAACATTTCTTGCTATAGAGTCCAACACTATCCTCTTGGGTGACTCCAATTACCCCTCTATAAATTGGGGAGTCTATAATACCAGAAATGGGCAGCACAGTGATGAAGCAGTTAGCATTGTCACATCACAGCAAGATGTTCTCTGGTTCGATTCTCGGCTGGGGTGCCTTCTGTGCAGAGTCTGCATGTCTTCCCTGCATTAGTGTGGGTTTCCCCCAGGTGCTCCAGTTTCCTCCCACATTCCAAAGACATGCAGCAGGTGGACTGGACACTTTAAATTGGCCCTAAGTGTGAGTGTGTGTATGAGTGTTTGATATGCCTTCTGAGGAGGGGTGGGCACTGGGCTAGCAACTCGACCCCGTAAAAAACATAACCATTACAGAAGCAACTAGTGCCTGGAGGGGCTTTTCATTGGCCAATATGCCACATGGTAAGAAACGGCGATGAGAGAGAGAGACTACCACAAATAGACATACACAAGGATTTCCGGACTTCATTAATGCCAGTTCCTTAGGGCAACTAGTCCAAACCCCAATGAGAGACTCAAAAATATGGGACCATCTCACTATTCAGATCTGAACAACGTGCAGTAATACTTACCTTAAAAGCAAGACCAGAGTTACCTCATAACTCCTCTATCTTCTGAGACAACTCCAAGATAAATCTACTCCAACTAACTGCTGACCTCATGAAATTTAAAACTAATCCTCACACACATTACCCCACAGCTCACAAGACCTTATTCAGAGATAAGCTATAAGCCCACCTGCGGGCTTGTACTTATGCCCTGGTTCTCATAAGGCATAAATATAGTGACAAATTTAAGAAGAAACCCATTCGATGCAACCATAGTATTAACAAACTATACAATAAGAGGAAGAAACTAACACCCAATAAAACAGAATTAATACTCTCATCAGCTAGAAAAGAACTAAAAAAATCTGCAAAGATCTTAGAAACCAAATCAAATCCTCAAAAAGCAAATACAAACTGAAATTGTCATCCATGCTAAGGATAAACACAAAGCCCTCTTTAACTGTGTTAGAAGCCTCAGAAGTAATACCCAGCAGTGCTCTCAGTTAATGTTAAATAGTACCAAATAGTCTTCTCCTGAGGACAAAACCAACATATTAGTTGAAAATTTCAGCTTATACTTTATTATGCTATCTCTGCCTAATTATTAGCAGCACACTAGTATACCAATGCCACCCTGATTACCTCTGTGCAAGTCTTAAGTACTTTTTCCAAGGCTAAGAACATTATCTCCATAGGCCCAGACAATCTAACAGGCTGTTTTCCTTGTCAACACCAAAAATTATCTGGCTGATTCATTATTAAGTCTGTTCAGTCTCTGCCTGTGCACTGGATTCATACTAGTACTATGGAAAACTGCTGCAGTCAAAGGGCACCAATTACTGATCCAGGGAACTATAGACCAGGAACCCTCACCAGTCTTATCTGTAAGGCAATGGAGAGCATCATTATGGAACTCATTAGCAAAAATATAGGCGGTCCTCATACCCTGGACCCAAACCATTTGGGGTTTGTCAAAGGTAGAGACTGCCTCCTAAAACTGCTGGACTTTTTTGAACATGTCACAGACTCGTTGGACTCAGGAAAATCATACCTGGCCATGGTATTTGATACCAGTCCACATTCTGGCATTATTGATAGCTAATCAAACTAAATGTAAATCCTTGCTACCCACTGGATAGCAAATTGGCTCACTGACAGAACCCAGTTTATTAGTATTGGAGGCATACTTTCAGCCAAAAGAATAGTTACCAGTGGTAAACCCAAAGGATCTGTACTGAGACCACTCAGATCTCTTTGGCATCTACCTCTCTGACATCAGGGCCAACATCAAGGACCTGTGGCTGATGAATTCTGTTAATGACTGCAAACTGGAAGCTATTATAAACTCCTCAACTGACCATCAGATTCTCTGGGAGGGCCTAATGTGCACTAACAAGTGGTGCTTAAACCTCAAACTAAATGTCAAGAAATGCAGCATTGTGTCCTTTGGCAAACCCATGTTCCTATGACATAGATAACATCCTCTAAAACTTGACTCTGTCATCAGGAACTTGGGCACTGTCATTAACAATGAACAATCCCTTGATCACAATGTTAGCAATGTTGTTAGGAAATTCTTTTATAAAAACAGACTGATCACCAGGGGTATGTCTTCTAGATCCAAAGAATCCATCATCCCCCTCTACTGCTTCCTTATCAGGCCAGTTATAGAGTATAATGTCCCCTTGGTATGTACTTCTCTAAGCAAATGACTGAGTTTGTGAGAACACAATGTTTCCTTAGTAAGATAATCAGCAGCATGTCCACACTGAGTTATCCTGTTTGTCTTAAAGCATTCTCATACTTTTCCATGTCCTGTAGACGTTTGAGAGGGTACCTCTGCCTAGCCTACAAACACCTGAAGGATCTGGTCCCGTGTAACCTTCTTAATATTCAAAAAGCCAATAACACCCTAAACACTCACTCAAGAGATCTGAAATTCCTCCACAATATAAATAAGGTCTGCTGGCATATTAGATATCTGTTACTGTGAATACCTCTTTTATGGAATAGTTTCCCCCAGTATGTAAAGCATAGTGGTTTCCTGATCCTTTTTAAGTGCAACCTAGATGACTAGATGGACAATCGTAAGTATACACTGGTCAGACCCCTCAAGCCCTTATGGAAAGATGAAGTAACTAGGTACAAAGTAATTCATGCTGTTGGGGGGGGTCCTGGCCTAGATCCTCAAACCCTTATGGAAAGTGATTGTAACTTAGTCCAAAGTAATTCATCATGTGGGTGGTTGGCTGTTAATTTCATGTCTAGGTAAATTCAATATGGGATCATGTGGCTAGGCTACAAATGATCCACTGGATCACTAGCTTAGTATGAACCTATGATCCTGGCACATGATCTGAATGTGTGCTTTGGTATCCTTTTATTTACTACATTCTCACCAGCAGGAGGTATTCCTTTTTATTACTGTTGGTAGTGTTCAGTGGGCTTTCTTTTGTACCTTCCAAAGAAGTTAGCTATTAAACAATAGAGCTAATGCTCATCATGGCTCTCATTGTTCAGCTTAGCCTGTGTCTTTAGATGGGGGTATTTTGCATCTGATCTTACATTCTGAATCATTCAGAATTCAGAATGCAAGATCAGATACAAAATATCCCCATCTTAAAACCAGACCAAGAGCCAGGTATGGATATGAGAAACATGCAAAAAAGAAAAATCTGTGGTATCCCTCGAAGTCTCAGAAAACCCAGTATGCAACCTATACTGGGTCAGAAACAAACCAAGCAGAAACTTTGCAGTGTGGAGGGTGTGAAGTTCACTCCTTGAAATATGTTATGCACTTGAACTATGTGCATAACATAGTTCAAAGAGTGAACTTCACACCCTCCACACTGCAAAGTTTCTGCTTGGTTTGAAATAAGAAACATGAGGAAAGTTGGTGGTAGAATGTAGAAGTCCAAGAAGTTTTCAAAAGGAAGAAGGAGTGCAGAAAATGGGAGATGGAAAAGACAGGCCAGGCTAGAAAGGAATCCAAGTTGGCTAACAAAGAGGGCAGTCGCAATAGCACAGAACAAGTCATCAGAGTCACTCTACCAGCTTCTGCAATGTGACTCAGCAGATGGCAAAAAGAAACTGTATCAGGTTGCAAGGCAAAGAAAGACAGAAAGATAAAGAAGGCAGTCAATAGACACCTTTCATAAGGGAAGCCAGCAATAACCTGCTCACCAGTCCACAAGACATCAAAAACACATGGAAAGAGTACTTTCAGCAGCCTTGAGTGAATGAAACCCCGTGGAAGTAGTATTTTCCAATACACAGCCTGCAATGGAAGAGGAAGAAGAGCCCACCCTTGAAGAAGTAAGAACAGCACTAAATAAAATGAAGGCAGGAAAAGCAGCAGACTCAGATGAGGTCACACCAGATATGAGCAAGGAGGTAGGGAAGAAATGGGTGCTGAGGGTTGTCATAGCAGTATAGAAAGAAAGGCATATCCCAAATGATTGGAGAATAAGCATACTAGTCATAGGGTATAAGAACAAAGGGGCAGCTACAGCTGTGGACAGTATACAACCATCAGTCTCCTTTCACATTGCATGAAAGTGCTTGAGAGGGTGTTTGACAAATGAATACACAAAATAATAGAAAATAAGGTAGGAGATCGGCAGCTCTGATTCAGATCAGGATGCAGCACAATCGATCCAATGTTTGCAGTGAGACAGATAATGGAAAAAAAGCTAAAGATGTGGAAATAGGCCAACTGGGCATTCCTAGACCTGGAGAAAGTATGTCAGGGTTCCAATAAAGTTTATCTTGGCAGTCCTGTGATGGTTTGAAGTCCCAGAAACATTGTCATAATTAGTGCATGCCATGTGCAAGCATCCAATGACACAAGTACAAACAGCTTTCGGACTCACATAGTGGTTCCCAGTGAAAGTGGGTGTTCATCATGGTTCAGTTCTGAGCCCACTGTTGTTCATAATGGTTACAGACTACATTAGCAGACAGGTCAGAGGGGAGACATCAAAAAAGCTGCTGTATGCAGATGACGTGCCTTTACAAGCAGACTGTGTACATGAACTTCAGGAAATGTTGGACAAATGGACTGCAAAACTGAGGGCATATGGCTGAAACTGAGTACACACAAGATAGCTGCCATGCAGCAGATGGGGGAAATTAGAAGAAGCTGAAAACTGAGATAGAAGGGAAAATAGTGGAACAGGTTAACAGCTTCACATACCAGGGAGGGGTAGCTGAGGAGATGGGAAGTCTGAATAAGGAGGTCAAAGCTTGAATCAGAGGAGGTGCAGCCAACTGGCACAGAGTATCAGGTTAGTGTGTCACAGAAGAATGTGAAAGAAGCTGAAAAGTAATGTATACAAAACAGTGGTATGACCATTACTACTATATGGTACAGAAACCTGGCCAGTGAAGGCAGAGAAGTTGAGAAAACGAGAAGTAATGGCAATGTACTTGAGATAGGTAGTAGGATGTACACTGTAGGACAGATGAAGAAATGACAATATTAGAGCAGAAGCCAAAGTGGCTTCAGTTGCAGAGAAGCTCAAAGAGGACTGATTATGGTGGTTTGGAATGTGCAGGAAAGCAAAGATGATTTGGTGAAGAGGGTTTGGGAGAAAGAGGAAGAAGACAAAAGGAAACAAGGTAATCCAGCAAAGAGATGGGCGGATTACATAAGGGAAGACCTGTGACAGTTAGGCATATCTCTCAAAGAAGGTAGGAGAGGGGCACTGAATTGAGGGAAGTGGCAACAGTTCACATGACACCCTGACCCCATGTAGAAAAATGAGAGGGGGAGTCTGATGATGATGATGATGACTTACATTCTGAATCCTGTGGTAATAGAGCACACAAACTGTTTTTTTCTTGTCTTGGATTAACAGGTGCTTGACTGAATTTTATAGGATGGCTTATCTAGATAGGAAATGGGTACCTACTGCCATTTTATATTTTTAATATTTTTATTGGCAACTAAAGTAGAAGAGTCCCTTGTGACATCATTCATTTGTTTTTCAGCTGTCAAAACTGGAGGATCTTACTTCTGCCCAGCACCTGTCTAGAAGTGAGAGCCTGCCTACTCTGAGTTTCCTGCCTTACTTCTATATTTAGAAGTACATGTCTTGCAGATCTGCCTACATGTGCTATATGGAATTGCGCATCCACATAAGTTTTCACTGGGCATTTCACTTTCCTCCCACATCCAGCAACAGGTAGTAGGCTATTTACCCATAGGTCGGCATGCCATGTATAAGTTTTTGTGTGTGTGTGTGTGTGTGTGTGTGTGTGTGTGTGTGTGTGTGTGTGTGTGTGTGTGTGTGTGTGTGTGTGTGTGTGTGCGTGTGTGTGTGTGTGTGTCTGTGTGTGTCCTATCCTAGGTTAGTTTCTGTGTCTTGGACCCAGTGAATGCCAGGACAAACTCCAGCTCCTCATGCAGACATGAAATGGATAAAATGACTAAACAGCAAATTAATCTTTTTTATTAAATTGTTTCAAATATACATAACAACAACATAGCAGATATAGTTTCAAACTGAGTTTATGTAAAGGGATTTTAAAAGACAAAGCAGTATTTTGTATTTTTGACCTGCTACAGGACTGAATGGGTATTCCTACCAACCTGGGTTGCCATTTAAAGGGACAGAGGCTTTTATTGTCTTTTACTAATTCATAACATGGGTATTAGAGCTGGGGTTCTCTCAGTCGGTTGAAATGTAAATAATTAAACAGTGATGAATCTTTCCAAAAACTTTATAATCTCAAGTGTGGTTATAACACAAAATATAAGTCAAATGGAGAACATCTAATAAAACATACCACATGTCCAACCCCACTTTGCCCAACCCAAATAACTTGCTGTACTGCAGGGTGAATTGAAAACAAAGGAAAAATGGTAATTGTTTATGAGTCCTAATTCAACGATGGATGATTTCTTCAAAAGTGCAGGTCTTGCCTTTAGGTTGTGTGACATATGTGTATGTTATATTAAAAAGGTGGTGGAAGAGTTGAAAGCCCCCTGCATAGGAGTGTGTGTGGTGTTCCTCCCCTACTTCACTGTGGCTTATTTTCAAATCTTAACCCTACTTTTTGAGGAAAATAGTTTCTCAGTGAACCATAACCTGAATAATCATACTACTGCCAAAAATACATCTACCCCAGTATGCCTGCCTATTGTACTAAGTAAAGAAAAAAAGCAGTTAAAATCTGACTAACTACTGCCAAGTAATTGACAGACCCAGTTTCCTGCAATTTTCCTTCTCACCAAAAAAACATACAAATTAGTCTGTGTTAGAAAAATCTATACATGCTGCCTAGAAAAATATATTTACAATGTGTGCTGCTTAGGAAGATGTGTATTTAAACATTCAAACATATATAAGTTGTGTGATCAAATATATAGAGAAATGTGTGCTTTAGTTAGGAATAAATGTACTTAAATCCATAATAGAGAACAAAGTTTATGTAATGCATTTAATTCTGTCTTACTAGAATAATAGTAGAAATAAACCTGCATATTATTGCTTGAAGCACAAGCTGCAGTGTAATCAGAAATTTGACCTTGGCAGCTTGCAAACACAGCCTGGCTCATGTCTTTCAAGTAAAGATTATTTTGCAAAGTTAGAAAATAATAAATCTGTTCGCATGTGTATCCTCTTTCCTGCCTCCACCAGGAGAGTAGCCTTGTGCGCACTATCTCTGATAGTGCACAGCTGGGAACGAGGAAGACAAAGAGAGGCATTAAAGAAGACATACATCTATTGTATTCTAACTAATCAGAGAACCTTGAATTGGCTACATCCTCAGGAGGTCATCGTGACTGACCAGGTGTTTGCAAGGCTGTAACATTCTCATGGGAAAAAGACTTCTTTGAAAAACACAATGTCAGCACTTTTACTAAGTTACTATGATGTAAAGACCCTGTCACTGACCACGTCAGTGAGGTGGGCAAAAGCTGATTGTAAATGATATAAAATGGCAAACACTGTATGAATAAACCAGTCAAAATTCTATACAACTTTGTGTATGGTTTTTTGCCTCCTAATGTACATTAGAGCTTTAAGATACTTGAGTTCTCCTGCATTATTGTTTGTTATTGATTGACATTGTTTTTGAATAACTCAATGATTTTTACAGTCCGATTCTAACAAATTTATTTAACATTTTGGTCCTTCGAGCCGGAATTCCCTTGGTAAGCTGCAGGTCACAGAGTGCATAAGTGCTAATAAATCTGCGCAGGAGAAGCTGCCGAAAAGAATGGTTCTTCTTAAAGTGAAAAGACCTCCGACTGAATTGTTGTGTGTAAAGAGGCTGTCCACTTTCTGATCTGTGGCTGAAAAGCGGAAGACTGGGCCCCAAGGAGAAACAATAAGAGCAGGAGGCTCAGGTAAGAAGAATTTCCCTCTTTGTCTTTGTTTTAGATCAGGGACCAGGTTACACTGTGCTATTGCTAAGGTTCGTGATAGCAGGGAGAGAGAGAGTCGAAGTATTGTATCTTGAGTCATAGATCAGGGAATAACAAAGCAAAGTAAACAGTCATTCTAGACACTACTGTGGATATGGGGAAATAAGATACCACGTGGTACAAGAGAAGGGTTACGTAACAGTCTTTTTTAAGACATGGGAAATCAGTGCACTAAGAGATCACGAGATCCGCTAACGGATAATGTGAAGCATATGCAATTACAGTAAGCAAATAATGTGAGATATTTTGCAAAATGTGTTAACAACTATAAATTTGATAGTAAACTAGATAAACTTTCACTAGTTAAACTCCTTAAACAAGCTTTAATCTGATGCAGGGCGTCAGGCAAAAGAAAAACAGAAGCTTAAAAAATTCTGAAACATTTTTAGACAACAGAGTGAAAGGTCTAACAGACAGAATCTCTGAAAAATGAAAACTTAGAGCAGACTGGACTTGCATTAATTAATGCATACAACAGGGAAATGAGACAGTAGATGGATATTATGCTAGATTATTAAAATGCTTAAAATAACAATTAAAAAAAAAAAATATATATATACATTTTTAAAAGGTTGCATTGCCTCTGTTAGTAGTTTTATTACAAGGCATATGATAAATCACTGAACAAGCAGGCTGCAAGCCTTACTTGAGTATGCTAGACGTACTGAAAGACACATACAGCTGTACACTTGCAATCTAGTAAGGACAGCTGATTAGCATTTTTATTAAAAGAAAAAGAAAAGGCCTTGTGTAAAATTCCAACAACTCTGTGGTCAACAGGCAAGTTAAATGTAGGGCTTATTCAAGCAGCAGGACCAGTTACAATTACCCCAAAGTCAGCTTTTAAACCACAGAAAAAAACAATACATTTTGGAAAAGAATGCAAAAGTAAAAATTAAGCCTATAATAAGCAGCATTACTCAAAAAAGGAGTACTGGTAGAATCTCCTGATTCACCATGTGATACACCCCTATTTCCTGTTAAAAAAAAGCAAACGGGGAATGGCAGATGGTACAAGATTTATAAGCTGTAAATAATGCAGTAATACCTAAAGCACCCACGGTGCCAGACCCACATACCTTGTTAAATGATTTAAAGCCACAACAGAAGTATTTTACTGTGGTAGATATAAGCAATGCTTTCTTTTCAATACCTATACATCCTAATAGTCAATATTGGTTTGCATTCACATTTCAGGGTAAAAGGTATACATACACTCGACTACCACAGGGATATTGTGAGAGCCCAATAATATTTGCACAAAAAATGGCTAGCAATCTGGCAGGGTCTACCCCACCAAAAAGTAGTCAAATTTTACTTTATGTAAATGACATCTTGCTAACAGCACCCAGCAGCAGTGCAGGGTGAATACAGTAGCATTGTTAAAATTTTTAGTAATACAAGGACACAAAGTAAACAAAAGTAAGTTACAACTTTGGGAAAAAAAAACACAGGTTAGATACCTGGGATATGTAATATTCAATAAAGGTAAAATACTAGATAGTGGGAAAGAGAAAAGAGGAAAAAAACAGCAATTTTGCAAGCACCCAAACCAACAACTAAAAAAGAAATAATGTCTTTCCTAGGTACAACTAATTTTTGTTGGAACTGGGTACCAAATTATTTCACAATGGAAAACAAAAGCAGAAATGGCTTTCTGCAGGTTGAAGCAGTTAATAGCTTCTTCATTAGTTTTAAGACTTCCAAGTTATCACAAACGTTTTTTTTTAGACCATAGATTGTAAGCAATGGTACATGACATCAGTATTAAAGCAACAACATGGGGATAAGCAATGCCCCATAGCTTACTATTCATCACAGTTAGACCCAGTGGTGCAATCTTTGCCTCACTGTGTACAAGCAGTACTTGCAGCAGCAATGGCAGTACAGGCTTCAGCCTCAGTGGTGTTATTCCACCCTCTCACATTGAGAATGCCTCATGCAGTTGCAATAATTCTGCTACAAGAAAAAGTTGCATACCTTTCTCCTGCTAGACATCTTTCATGTATGACCATACTGCTGAGTCAACCTCATATAAACAGTTAGCTTTACCTAGACAAGATCTTACAAATATGCCCTTGAATAATGCTGAGGTGACATATTACGTGGATGGCTCATGCAGAAGGGGTCCTACAGGGAAAATCTGGTGGGGTATGCAGTAGTTACAGACACTAAAAATTTAGAAGCACAAACTTTGCCACACAACTTGTATGCTCAAGCAGCAGAACTGGTAGTTTTGACAGGAGCATGTATTTTAGTAAAAGGCAAAAAAAAAAAGTAAACATATATACTGATAATCAGTATGCTTTTCTACAGTGCATGTGTTTGCACAATAATAAAAATAGAAGGATGATTACATCCAGTGAAAAATCTATTAATCATGCAATTTATTTTGGAGCTATTAGAATCTATTCAGTTGCCTACTAAAGTAGCTATTTGCAAATGTGTAGCTCATACAAAACAACAGGACAAGATTTCAAAGGTAATGCACGAGCTGATGCAGCTGCAAAGCAAGCAGCCTCAGACTCAGAAACTTTATTTTTAAATGAAAAATTACAACCCTTTAAGATTTTAGATTTAGACATGTTAAAAACAATGCAAATGCTTACTACAAAAGCAGAAAAACAAAACTGGGTAAAACAAGGTGCAATTTTTAAAAATGGACTGTACATTTCCAAAGGGAAAAAAAAACAATATTACCGTCTAATTTATTTAGATATGCAGCTTTGTTGAGCCATGGGCAGAGCCATGTCTCAACAGGGGGGATGGTACAGTTAGTAAATAAAATATTCCAAACATATGGATACATAAATTATACAATAAAATTTTGTGCAGCTTGTCATACTTGTAACAAGCACCATGCACAAGGAGCATTTAAAAACAAGCAAGGGAGTTTCCTACACCACCATATCCATTCCATACTATTTGTATGGACTTCATAGAGTTGAATAAATGTGAAGAAAAGAAATACTGTTTAGTGATCATAGATATGTTTTCAAAATGGGTAGAAGCTTTTCCAACCAGGAATCCAAATGCAGCAACAGTGGCAAAGCCCCTAGTAAAGGAAATAATTCCTAGATTTGGCATACCGGAAAGAATCTATAGTGGCAATGGGACACATTTTGTCAATCAGACAATTCAACAACTTGGGAGATTTTTTTGGGATTTCCTTAAGGAATCACTGTGCTTACCACCCACAGTCAGCAGGACTGGTGGAGAGGTACAATGGGATTTTAAAAAAACAAGTTAAGAAAGTTAATGAGTGAGACTCAGAAGAATTGGATTTGCTGTTTACCTCTAGCATTGCTGAGCATGAAAACAGTAACAAATGTAAAGGGTTTAATCCCCTTTAAAGTAGTATTTGGAAGGGCATATTATGTGCCTCAGTAAAAAGCTCTCATGCCTGCAGGGCTGGAGGCTGACAGTTCACTAGCTAATTAAATAAAGAAACTGTTATAAATAAATCTGTTTTGCAGTTTAACTCTTTTCAGACAAAAGAACTTTCAGCTGAATAAAAACTTTGTGACTGATACACAAGGGCAAAATGGCCAAGAGTAAAGAAAACAAAAAGCAGAGCAACCCAAGAACTATTGCATAATTATTTTAACTGTGTATTTGTTAACTATAAGTGTGACAATTTTTCTCTTATTGTGGTTTTTCCCTGCACTCAACCACACAAGCGAAAGTGAGAAGACGTGATGAACTGTTTATAGACTGGCATCCAAATTTTAACACGTACCTGGCCATGAAGCAAGTGTATACAGAAACTATGCACATTTCAAATTGCTGAGTTTGTACAGCTATACCAACAAAATATAATAGACTTTAACGTCCTCTGTCCCTCTGGGGATAAAATAAGACTTTGGAAAGTTTTTTTATACAGAAACTGTGAGATCACAGGACAAAATTGCTTTATTTTTACCTGTTCACACAAAAAGGAGTTGTATGTCTCTACAAAGTAATACCCTCCAGGTGGGCTGGAGTAATGGTAATATAACAATGTCTTATAAATGTTACATTAAAGTCAAAAGTGGGGGTACTGTTTGTAATACTAACCATGATTCATATCTGAGTTCCATGAAAACTACCTTAAATGCAGTATGTGACAATCCAGTCTTAACTAAGCAATTGTCTATTAAGAATAGAAAAATGTTTCATGCAGGGATAACACGTATCAGTACCAAAGTAATGATTTTATTTGTGGGAAAAAGGCATATAAATGGTTACCTGAGAATTGGTCCGGCAGTTGTTTTTTGGGTTATCTGGTTTCAGCAATAAGACATACTGCAGAATTACCTTTGGGTAAAATACGAAACGTAAGGAAAACAGCTCGAGAATCTGAAGGTCCAGTGAGAAAAAAACCCTGTGAATCCAGTTGGTAAAATCGAAGCTGGTTGAAAAGGCCATAATTCAGTAAAAGACAAAAGTAAATTGACTCATATAAACTTGGGCAACAGTGTTATATCCAGGGCAGGAATGCCACCAGCCTATGGAGCAGTCAAATCGATCTGGGAGCTGAGGAAGTTGTCAAAAAGTCATGAGCAATGCAACTTTTTCCACCCTAGAATTGGTGACTAATGAACTGAATGCAATAAAAACTGTTGTGCTACAA
This sequence comes from Protopterus annectens, assembly GCF_019279795.1. Taxonomy (NCBI): domain Eukaryota; kingdom Metazoa; phylum Chordata; order Ceratodontiformes; family Protopteridae; genus Protopterus; species Protopterus annectens. Next base: position 598,059,515 of record NC_056751.1, read on the forward strand.
AATCGAATGGCTCTTTACTTCACCCTAGCAGCAAGAGGTGGTACACGAAGAAAAATGCTGTGCTTACATTCCAGACAACCAACATGAAATCAATGACCACCTAGAGGTAATTCAGCAAGTATCAGCAATGACTAAACCAGGCCCAAACCCACTGACGGACTTTTTCCAGAATCTGTTTGGGGGGGTGGGGTTCCATCCTATTGAACATTCTGATTGCAATTTGTGTGGTACTGCTCATAATTGGAGCATGTGTCTGCTGCGGGATACCCTGTGTGAAAAATTAGTTAAAGACTTAGTTGATGTATCAGTGACTGAAACTATGTACCAAGATATGGAATTGAATTTGTTGATACCAAGTGAAAGTCTATCTGAAATATAAAACAAATGACTTACTTAGCTGAGAGTCCTTGAAAGGAAAAGGCTAAGAAATGAAATAATACTGTTTATGTTTCAAATAGCATTAAATGCATTAACAGGAGGGAGAATGTTAGAAAAATCTATACATGCTGCCTAGAAAAATATATTTACAATGTGTGCTGCTTAGGAAGATGTGTATTTAAACATTCAAACATATATAAGTTGTGTGATCAAATATATAGAGAAATGTGTGCTTTAGTTAGGAATAAATGTACTTAAATCCATAATAGAGAACAAAGTTTATGTAATGCATTTAATTCTGTCTTACTAGAATAATAGTAGAAATAAACCTGCATATTATTGCTTGAAGCACAAGCTGCAGTGTAATCAGAAATTTGACCTTGGCAGCTTGCAAACACAGCCTGGCTCATGTCTTTCAAGTAAAGATTATTTTGCAAAGTTAGAAAATAATAAATCTGTTCGCATGTGTATCCTCTTTCCTGCCTCCACCAGGAGAGTAGCCTTGTCGCACTATCTCTGATAGTGCAGCTGAAACGAGGAAGACAAAGAGAGGCATTAAAGAAGACATACATCTATTGTATTCGAACTAATCAGAGAACCTTGAATTGGCTACATCCTCAGGAGGTCATCGTGACTGACCAGGTGTTTGCAAGGCTGTAACATTCTCATGGGAAAAGACTTCTTTGAAAAACACAATGTCAGCACTTTTTACTAAGTTACTATGATGTAAAGACCCTGTCACTGACCACGTCAGTGAGGTGGGCAAAAGCTGATTGTAAATGATATAAAATGGCAAACACTGTATGAATAAACCAGTCAAAATTCTATACAACTTTGTGTATGGTTTTTTGCCTCCTAATGTACATTAGAGCTTTAAGATACTTGAGTTCTCCTGCATTATTGTTTGTTATTGATTGACATTGTTTTTGAATAACTCAATGATTTTTACAGTCCGATTCTAACAAATTTATTTAACAGTCTGCTAGACAGTGTGTAGTATTACATAGTGAACTATGATATTTTTAGCCAAATCTACCTTTATATACTATAATTAATGTAATATGATCTAATGATTATAACATAGCCTCTGTTTCTATTGGCTGTACTTGTAAATTGGTATATAATTTGTGTTCTAAAACATAGTCAAAAGCAAGATGTATTCTAAAACATAATTTAATTATAATGCTTAAATGTGTTTATTGATGAGATAAATGCCTAATTATTTCTCTTCAACACTTGATATCAAAGAGTATATCCAGGACTAAGAAACCCTGGCATTAAATATGAAATTTGGAGTGAAAATGGTAGAAAAATGTAAAACATTTAGCTGATATTAATTGCTATCATGCCAGATTTAAGAGGCTTCTCTTTATGGCAACAGAAAGATTTTGCATAGATCCCATACAAAACAGGGCATAAAGAATTAAAAATAAAACCAAGAACATTCTGGATGTAATAGTACTCTAAAATACAGTAGTTCTGATACACAGAAGAATTTATGATAATAAAACACAACTTCAAATAAAGCTTCAAATCTGTAAAGCAAATAAATTAAACTTTAACAAAGAGGAAATATAACATCTGCTTTCTTTCTTCTTTGAGTGAAACTATGTAGAGACAACAGAACTCACAGGTAATCAGTAGAAGTTCAAAGATCATTTTGCTAATACTGCATTGAACAAATTTTGTGTAAAACGAACCTTTGAAGTGTTAAATTTTCATAACTGAAGCTTTCCATATATTAAAATTAAACTATAAATACCTAATTAAAGATACATCTAAGACACTAATTTTAAATTAGCTTTTGTAAGGAGAAAGTGGGGAAGCAGATACTTAAAGTCTGTTATCCATATAGGCAAGACAGTTAGTATGACCACATCAGATAACTGTGTGGAACTAAGGAAAGCGCTTACATGTTTCCTGTTTACCAAGACTTTCCAGGTAATATGAAACCACACAGATTGTAGGTTTACATGGAAGAAAATGTGATGCACTTTAAAAGCAAAGAGCTTATTTAAAACTCTGTGCCTAAGCCCAGACTCTGTTTTAAGTAAACAATGGAAAATGCACAAGTATAAATGGAAATGCTTTAAAACGACTTTTCAGAAATAAAATACTCAGTCTGAACTGTTTCACAGAGCTATGCATAATGTAAATTTCCTGTCAGTAAGACACATGATGTATATACTGTCAAAACACAGATATATTTTAGAAGTCCTGGAAGCTACAATGTATGAAAAGAAAGAAAAGAAGAAAAAAAAAACGCTCTTAACAGCTTATAAACACTGGAAAAATATTGTACATAGTTATGATTAGAGGAAAGCGAGATTACAGTTTCCATTACTTGAGCATGCACTTAATAAAATACTTAGTTTGCTATGCATCACAATAAAAACTGATGGGTATAAACAGAGCAATAATCTTCCAACTTCTAAATCTGGTGATTTAGCTCTTAAAATATCTTACCTTTAGATCTAAACAATTTGGTAGATAGTTTGTAAACATTGCAGTGACTTCCAAGGAACACAAGTGCCAGCAAAAAAAGTTGTGTCTTACAATATAAATAACTAATATTAAATGAACTTATAATGTCAGCATAAGTTCCACCTTGCATAAAAACTGAATAGGTAAGGTTAAAATATAAGTAATAGAATACATGTTATTTATTTATTTACTTATTTATCCTTTGTTGACAGGTTCATAGGAGGTTACTAGGCTGATAGCCCTAGGGTCTTAACAAGCCTAGCCATGTAATAACCCGAGTACCCTTACTGACCATAGTTAGATGGTCATTGTTAGCAGAGCAATTTTGTGATAAGCACTAACTGCCCCTGTCCATGAGGGACATAGGTGCCACCCCCTGGGTGAATTTATGGTCACCCATTCAGTTGTCAAGGATGGGCTTGAAAAGATTAATTGAGGAGCTCTGCTTTACATGGAGTAGGAGCTTATTCCAGGGGAGTGGCAATCTCTGGGATATATATCTGTCTCTCCAGAATGTTCTACTAATGTCACAGGCTAGGTTGAGATCCCTGGAGAAAGTTATTCTTGTCCCATTTGATTTATGGATGTGCAGCATTTCCATTAGGGCTGGGTCCCAGACTGCTCTGTAAGCCAGGCACAGGTCGCCTCTCAGCAGCCTGTGTGATACAGAGTACAGTGACAGGACTTTCAGTCTTTCCATGTATGTCATGTTTTGGAGGCCCTGGATTCTCTTGGTTAGAAACCTCTGTGGTCTCTCCAATTGCTGCAGGTGTCTGGTGAGGTACATATAGAAGTGAGCATTGTACCCATTTAGTGGTCTGATAAGGGTCGAGTACAGCAGAGCTATAAACTCTCTGGTGTTAGATGCAATACCCTTATTTACGAGATGTGCAATGTAGAATGCTTTTCTTACCACTACGGACACACGGTGATTGAAGTTTAGATTGCTATTAACCTGTGTTCCTAAGTCTTGCACCACTAAGTTTGAGCTTCTTGCATCACTAAGTTTGAACTTAGTGGGGTGCTATGTGTATCACAACTAGCAGGGGTTACTTCTTTGCCAAAGGGGATAATGAGGCATTTTTTGCATTAAATTTTAATCTGTGAGTTTGGCACCATTCATTTGTCTGTGTCAACCTTTCTGTGATATGTTAACTTCATTGGGGGACTCTATGAGTGCACTCATTTTACAGTCATCTGCAGACTTGGTAAGCCACAGGCCATCTACCTTTGCCGGGACTTCAGAGAAATAGACTCCCAACAGTAAAGGGCCCAGCACATATCCCTGTGGTACCCCACTGGTAACTGATCTACTTCTGGAGGTGGACTACCCAACTTTGACAGTGTGTGTTCTGTTGGTGAGCCAGTTTGCTACCCATCTAGTAACATGTGGGTTAATCCCCAGCTGGGAGAGTTTCTCTGTGATACCTGAATGGGGGATTGTGTCAAAGGCCTTGGCTAAATCAGGATAGGCAGTATGTACTGTTTTGCCTTCATCCAGGCCTTTCGTGACATTCTCAAAGAAGTCCACTAGATTTAACAAGCAAGATCTACTCTTGACGAAACTAAACTGGTTTGGGTAAAGGGTTTGACGTTCGACTATGTCCTTGTGGATAATCCATGATGATTCTTTCCATGGCCTTGCAGATTTATTTATTTATTTATTTATTTGTTTGTTTTTATTTATTGCATTTGATTATCGGGAAAGTCTACTGGGCCTTGGAGAGCCCATTTTCATTGGAGGCCCGGGGAGAAAAGCTCCACATACAAATTATACAGAACATACAGTTTCAGTTACATAAATGTTTAGAAGGCTATACAGTAATAATAATAGGCATGATTTTAAGATAACACAGTATAGTGTACATGTCAGAGTTAACACTGTATTAACAATACGTAGCTAGGAAATGGATTGATGAGGGGAATGTCAGTGAAAAAGACTGGGAGGAATAGGTTCAGGAGTAGTAGTAAGGTATCTATAGAGAGAGAGGATGGGTATCCAGGTTGGGTAGGTAACAGGGGTAGGCTGATTAGGCTTATGGGTCAATATTTCTCAGGGTCAGTTGATGGACCCCCTTTGTGCAAGGAGATTATTGCTGCTGTTCTCCAGTCTGCAGGGATAAAGCCTGTTCTCATTCTATGGTTAAATACAGTGCTGTATGGTTACAGTAGGTCTTGTTTTAGACTGTTTAGTAAGCAGTCTGGGATGTTATCTGGTCCCATAGAGGTTGTATTTTTGGTCTTGGAGAGTGCTTGTATGACCTGCTCTTTAGAGACACTCAGTAGAGGACTAGTGTCAGGAATGCTTTGGGGTATGTCTGATGGGGAAAGGGGGGTGAAGTCATTGCCAAATCTGTTGGCTAGCAGGTAGGCAGTTTCCTCAGGTCCAGTGTGAGTTGCACCGTCCATTATACGTTCGGCACAGCTGGGCATTCCTTTTTAGGTTTTGGATGTAGCTAAAGAATGCCTTATGATTGTCTTTAACTAGGGATGCTAATTTAGACTAATAGCTAGCCTTAGAGGACTTAACAAGATATCTAATTTGATTGGTCAGGCTATGAAGGGTATTCTTCCTCTATTGGGTAAGTTCCTTCCTGTTCTTAGATATCAGCTTCTTTCTTTTGTTGTATAGCTTATTTATACTTACAGGCCACCAGGGTGGCTTGTTTTTTTGAGGAAAGACCTGGTTTTGATCTTGTTGGGTACAGTCGAGTCAATGCATTTGTTTAAGTGGCTGTATTGGGCATTTGTGTATTCCTCTGCATAGGAGTCATTGTTGGCTATGTTGGCAGGGGCTTTGAAACTTTTTATACCTTTGCTTAGTAGGCAATAGTTTGCCTGGAGAAATTTTTCATTTTTTTTTTTACTCCTGTGGGGGTGTTACTTCAAATGAGACAGCTTTATACTCTGACCTTACCAGGGAGGGCAACACAGGGGGTAGTGCAGTGCCCCCCCCCATGTTGGTAAGCACTAGGTCCAGGACATTTGAGCCCCTTGTGGAGGTACAAACCAACTGTTCCAGGGCATTTGAATTAACCAAGACCAGGAATGTCATAGTGATCATGTTTGTGCTCGTGTAAGTCACCCAGTCAATGGAAGGATAGCTGAAATCCCCCTGACTCTAGCAAGTCCAGGTAGGTGGTGCACTTCTCCTGGTTTATTGTAGGAGACCTGTAGCTAGCAATGATGTGGAGGGGTATTTTACCTGTAGTTAATTGGACCTAGTCTAGATCCAGAGCGCTGTACTATTTCACCAGTCTCATGGTGTATTTGGATTTAATGAAGATGGATACACCTCCACCTTTGGTTCTTTCACGCTCATTTTGAGGCCTGAATGTGTGGAACACATTGCAGTCCTCCATGACTGGGGTATTCTCCATGGCCTTGAACCAAGTCTCAGTGACTGCACAGATGTCAGCATCTTCCAAGGTGAGGAGTGCTTCCAGGGAGTGCAGTTCACTATTTAAGCTTCTAGCATTAAGCAGCATGACATTGAGTTTGTCTTTAGTGGATTTCCTCACGTCAAAATTTTTGTCGTTTAGAGATTGCCTAAAAAGACACTATGGGGGAGGCAAGCATCTTTGCCAGTATCCAAAAGCCTTGAGGAGACAGGTGAAGGCCATCTCTGGCAAAATAGCATGGACTGTCGACTATGTCTTTGCAGGCAGACATACTGGATCCCCCTGGAGTGACATCAAAAGCTAAGCCAATAATTCAAATCAATCATTTTTTTGTTTGCATTGTGGCATCATCCTAGATGAAGGTAGGATGCTGCTTAGGGCTAGGGACATACCTGCCTGGGACACATAATCTGAGAGTTCAGTCATGTCTCTCTTCATATAGTCTAGAGAGGTACATCTCAAGTCATTCACACCAACATGTACTATGACAGAGTCATAATGGTACTTGTTGCTGAGAGACTTGAGTGTGTGCTTTATTTGACATATCCTGGCACCTGATAGGTAGCTGACTGTGACCTTGTCCTTCTTCAACCTGATGAGGGGGACATCTGTGTATCTCACTGTTGAGTCGCCTATGATCAGAACATTAGGTTTTGAAGTGTTTTGTCTTAGGGCTTAATTGTTGAGACACTGATATGTGTGCTGTTATCTGTAGTGGTAGATTCTGTTTGTGTACCAGTATGTGTATGTTGTTTGCGCTTGGGAGGTCTCTGGTCATTTGGCAGGGTCTTAGTGAGTACTTACGCATATGTTGGTTTTTGTGTCTTGACTTTTCATCTTGTGTGACAGAGAAGTTGTGTGTGCTGACAACCTGTTGTATGTCTTGTATATTGTTATGTGAGAGGACTGATTCTAATTTCATGATATAGTTCCATCTCTCACATGCTATGTTTACTTGCTTTAGAAGCAAGTGGTTTTCAGTATACCTATGGCAATTTACTACATTGCCTCAGGATGCTCTTGTCAGTGTGGCTGGCTGGAGAAATGGTGGGAAATTGTCCCTCCATTATGGCAGGTATATATTGTAGGAACTAGTGGGGATAGGCTAGAAGGACCAGGGTTTGCTTGTGAGACTAACAAAGGTGGCTATTCTGTGGAGGGCTAAGGGTAGACAACTGTGTCAATGCCTCAAAATGCACAGTTGAGTTGCTTTCTAGGTAGCAACATGCACCTGCATTGTGCACAAAGAAGCAGTGGTGCAATGAGGGTTCTCTAGCAGATATAAAGGGGAAATTGTGTTTCTAAGCATTTGCGTCTATACACGGCAGTGCTAAACCCTGAAGCATGGAGCACAGCTATGCACAAATGTGGGGCTTAAACACAAGCAAAGTTAAACCATTTTAACACAAATTAACCAATAGGAAAGCCCAAACACTGAGCCTTTTCCCAGCAATCCCAACTCAGATGGGTCCTGGGCTGCACAGTTCTGCCACAAGGGTGCAGGAGGGCATTCTTAATGTAGGATGGCTGTTTTTAGTGTTCAAGTTATACCAAACAGCCTAGATTCAGCAAAGCTGAATCTAGCCTATACCATGAACTACAGAAGTACTAGGATTTCAAAGTGTAGAAAAAATGGTCACAGTAATAATAACAGCAAAAGTGAAGCAGCACTTAAGCAAAATACAGTTCAAAAAAGTGCAATGCAAGCTTAAAATATGCTTATTTTTTGTTGAACACAGTGGATGCCTTGGATTTAGTTCAGATTCACTCCAGATATTTGGCTAAAATACAAGCGAAGTTAAACAGTTTTAACACAAATTAACCAACAGGAAAGCCTAAAATTGAGCCTTTTTCCAGCAATCCACAACTCAGATGGGTCCTGGGCTGCACACATTTGCCACAAGGGTGCAGGATGGTTTTCTTAATGTAGGATGGTTGGTTTTAGTGCTCAGGTAATACCAAACAGCCTAGATTCAGCAAATCGGAAGCTAGCCTATGTTATGAAATACAGAAGTACTAGAAATTCAAAGTGCAGGAGAAACAGTCTCAGCAGTACAAAAGAGCAAAAAATGAAGCAGCAATTAATCAAAATGCAGTTCAGAAAAGTGCAATGTAAGCTTAAAATATTCTTATTTTTTTTGTTGAACACCGTGAACGCCTTGGATTTAGTTCAGATTCACTTCAGATCTCTCGCTAAAATACAAGCAAAGTCAGTAGCCTGTTTTCATGGAGACTTGAGGTTGTATTTATAATGTTAAAATTTAAGTCTGCAAAAATTTGCAACCTTTAGTCAAATAAAAACAAATTTAAATATTTTAACCTCAGAAACATGTGCTAAAGAAGTAGAAGTGAAATGTATCTGTTTAACTGAGGTATTTAGTGTAGTGATAATAGATAAGTTAATAGATACAATAAATACATAGAGGTTTATTCAAACTTATAGAAAACATTATAACTTCTACAGCAACAACTCTAAGAACATAGTGTTTCTAACTTTATTATTAGTTAATAAAACATTAATATTAATAAAGACTAAACCTTGTTTGATTTCCTTTTCAAACATTGTTGATTTAAGTTAAAGTGTTGAGATATAGTTACTCAGAATTATGCCCTTGATTAGAAAAAAAAAACATTTAAATAAAATGTTAGCTAGGAAGAATAAACTTGACACTGTTTTGTATACTTATAGACAATTTACACAGCTTAACAAAATTAGCTAACCTACAACTTGCCATACAGCTTTCTATCACATCATAGCCTTCAGTGGTTATTCTCCAAAACAAAACTCAGTGATGACTTACATGATAGCGTATCCTTCTTTAACATTTCAGAAGCAATGGTCACTTCTTCCATTCTACTGTGTTTGCATTTCATATTGCTCTTCACAATGGCGCTAAAGCCTTCAAGTATTCTTGAAGTTATCTTTCTGAGGTTGTACTTCATTATGTCAACGTACCATATTATCAAAACTCATTTTGTCAATACCATAACATCGAAAGTTGACTTAGTCGAACTCCTGGAACAGCAAAAACAGCTTCTGGGAATGTAACCAGTTGGCCACCATGGAGAACTTTGCTCTTTTCCCCATATTAGTGTGATCTTGGAGTTGGCATATTTAGTTGGGGGGGTGGGGAGGTAAAGCCCCCCACTTTGGTGGGTTTTGTGTGCTTCATTTTGCTGGTTTTCAATGGTGGCCAAGTGGTTACATTCCCAGAAGCCATTTTTGCTGTTCTGGGAATTCGAATAAGTCAGCTTTCAATGTTATGGTGTTGACAAAATGAGTTTCAATAATGTCGTACGTCAACATAATGAAGTAAATCCCTTTCTGAATGTATTCAATCTGTTCATTGATTGGATGCCACCACTGATGAAAACCAATCATCTGTCCTCTTCTTTTCAGTATATTTTCAATTATATGTGTATCTTGTCATATCCACTCAAATCATGCAGTATTCAGATTCTACACTTATGTTTGCAAAAAAAGCAATGAAAGATGTTGGCACACTCACTCACAGAGATTATTCCCAAGTATCTGAAAATCAATTTCAGCCTTAAGGATACTATTGAAAATCAATAGCATCAAGCCCATGAGGTTTTTAAACAGAATGTCAGACCCTATTAGCACAAATGGTGTTCGCATTATGTCAACTTCAGGTATAATAAGAGAAGTAGTTTATAATACCAAACTCCCACTAGTAGTCATGGATCATAATCTAAAGTCCATTCAGCATATAAACAAAGTTGTAAAGCAAAAAAAAGCTTGGTTTGCGATATTGAACATTTATAACAGACCATGCATGGATTGCCACTGCTTGTACATCCCCCAGATAATCTTATATATGCTAGTCCTGTATTAACAGACCTCCACAATGCCTAGTTAACTAGACTTGAGCAAACCTATACTGAATTTGTTTGCTTTGCAGAAAAAATGCCCAGCAAAATGTATTACTGCCTTGCTTGTAAGAAAACTCAGAGGACTTGAGCTCACTATCATCTGACTATCACCCATGTCAAATATGCCAGTCACTTTCTCTACACACAGAGCAAATGTCCTGCAGCCCAGTTAATTATACAAGGATACAACCTTAGGCCAAAATCACAAAACCTAGCCAGAACCAATAAATTAAATAATTACTGTGATGACTCTATATTGTCGGGTTATATTTCTAAGCTTTGGAATATCATTTACCCTGACTTTAGAAGCATACGCATTACACAGTTTAAATATTTGGCAAAAACTTGCCTTATGTCTAACTGGACCTATAATTGTCATTTGGGCATTATTTAATATACTATGTCTTATAAATCCCCTTGTCTGAAATGAAGTATTAAACCAACCAAGACTTTTTATTCAGCCTCAGCCAGTTTACTTCCTGCCACACTTAATATTATCGCAAAAAGGTGTCTGCCATTTACGTGATGCTAAAGTTATCAGTTCACATTTGTTCAAGCTTTATTGGTCAAAATCATTATTTCTTGTACCTGTTTGTTCACTCCGTATTAGGGAGTGTTTGTTTTTGTTTTAGTTTGCAGTAAAGGATATTTTTCCTTCTCCAATATTTCAATTTCCTTGAGAAAGAATTAAACCATTTTATGTTATAGTTTACTGATCTCTCTTTCACAAAGGTGCAGTGACATTGGACTGAGATGTTGAAGTAAGGGAAGTGAGGTGATGCAGAGGGGATCCCCCCCCTCAAAAAAAATGTTTTATGTATTTTATGTGTTGAATTTGTATAACAGTGTAGAATATCAAATGCATGTATTTAGATGTTGTCACTCATCTCTCTCTAACAGGCGGTGTAGTTCATTTAGATGCTTATTACACAAAAACACATCAGGATGGATAGCAGCATTGTAAAATATAAATGAACTGATTAACAGACAGAGCTTACAGACATACATGCTTACATCTCAACAGCTTACTACAAAATGGCAGCCAGGCTCACATGTGTTCAGTATTTATACACTTGTGCAGGCGCTTGGATAGCTTTGTAAAGGTACATACACACATTGATCTACATCCTCCCTCTTAAAAAGATTGCCCTTGACTAAAAATAACATGGGAATTAGACAGGTATTACTATAGACATTAGAAACAAACACAGTGTTCATGTTCAAGTTGCCGTGTATTGATAACATTTGGAGATGCGACCGGATCTGGTAACATAACAGTCTGGACTGGGTTTAGCAACAGGCACAGTCTTCTGTGAACAACTCGTATCAGGAACTTCTGGATTCATCACAGGGATGGGAATATTCTCTGTAACTTCCTCAGGAATTGGAGCACTAGATAACTCAGTCTGAGATAGTCTTTCTAACAGGCTATATGCTGTGGTATAGGCTCGGACACTGGCATCAAATGTTTCTGATTCCACCTAAACTCTGCTCCTTGTGATTCCACAATATACAGTCTTGGCTCTGGACAAATATTCTTCATGACTCTAATCCAATCATAACCTTTGGATGTTTGCATCCTTACTTTTCCTTCTCGTAATGTATTGAGCAGTTTGCTGTTCTTATTATTGTAGGACTTCTGGGTTAAACACTTCTTCAACAGATTGGTTTTCACTGACCTGTTGTTCTTGACACATGGAACCAACAATTGACTTCTGATTGGTAATGTGCTTCTGGTTTGTCTCGACAGAAGTCTCTAGGCACGTGAACCAAGATGTTTATCTCGATGAATATTTTTGAGATTCAAGATATTCAGGAAAACATCACTATTGTCTCGTTTTCACTTGTCTAGTAACTGTTCTGCACTTTGAATTGCATGTTCTGCAAAATTGACTGCAGATACTCTGGGCTACTCATGACATGAGTAAAGTCCCACTCTTCAGCAAATCTTTTGAACTGTTGGCTTGTAAACTGCGTGCCATTGTCAGAAATAACTTTGTGTGGACTACCATGGACTGCAAAATGATGCTTCATCTTTGTAATGACAGTATTGAATGCTAGATTGGGAAGTAGGTCAATCTCGAACCAATTGGAATAAGAGTCTACTAACACCAAATAATGTTGACCATTTTATTCGAAAATGTCGGTGGCTACTGTCAGTGAAGGTAGTTCAGGTATCTGGTTTAGCTGAAGTGGTTCCTTCTGTTGATGTGGCTTAGTATTCCTACACACAGAACAATATTAAAGTACTCTCTCAATATCTTGTAACATAGAAGGCCAAAATACTAGTCCTCTCACCCTTCTTTTGGTAGAGTCTGCTCATGGGCGACCACGATGCAAGATAGTAATGTACTCCTGTTGCAAGGACTTTGAAACAATTAGTTTTAGTCCTTTCATAATGATACCTTTGTCAGACAAAATCTCATCTCTATATGGAAAATAAGGTTGCATTTCTTGAGGCAAACTGGATTGCTCTGATGGCCATCCTTGTTGAATAAAGTGGTTGAGCCTCTGTAAAACTGGGTCTGTGGCTGTGTGGTCTCTCAGCTAATCAAGATGTCTGAAAGAAAAAATTCTCACGTCCATGACTTCAAAATCAAGGTTCTCATTCTCATTATGTCCAGTGGTGTTTCTGGGTGATCTGGATAAAGTATCAGCAAGATAAAAAAGTTTGCCTTTCTTGTAGACAAGAGTGAAATTATACTTTTGCAATCTCAACATAATACACTGCAATCTGGCTGGAGCTGATTGCATAGGCTTTCTCAAGATAGTGACTAGAGGATGGTCTGTTTCGATCTGGTATGGTCTACCATAAACATAATCATGGAACTCTGTACATACAAACACAATTGCCAAAAGCTCTTTCCAAATCTGAGCATACTGCATTTCAGCTTGGGTAAGAGTTCTCGATGCATAGGCAACAGGTTGACCCTCTTGAAGAATGACTGCAAATAGACCAAATCTTGAAGCATCACATGAAAGAGTGACTGGCTTGTGAACTTCGTAGTATCTAAGAGTTGGGGGAGTGGCAGTTCTCTGTTTCTGGACATCAAATGCTCTTTGGTGGTGTTCTAACCAAGACCAGGATACATCTTTATGTGTCAGTTCTCTGACCAGTGCTGAAAGTTGGCTTAAGTCTGGAATGAACTTGCCTAGATAGTTAACAATGCCAAGAAAATGTTGCAGGACTAGAACATTGTCTGGATCTGGCATCTCAAGAATAGCTGTTTGTTTAGAAGGGTCTTGTCGTACGCCTGAAATGGTAAATAAATGACCAACATAAGTAACTTCTTGTAGCCTGAATTTGCATTTCAGTGAATTGTGCTTAAGATTCACTTTATGTTTCTGTCATGCTCAGCTTCACCATTGCCATCTACTAGTATATCATCTACTATAATAGCACAAGGATACCCAGAAACAATTTCCTCCATTGCACGTTGAAAGATTTCACTTGCAGAATTTATCCCAAATGGCATTTTCAAAAATGTCTACCTTCCAAATAGAGTACTGAACATAGTGAGCAGTGATGATTTCTTGTCAATCTGAATTTGCCAAAATGAACTGTTTGCATCCAAGACAGAAAAAAACAGTGGCATTTGGCATCAGAACTGCGACTTCTTCGACTGTATGCATTGGATGATGAGATATTTTTAGTGCTTTGTTCAAAGCTCGTGGATCAATGTCATCTGAGCTTTCCTTATGAGCTACCACAATGGAAGATACCCACTCAGTTGGTTCATCCACTGGACAAAAAACACCCTGTAGCACCATTTTATTTAACTTAGCTTTAACTCTGCCTTGCATAGCTATTGGAACTGCCTGGGCTGCCCTGATAATTGGACTGACATCTGGGTCTAACTTCATGGAGTACACAACTGGAAGCTTTCCTTATTTGTCTTTGAAAAGATCAACATAGGCAGAAAAAATATGTTGGGTGAAAATAGATAGTGTTTTTTTAAGCTAACATGATGGACTTCCTTATTAAATGAAAGCAGTCCCATTTTCAAACTGTCTCTGAGCCCTAACCATGACTGGATGTGCCTCTTGACCACATAAAATAACAAGTTGTAACGTCACCCAGCAGAGTAACATGAAAGCACTACTGAGCCTTCAGTCTAAATTTCTTCACCACCATAAGCAACAAGCTTCACACACTTTGCCAAATCAAGCCTCTTACCATGACACACTCTAGCTAATGTTTCTGCTGACATAACATTGCATTTGGAACCTGTGTCAACTTTGAGCTCTATGGGTTTTCCATTTATCTGAATAGTACATAATACTTCATTCTTCGCTCTTAAATCTACTGCATTAACTGTTTCATGAAGCACTGACCCACCATCAACATAAAGAGTAGGATTGCAGCTTTCTAATTGATCAACCCGTTTCTTTGAATGTCCCCTTTTAATAAAAGAATGTGTGCCTTTTGATTTACAAAACCTTTTGAAATGATTCCACTTATTGCATTTGTGGCATTGCTGACCAAAAGCTAGACATTTCTCCTTTTTAGATTCATGATTTCCACCACAATTATGACAGTTGACAATGAAAGTAGGTTGGGGCCCATGTTTTGAGTTTGCTGACTCACTCATGCTTCACTGAGACTGTGTGAACTCTGGAACTTGCTAGAAAGCTCTGGGGTTTACCAGTAAGTGCTGCAAGGGCTACAGTTGCTGCCATGTGCTTGGGCTTGTTTCTTTTAACCTAGGGTTACCACCTGTCCAACTTTGCGAGGGACAGTTCCTCTTTGGGCAGTTGTGTCCTGACAAAAAATTGTAAAAATGGCAGATGTCTAGAGATTTTAGGACAAAATTATTTCCTATATTTTATGTAATAGTTGCATAAAACAGTTATTCTGTATCTAAAATACCTAAATGTTATAAGAAACGGAATAAGCAACTAAAATGCTACAAGAATAAGCTTTTATTTAGGCAAAAAAGTTAAGTTCTATCCTTCGTACTGACTGTGGGTATGTGTCGTCCTGTAAAATCTGATGTTTGTACCGAAAATGTCCCACTTTGGCCATTTGAAAAGGTGGCAACCCTATTTTAACCATGTGCTGCATACTATTACCATGAGCTCTAGAAGGTATTGGAAGCATGCAACTCTCATTGGTAAGCATATTTGTGTGCTTTTTTGTGAGCTCATATATCTGACAAATCTCAATGGCCTTATTCAAAATTAAATCACTGTCACAAAGCAAGATCTTCCTCACAAGCATCATCTTTAATACCAAGTTTCATTAGGCTTTTGATCCCTGGTATAAAGTAAGTGCCTTTCCAGTGTAACATTTGTCTGGGTGTTACACATTTCTCTAAATTTAAGTTTTAAGCACTCAGGGTCCTCCCTTGACTCAGCCGGTACAACAATATGATGGTTTCCCCCTCTCCTGCAAAACTAGTAGATCCATACACAAATGAACACCCCCTTTCAATGGCTTCTGACTCAGCTAAATTAAGCAGAATAAATGCCTTTGTATGGTTATCTTTATCAGAAAATGTAGCCTGTATGACAATTCATACTCTTGCTCAAACACTCTCCAGTTCTCTGCAATATTATGGTCAAACACAAGTGCACTGGGTTTTCAAAAATCCATCTGCCATGCCAACAAAGTATGCACAGACACACTGAAAATATGGCCCCTTATAATTATTTACAAACAAACTGTGCTGTGAAAACTTGTAATAATATTCAAATGCACAATAAACCCTTCAAAATGCTTTACTTTGCAAAATATGCTCTGAAATGGCTGTATCTTACAAAATAGCTTCACTCTAATACTGCACAAACATGCGGACACCTCATATACTTCTGATAACTCAGATATAAATACACGCTTAGTGAAAACTTTGGTCGTTTCCTCTTATTTTATTCATTTTATACAATTCGGACTTTATTTCAAACATTTGCCATTGTAATTTGAATATTTTTATCTATATCAAACATTTTGGTTTATTTAAATATTGTTTAGAACATTCTGTATGCTTCATTTCATATTTTGTGAATAAGAAAGTATTTGAACAAGTTTTAACATCTGAAATTCATTTCTGACCTGTTTTGTGAATTATACGTGCATTAGCGATGATCCATGCCTCTATATTCCTCCATTACCAACTGGATGCCTCTCGGACTCAAATTGAAGAAACTGGAACTCTTTCTGGCAACAAGTTGTTTTAGCCATGCTTCTGTTAACACCATGTACTTTCAGACATGCCACTTCTGGCACCATGTCGCTCATCTCTCTCTAACATAGATGATGAACAGGTGGGGTAGTTTGTTTAGATGCTTTATTACATAAAAAAACATCAGGATGGATAGCAGCATTGTAAAATATAAACAAACTGATTAACAGACAGAGCTTACAGACATACATGCTTACATCTCAACAGCTTACTACAAAATGGCAATCAGGCTTGCACATGCTCAGTATTTATACACTTGTGCAAGCCCTTGAATAGCTTCTTAAAGGTACATACACACACATTGATCTAGAGATGTTTTTTGTGCTATTTCTGTTAAGTTTCTTGCACCTGCAGTCAAGCAGTTTAGTCTTAAGCTGTGTAGTTTTGAGGAGATGCACTGGATCCATCTAAACAGTATGTACCTCCCATCTGCAGTATGTATTATCACAACCCCCAAACTTAGTACTCTCCCACAGTCTCCTCTATCTCCAGTTCTGTCCTGTTATACTCCCTCTTTTTCCACGTTTCTCACTCTTTCCCATCCCCCCTCTTTTGCTGTAAATGTTCTTTCCCCATGTACTTGTCTCTGTCTACTATCATAGGTTCATAGGTTGGTACTAGGCTATCGGCCCTAAGGCCTATGCAAGCCTAGCCATAACAATTCCCTGGAAATTTCTTCCCACAATATTTACTTCTCTGGGCCCCTGTCTAGCTGGGCGACTGACATGATCCCCGGGGTGAATTTCCTATCTCCCATCCAATCATCAAGGTTCCTTTTGAAGAGGGCCAATGAGGCACTCTGCTTGACATGTATGTGCAGTCTATTCCAGAGTATGGGGAGTCTCTGGGTCAGGAACCTATCCCTCTAGCATGTTTTGTTCATTGTGATGATAAGGTTTAGATCCCTGGAGCGTGTGGCTCTGAGGGATTGGGATTTCTTTAAGTGGAGAATGTCCAACAGCTCAGGGTTTGACATGGCCTTGTATGTTAAGCAGAGATCGCCTCTGAGTAGACAATCTGCCACAGAGTATAGCTGGAGTTTTTTTAGATGGTCAGCATATGGCATCTGCTTTAGGACTGTGATTCTTTTAGTGAGGTATTTCTGTGGCCTTTCCAGCTGTTGCAGATGTCATGTGTGGTACATACCAAATGGGGCATTATACTCTATAGTGGGTCTAATGAGGGATGAGTACAGTGGGTCAATGACCTCCTTTTTTCTGGATGAAAAGCCCTTAGTGATGAGGTGTGCCACATAGAAGGATTTCCTGACTGTTGTGGTAATGTGGTTATCGAAAGTGAGACTACTGTCCACTTGTGTCCCTAAATCTCTCATCACACTTTCGATGTTTAGTGTCCTGCCACCTATGTGGTAGTTCATGGGTACATGTTTTTTTTCCAAAGGGGATAACTATACATTTCTTGGCATTAAGCTTGAGCCCATGGCTCTGGCACCAGGCATCTGTTTCTGTAAGGCCCTTTTGTAGAATATCCACATCATTTGGGGATTCAATAATGTCTCCCAGTTTGCAGTCATCTTCAAACTTTGTTAGCCAAGTCCCTTAGTGTTGGCCTGTACTTCAGAGAAGTAGATGCCAAACAAGAGTGGTCCCAGGACTGAACCCTGAGGTACTCCACTTGTCATTTGTCTGGAGCTGGATTTGGAGTTGGCTACTTTTACAGTCTGAGTTCTGCCACTAAGCCAGTTGGCAACCCATCGGGTGATGTAGGGGTTTATGCCCAGCTTAGTAAGTTTATCTATGATTCCAGAGTGGGGGGTGGTGTTGAAGACCTTGGCGAGGTCCAGATAGGCTGTGTGGACCTCCTTACCCTCGTCCACAGCTCTGGAGACCGATTCAAAGAAGTCAATCAGATTCAGGAGACAAGATCGGCCCTTCACAAACCCAAACAGGGTGGGTTCCAGTGTTTGAAGGTTGCCAATGTCTTTGTTTATAAGTTCCATGATAATGCGTTCCATGCCCTTGCAGATCAGGCTTGTCAGACTGATGGGATGGTAGTTCCCAGGATCCAAGGCGGATCCTCCCTTGTGGAGCGGGATAACTGTAGCTGTGCGCCACTCAGTGGGCATGAAGCCTGAGGTGAGGCTATGATTAAACATGACACTTAGGTGGGGTGCCAGTTCATTTTGTAGTTCATGTATTACACAGCCTGGGATGTCATCTGGTCCCATGGATGCTGTATTCTTAGCTTTGGAGAGTGCTGTTTCTACCTGTGTGGTTATCGGAATTTGGCAATCTTTTGGTATTGAGATGGGCCCTTTAGGGGGTGAGGGGGGTGAAGTTGGCACTAAATCGATCTGCCAGGATATTGGCAATATGCCATTCTGTTGTAGCTCAGAGCAGATCTGAGCATTGCCATTTAGATTCTTGATATAACTATAGAATGCCTTGTGGTTGTCTTTGGAATTTTTGGCAATTTTATTTTCGTAACTAGCTTTTGAGGATTTTATGAGGGATCTCAGCTTCTTACTGAGGCTGGTGAGGGAGTTTTTTGCATCCTGGGATTTTCCTCTTTTCTGCAACAGTTTCTTACTTCTGTTGTATAGTTTGTTTATAGTAGGGGACAACCAGATTGGCTTCTTTTTTTGGAGAAGAGCATCTTGCTTCTATCTGGGATGGCACGATTCATGCACGAGTGGATGTGCTCGTACAGTGCCTTAGTGTAGGATTCTGCAGTTGAACTTCCAGATCCTGTCTGCTTGGGTGTTGTGAAGTTTGTCACTTCTGACTTCAGTAGCATGAAGTTGGCTTTGGAGAAGTTTTTTAAGGAGGCTTCCTTACTGGGGGGTGGGATGTGGATGTCAAGGGTGATTTGCTTATGGTCAGACCTGACCAATGAGGGGGTGACCACTGGTGTGGAGCATCTATCTCTCATGTTGGTAATGACCAGGTCTAGGATATTGGAGCCCCTGGAGGGACAATGGATTAGTTGATCCAGGGTGAATTTATGAATTCTAAGAACCGTTGGGAAAAGGAGTTGGTACCAGAGTAGTTTTCCCAATTAATGGCAGGGTAGTTGAAATCACCCAGTATTAGGGTGTTTGGTTGTATCTTAATATTTTCCAGTATGTTTAGGAAGGTGTAGTGAGAATCTTGGGGTATGGTGGGGGATCTGTAGCAAGCTACAATTTGGATTGCAGTCTTACCTAATGTTAGTTGCACCTGGAGAATTTCAGATGCATTGTGTTGGGCAACTAGCCTGGAGGTGTGAATATCCTTGGTAAATATGGACACACCTCCACTTTTAGTGTTTCAGTCTTGGTTTTGTGACCGAAAAGTGTGGTAAGAATTGTAGCCTGGTATTGCAAGGGTGCTCTCTGGAACCTTGAACCAGGTCTCAGTCACTGCACAGATATCGATGTTCTCCATTTTTAAGAGTGCCTCTAGAGAGTGCATTTTGAGGTTTAGACTTCTAGCATTGAGTAGCATTACCTATCCTTCCAATTTCCAGTCTGTATCCTATAGCCTCTCTACATAGCTTCCTCATTATTGACTTGCTGCCTTCAGCTGCATACATTTTTGCAGATATTCAGATTATATTCTGAACTTTTAGGAGTACCCTTAAATGTATGTGTGTTAATTTACGTACACACACACACACACACACACACAAATATAACTATATGTTGTTTATTATTATATTTCTGAACATTTACAACTACCATTTATTTGTCAGTCACTGTTACCACTGATCATCCATTCACTTGGTTCTCCAATTTGGTTCTGTGCTGGAGTGCTCTCTGTGCAGTGTCTGTATGCCATCCCTTTATCCTTGTGGGGTTTTGCCAGGTGTCCTGACTCTTTTCTGTATCTCATGAAATGCATAGGTGAACTAGTGGTCCTCCAAATTACTCACTAGGTGTGTGTCTGTGTGTCTGTGTGTCTGTGTGTCTGTGTGTCTGTGTGTCTGTGTGTCTGTGTGTGTGTGTCTGTGTCTGTGTCTGTGTCTGTGTCTGTGTCTGTGTCTGTGTCTGTCTGTGTGTGTGTGTGTGTGTGTGTCTGTGTCTGTGTGTGTGTGTGTCTACCTGTTAGTGGTCTTTAATAGACCGGCATCCTTTTCATCACTGATTTCTCTGCTTAGGTTTTATCTTCCCTGAGCCAGTCACTGTTATATTGTGTTATATTGTTTGAACATGTATCAGAGCATTTAGTACTAGTTATCATTATGGTAGATGGACATATTCATATGATGTGCCCCAGCTTCACCTCTCACTCCACCCCTACCATGATGGGTCCACCCATTCTCCTTTTCCAACTCCATCAAGTGCCTTCGCCACATTCAAACTTTTTTTGTTAGTTTCTTATCACAGTGGCCTTTTAATACATAGCTAGGGTTGTAGAATAAGGAACATTCTGCCACTCCTTATGGAAACATTCATCAAGAGTTCCATACTTGCAGCCTGGGGGTATCCAGATTCTGCTCATGTGGTTCCATGAAACTGGTCACCTTCTACAAACTCCTGGCTAATAGATGTAACTCCCTGAGGAGACATCCTTAGTCTAGCTCCTTCTGAATCTCTGTGGTCCATCAAAAGACACAACAAACACATCATTTGCCACCTTTCCACCCCTGAAGGAATGCTTTGAAGAGAGTTAGCAAGAGTTTAGTCCTCTACCATTTTGGAGATCAGAGCTCTTGTCCAAATTCTGGTTTTCCCTGGTGGGCCAGACACTATCAAAACTTTTTTTTTCTTCTTTCAGTTAATTTTGACTCAAGGAGTAAGTGGCAGGACTGTGTCCTATGACCTTGGGCATGGGCTTGCAAGTAGCATGTTGCAGTATTGGCAGTGGTGACTTTAGCTAGGGTCATATACTCAAGTATGTTGCACAGGATGTCTGAAACTTTCCTTAAGGAGGCCCTTAGAAGTTCCATTTTAGATGTCCCTTCAAGGGGGTAGCTGTCTTCTGTAAGCTGTCTCAGGATCTGTGAATGGTTTCTGTGGAAGACCTTTAAGACCCTGTTTCAGCCTGTTCTAGGCACAGCCAATCCCAAATGAGGAACAAGTCTTGTCTCAACCCTTGTAACTCAGTATTATCCCCTCCTTTCTTGACTACTGTCTTGAGCTGTCTGCGGTGCTAGGAGAGGTGCACACAGATTGTCTGTTTTTTTCATAGATATCACAGAGGATCAGTGTATTCTGGACATGGTCACAGTTGACCACATCATTGATCTGTTAGCTTCTCCTCAGAAGGACCTTCACAAAGAGAATAAATTGTCTCTGCAAAGTTCTTAACAGAAGGCCCAGACTCCACTCCTGAAATGGGCCATAATGGGCTATTTCTTTTTCTGAATGAGACAGGAATTTACTGCTGTTTCTTTCTAATTCCAAGGGGGCCTAACAACATCCACCAATCCTGGACCTACTGACTCTAGCAAGCACATTTAGGGTATCTGGATCTGGATGGTGGATTTCAAGAAAGCTATACACCTGGATAGAGTCACTGGACATAATGGGTACCATTTGGTCACATCACTGTCTGAGGTTCTCACAGAAGATTCCTTAATCTTTCACTTTTGGTGGGCATCATTTACAATTTAAGTGCTGTCATTCGAGCCTTTGCCTGCTGACAGTGTATTCACTGAGGTTTTGGCCATTGTGAACAGATACTTTTATAAGATAGATGTCCATATGTTCCTCTACTTCAACAGCTGGCTGCTGGGATTATTTCTGAAGCAGCTACTTCCACAGTTGCAGTCCTTGACTTTACTATAAACTGAAAGAAGTCCTCTCTGACCCCATCTCACAGGATTGTGCAATGCTCTTCAGTGCTTGCCATTACTGCCTTTGGAAAAGCCCTCATAGGTCATGAATTTGACAGCTTGGTTGAGCAAGAAGTAGGTGGTCAGAGTGTAGATGTTGAAATTGCTGCAGGGTTAGACCTAAAGTGAGAAAACAAGTGCTTGTTAGTTTGTGAAACTTTGTAAAGCCTATCTTTTTTGGGGGAGGGGACTGAAGGTTGTGTTACAGGCAGCATTATGTACATCCTACAAGGCTGGAACTAGAGGAAGAATAGATGTAGAATGAGGCACATCCACTTATAACATCTCCTCAATTTTGGGAAAACATCCATTTATCCACCTAAAAAAATTACCTCATTTTATTCTGACAATAATCTGAGAAAAATGAAAAATTCTCCAAAGGAGGTTGTGAGGACCATGTTTCCTCAGCATCACAGTTTTGGACTTTAGAATATGCAGGAGGCAAAGCCCCATCTCTGTCTTTGTCATAATCATCTGACAAGTCTTCCTCAGAAATATTTCTACTGACCTGATTAACAGGTACTGTGCACCAAGATTGATTATCTGTAACATTTTTTTGACTAAGGTACAAAATCATCTCCATGTCTGATAATGAACAATGCATAATCTTTTATTTTTAATTTACAGGTATTGAATGATCAGTTTGGAGAAGGAATATATACCCCATGAGGAGGTCTCTTCTCTTGGACACATCCAGCAGCATCCCACAGTATATGTTAATACCCCAATAAAGATGGTACTCCCATGCCCGGTTCAGACATTGGAACAGCTGAAGAGGATGTGCCTGAACCTGACTTTGTGATGGCTGAAAGAACTACACCAGAGGAAACTGGAGAGGTAAGCGAGTGGTCTGAGGAATGACTGCTGGCCACTACAGTCACCCACCATCATTTGAAATGAAGACTGAGTCTGCAGAGCTGGCATGGGCTGCCTAGTAAGTTTTTTTTTTTTTCTTTTTAGGAACTACAGAAGTCAGTCCAACAGGTGAAGGGTAAGTATCCATGCTGTGATGGAGGAGGATGCTTTGGTTGCAGTCAGAAATGCTGGAATGAATCAGATAGATGGTAAATTGTCAGATAGTTTACACAAACAGCTCACTTGCACTTCACACTACTGAATGTCCCCAAAACACTGTAATGCTTAAGCAGCACACTAAAAATCCTGTCAGAAACCCTTTAGCATAAATTTAGTGTGACAGAAAAAAGTCAGGTAAATTGTCACAGAGTGAACAGAAGCACTACACATTCTCTGACCAAGTAAAACACTTCCCCACACAAGACTTTCATTTAAATACTCAAAGGTTTACTTAAACAGTACATTTTGTTCACAAAATAAGCCCCTGAATTAGGCAAAACTAAAAATAACAGTCTCACTGGTAGGAAACTTCTTCTTAAAAAGAGTCAGAACCACTAAAGCTAAATAAAACACATTTCCCTATTAAAAAAATATATATATAAGAAATAATTACATTTTCTGTTTGGAAAGATTCCCAAAAGAGACTTATCTGGCAGAAAGGAGCTGACATGCTGGCTGCTGTTCCTGTGAAGCCTCTGAGCTGCTGTTTAATCAAGCAGCAATTAAGTACTGAAGATTTTCCACTCTGACTGCTGATTTTTCCTTACTCAGGACTGACCAATCAGCAGTCATATTGGAAATGTGGGAGGGAGCTAGAGCTTTTGAAAGATGGGTGGTTGTTGTGTCTTGGGCAAGGCTATATGCAGCAGTGGGAATAATGAACATTGTAGAATTATGAAAAACAAAATAGAGAAGAAACCACACAGTAGCACAGAACGAAATGATAAAGCGCTTTTCGTTTATTCCAATAAACAAACTTCTTCAGATCAAGAAAAACAAAAAGTCACAGCTTAAATACTCTCTGGGCTAATACTTACAAAGTCAATTAACTACTTAAAGTGAAAGCTGACATACAAGACACGCCCTATTTGCAAACACAACTAGACTAAAACCTGCTTTTAAAGTAAAAGCTAAAAATCCAAATAGTCAGACTAAAAGTACAACTAGCATTGTCTATAAAAAATGTGTAAATCTAGCCTACTACTAAGCTAGTGAGGCAAAGAAATAATAATTACAAGTGCATAAAAACTCCGCTGGTGTTTGTAAAACTGAGTTAATACAAATACCTATGTTAGTGCACTAAACTGTGTATGTTGAAGCACATCAAGTGTGCTGAACATAATTGGTAGTAAGTAAAGTATCAAAATAAAACTACAAATTCTCAGCAAAAAATACTCAGCAAAAAATACACATAAGGTCACTGAACCAAGGTGCTCAAAAGCATTAGAATAACTGTGTCGTGCTAGTGTGGAAGGTAACCTGACACAGCCTACCTATTAAGGCTCCTAAGTTTAAGAACACTACTTAAAGAACAGTTCTCATTCAGACCTGGTGAACTGTATCGTTGAGTCTAATTTGCCAAAACAGCTCTCGCTCTTCTAACTTAAGTGGGAGAGGAGCACCCTGAAGTCCTGTGTGATCTGGTCAATAATCAAAATTTAAACATATGGTTGGGATAAACTGAAATGTGTTTTGCTGGTGCATTATCAAGTTGCTACTTCCTGATCGCATAAGTATGTTCATAAATGCGGTCACGTAGGCGTCCTTCTGTTTTGCCCACGTAGAAAGCTGTACAGGTTTGGCACATAGCTAAGTAGATCACCATTCTTGAATTACAGTTAGCTCTTAGGTTCAACTTGTATTCATAATTGTGAACTTTAAATCTATTGGATTCCAAGATGTATTGACAAAAATTACACGCCTGGCATTTAAACATGCCAGCTGTCATTGGTTTTTTAATATTATGTCGTTTGAGGAGGGCTTTGAGGTTTTTTGCCTTTCTATAAACAACCAATGGGTGATTACCAAGTTTTTGGTGTACTGTGTTGTCCTTTTTGAGTAAGTCCCAATTTTTACGTAGTGCCTGAACACAGTCACTACTATTGAGACTGTGTGTTGTTATGAATGTGACACCAAAACATTCAGAAGGATGCCTACTTGTGTGGACATTTACTAAGTCTGTGTTCGAGGATTCAGTGTCATTCATAAGAACCAATTCTCTATTCAAGATTGGTTTATAAAAATGGCACTGACGCTTAGACGACACTTCTTCTATAATAGTGTCTAACATTTCATGTGGGTAACCCCGGTGTAAAAACATATTCCTTAGGTGTCCACATTCATTGGCAAAATCACTGTCCAATGTGATAATGCGGGCTGCCCTCACTAGCTGACCTTTGACGATCGCCCGCTTCTGATGAAAAGGATGACAACTTGTGTAGTGCAGGAATGAGTTGGAATATGTTTTTACACCGGGGTTACCCACATGAAATGTTAGACACTATTATAGAAGAAGTGTCGTCTAAGCGTCAGTGCCATTTTTATAAACCAATCTTGAATAGAGAATTGGTTCTTATGAATGACACTGAATCCTCGAACACAGACTTAGTAAATGTCCACACAAGTAGGTATCCTTCTGAATGTTTTGGTGTCACATTCATAACAACATACAGTCTCAATAGTAGTGACTGTGTTCAGGCACTACGTAAAAATTGGGACTTACTCAAAAAGGACAACACAGTACACCAAAACTTGGTAATCACCCATTGGTTGTTTATAGAAAGGCAAAAAACCTCAAAGCCCTCCTCAAACGACATAATATTAAAAAACCAATGACAGCTGGCATGTTTAAATGCCAGGCGTGTAATTTTTGTCAATACATCTTGGAATCCAATAGATTTAAAGTTCACGATTACGAATACAAGTTGAACCTAAGAGCTAACTGTAATTCAAGAATGGTGATCTACTTAGCTATGTGCCAAACCTGTACAGCTTTCTACATGGGCAAAACAGAACGACGCCTACGTGACCGCATTTATGAACATACTTATGCGATCAGGAAGCAGAAACTTGATAATGCACTAGCAAAACACATTTCAGTTTATCCCAACCATATGTTTAAATTTTGATTATTGACCAGATCACACAGGACTTCAGGGTGCTCCTCTCCCACTTAAGTTAGAAGAGCGAGAGCTGTTTTGGCAAATTAGACTCAACGCATACAGTTCACCAGGTCTGAATGAGAACTGTTCTTTAAGTAGTGTTCTTAAACCTAGGAGCCTTAATAGGTAGGCTGTGTCAGGTTACCTTCCACACTAGCACGACACAGTTATTCTAATGCTTTTGAGCACCTTGGTTCAGTGACCTTATGTGTATTTTTTGCTGAGTATTTTTTGCTGAGAATTTGTAGTTTTATTTTGATACTTTACTTACTACCAATTATGTTCAGCACACTTGATGTGCTTCAACATACACAGTTTAGTGCACTAACATAGGTATTTGTATTAACTCAGTTTTACAAACACCAGCGGAG
The DNA here is from genome assembly GCF_019279795.1 of Protopterus annectens. NCBI lineage: Eukaryota > Metazoa > Chordata > Ceratodontiformes > Protopteridae > Protopterus > Protopterus annectens. The sequence goes on from NC_056751.1 coordinate 598,086,019, forward strand.
TTTTTATGCACTTGTAATTATTATTTCTTTGCCTCACTAGCTTAGTAGTAGGCTAGATTTACACATTTTTTATAGACAACGCTAGTTGTACTTTTAGTCTGACTATTTGATTTTTAGCTTTTACTTTAAAAGCAGGTTTTAGTCTAGTTGTGTTTGCAAACAGGGCGTGTCTTGTAAGTCAGCTTTCACTTTAAGTAGTTAATTGACTTTGTAAGTATTAGCCCAGAGAGTATTTAAGCTGTGACTTTTTGTTTTTCTTGATCTGAAGAAGTTTATTTATTGGAATAAACGAAAAGCGCTTTATCATTTCGTTCTGTGCTACTGTGTGGTTTCTTCTCTATTTTGTTTATTGCAGAATTATGCTCAGGTTCCTTTCTCTTTTTCCGATTCTTAGAGAGTTTATGACTATGGGGATATTCTTATTTGTCTCTGTACAGACAACTTGCATAACTTCAGTGGCTGGAATTTTTTGAAAGAATTCTGTATTATGCACTATGGACTTTTTTCAGTCTCTGTAATAGATCCTTTCACTAATTTGACAACACAGGTTTTCTGATAATCCTCAGTAACAGGTTTCTGCTTCTGTACAGATTATTTTACACTTTTTCTGTTAAAACCAGATTGTAGTCCATTTTAATATTTTTACACCTATCCCTTTTTCTTTATCAGGACTGTATATTTTTGACAGAGTGTCAGACCATTGTTATTCCCACCTCATTTACTAGGAGTATATTCAAGACTGTGTATACCCACTAGTGCTTCAGGCTGCTGCTGGCCTTCCATTTTTACATGAGGTATATTCAGGCTACAGAGTATTTAACTGCCCCCACGATTTCCCCAGTGCCTTGAACTGGAATGGGTTTGAGCTATTATAACATAATCTTTCAAAATGGGAACTAAAGCTGTAGAATGCATTACTTTACCAAACAACATTTGAATTCTCACATGTAAGAGAATACTCTTTCTCATCTTATTGAACACATATTACTGCCACGTTTCTCTAATCCCTTGCCTTATGTTTGCAAATATAAGATTCCTTAATAACACTAACCATTGTTCCAGAATCTAATAACCATCTTTGTTCTTTCATATCAAATAATACAGCACATTTTACTAATTTAGTTGTACTATAATGACAATATGCTGATCCTATAATATGTTACTCTTGTCACATTCTTTCATTATTGGCATGCTAGTTTAACAGTCATGTTTTTGATAGAGATATAATTTTCATTGTTAGCTACACAGTGTTTAGTAGCAATGTGCCCCTTCTCACATCTACAACATATTTCAGTTCCTGAGTGTTTGTTTGTTCATATACATCTGCACATTTTTAGTTAAAGGTTTGGGTTGTTCAGCTTTAAAGATTACTTCATTAACTGGTAACCTTTTAATTTGCATAACTAGTTTATCAGTATTCTTAGGGTCACTGAAAAGCCCATTTGTGTAAAGAATTTGGGAGTACACGTTTGAATTTATAAATTGCTAGAATGTCACTCATTTATTTTTATAATTTACTTCTGCTTCTAACCATAAGTTCGAAATATATTCTAAATCAGACATTTGTGTTCCTGCCATTTTGCTTGAACTAAACATACAGTTATAAAACTTCATTGCTTGCATTTTAGGCAAAACACCTGCTGGGGCTAACAGTTTTTTTTTTTCAAATTCTGATAATCCAAATAAATTCCATCCAAGTTCCTGTAGGCTCTTAAGGCCTTCTTGGTGAATTGAAAGGACAAGATCTTGGCCTAGCCGGCTGTATCACAGTTTTCTTGAGTGGCATATCTTTCAAACGCAACAAGATTTGTCTCTGCATCACTGGATTTGCAGAGCTTTTAATAGCAGTGTGGTCTCTGGGGTGTCCTGTACACCTGCAATCATCACTTTCTTCTCTAAATTAATCAGCCATTGGTGCATTGTAACATTACAGTCTATTAATGCTTTAATGCTTTTAGCATTTTTTTCTATTGCTGGCAAATACAAAGGGAAGAAAACATAAACATCTCCCTTCTGGTGGGGAAGTATAATTCAAAAGGTTGCATTGGCAGGCTATGGCATGGTAACAAAATCCAAGTAATTTGGCATAAAAACCACTGCCAAATTTTGTGAACTGCCAATCATCAGTGTAGAAAAGCAAAACACTGGAGGCACTTGATTCAAATTTAGTGCAGCTTATTTACAATGACCAAGTATAAAAATTCAGTCTTTGACAGCAAACATTTCACACAACATATCTAGTCCTGTAGGTCACAGCTCAATTCACTCATGAAAAGTTTGTCAAATAAGTCACAGTTTATTGATTCCAAAAGTCCAGCCTGCAGGGTTATTCTCCAGGTGCAGGTCCAAATGTTGTCAGTACTTCAGTAACTCCACAAGCTTAACTTCCACTCTGTTTGGCAGTTCCCCATAGGATTCTTCTTCAGTTTTCCACAGATTAAGTTACCTAGAGTCCCTTCCCAGGCATCAGTCACTCTTTTGCAATATATCTTGTGCTTTCAGTCCTTCTTATTAATGGAGGTTTCTCACTCAAGTGGTTTTCATTGTGAGGTAATGCATTTAATATAGTATATATGTACTACCAGGTTCTTTACTATATTACATAGGATATGTGCAGCATCTCTGACACATTATATGCAATTTATATGAATTACATAACCACTGCACCATAATATATACCAGACTTATGGAAGTAGGCTACAGTTGTACCTGTTTCTAAAAGTGGGGAATTAAAGCTGATAACTAAAGACCATTCAGTATTATCAGTATTGTTGGCAAAGATTATGAAAGGGTACTTCTGGAATTGTTCTTTTGTTCTTTTAACCAACTAATTGACAACAATCAAAATGTGTTACTTAGTGCCTGCTCTTGCCTAAGAAGCTTAATATATTTTTATTCCAGTCTGACTGATGTGTTAGCTGAGGGCCTCTCTGGTAGTGTAATATATCAACATTTATTGATGGCTTTCCATTCTTCATCACACTTTGTTATGCATCAGGTACTTTCTAAACATGGGGTTGACTACTTTGTTTTAAGATGGCCTTCAGACTGGTTATATAGTAGAATATGCTGACTGAGGGTATGTAATATGGTTTCTGCACAAAGAATACTTATTTAATTAGTCAAATTGGTCTGTTTTGAGGCCTTTTTTTAATATAATTATAGCCATGTTCCCAAAGACAGATGGAGTATGGACTGGGAAATATGCAGAAATTACCAGAACAGGTGGCATTGTCAATGACTTACCAGACCTTGGAAATTATAGAATTACCTATAGTCTTTATATACATAGTAATTAAACAACATTGTGACCACTAACACCAAGCATGCAATGTGGTACATACTGGTAGCTTAAACAATGAATATATATATATAATCAGGTCAATCGGGACCTAGGCAATAGCTGTCTCTGATCATATTAAGGATCTTGGGGTACCTTTTGACAAGACACTAAAGTTTGATACCAATGTAAATATTATAATCAGAAGGTATTATGTTATTTGTCTTTTTGGCTTTTCCCAGTTAGGGGTTGCCACAGCAGAACTCCAGTCCGCTAATGATTGGCAGTAGATTTTTATGGTGCTGAGTTGCCAGCCCGATGCCGAACCTTCAACAAAGGCACGCCCCATTCACGCATGTCTTTTGAATGCCACTTGACTGCGGGGAGGACATGCAGACTCCACACAGAAGGGACTCCAGCCGAGAACCGAACAGGAGAACCTGTTGCTGTGAGGCAACAACGCTACCGCTGCACCACCGCAGCTGTATATATTATTGTAAAAGACATTCTATGTACAATTGCTTCAAGAGAATCTAAAGTATTATTATCTTTATTTAGGACACTGACTTGACCTACTATTGTCTACCATGAAATGTGTGTAAGTATAGCACTGCTACAGTTAAACCTCAGAATGTGTTCAAAATATTTACAAATAAACTAAGGTTAGTAAAGAATTTAAACTACCATGAGAGGCTGGTTAAAATTAAATTTCCTTCAGTGTGTTATAGGCTGACTAGAGGTGACCTGATATTATTGTACAGATGTTTACACATTGAGACACTAGCAGTTTTACTGGGGGTGACTTTTAGGTCTCGTTAGTTGGCTACTAGAAATAATGACATTGATGGAATGCAGTCATAATGCCTTATTTAAGAAACAACTTTTAGTCCCTCCACCATAACTCATACATATGGAAGCAAGTATCAGTATCAATAAGGAAAGCAATAAGTCTGTAGATTTCAAGACAAACACTGGATTGTAGGTTTGGTATAGACTCTGAGATGTCACTTGTATGTCCTGAATTTGTTTCTCAAGCACATTGTAACATTGTCATTTATTTATTGATTGTTTGTTACCATTATCCAAATAGATCTGGTAAAAAAGCTACAGTGCTGTAAGAATTATACAGTTTAAATAATTACAGACAGTTTGCCATGCAGTAGACAGAATGCATAGCAGACAATAAGTTCAGCCAATAACACTGGAGATACTGATAACTTGTAGTGAAACTAGTACTTGAAAGATAACAACCGCATCTGCTGATGTATACAAAGTTAACTGTACAATGAAAGAGTATTTATGTTCAAAAACTTGTATACCAGTTGGGTAAAACGTCAGAGTTTCCATGATAAATCAAGCATTATTCATACAGATAAATGTTGATAACCACATAGAAATGTACAGCAGTGCAACTTCTGAAAAAAAAATAACCTTCATTTCTGTCCACTAGCTGGAAAAATTAAAACATGATACAATAGTAAAAAAAGAAAAGTTCCCCATTTTTATCTTAAAAAAAACAAATAAATGTAAATGATCGCTTCCATTAAAAGGTTAATCATAAACATGCCTGATTTATTTATTAAGAGATTACCCCTTTAAAGCCCTAAAGGAAACTAGTGGCAGTATGTACATTCAGTGCATGCAATGCACAGACATTCTCATATATACTATGGGACACTTGCAATTTAACTGATCCCAATAAATTCACTCACAAAACAAAGAGGAAAAAAACATTGCAGATATGATTATTACACATAATTGCACTCATTCATTTTCTTCAACTGTATAAGAAAGATCCTCAAGTTCATTGTCAAACACACATGCTAATGTGTACCAAATTAAGAGACTAAAATGAAATAATGCTGCAGCATCCTGTAACATACCTGAAAAGGGAAGATGTAATTGTTTTTAAATAATGCAGTTGGAAAATAACTAATATGTTATAATTTCATGTTGGTAATGCAGGGTTTACCCACAGTTGGCCTTGTTTGGACATTCATCCTCACTCTGATGAACAGACCACACCAGCCTTGGGTAAACAGTTGCATTGTTTATACTACTTTGCTTCTCTAAAACAGAGTAAAACAGCTATTAGAGGAAACAGAGCTTGATAATGTGTAGTGTGAATGATAAGGTATAAATAAAGGTACTGCACCAGCAGAGGACTTGTACAGAAAAATACCTAATGTATTCGTAATAAAATTAACTTGTGACACATTTTAACAGCAAGTTTATTTTGCTTATGTATCAGCACAGTGGTGAACATAGTATTACAATGATGATGACACTGATGATTTATGCAGTAGCATTCGACTACAGTAGAAAGATATTCATCATAGAATGATCCAGTAATGAGAAATTTGAAGGGGGATGTTAGAATGTATCAATGTTTGGGAGAATGGGAGTAGGGTGGATTGAGATGATGCATTTCTCAGTTCTATATTTATTCATCGAAATAAGTATTCAATGAAGGCTAAACAGCAAAATTCATTACAGCAAAGCACGGAATTTTTTCCAGGGTTAGGAACCACTCACCCTCTAGCACTCCAGAACACACACTGCACTAAATCAAACCCACCCAAGTAGGGGGCTTCGCCTGCCACACCCCTCACCCCCCCCAACTATATATACCAACTCCAAGATCGCATTATGGTGGGGAAAATGGCAAAGTTGTGGTGATGGCCCAGTAGTTCTTCACCTTGGGAAAAATTATGTGCTTCACTGTAATGAAGTTCACTGTTTAGCCATTGACGAATACGTATTCGACGAATACGTATTTCAATGAATTAATATAGACTGGTGTTTTGCATATATTAATGAATGGCTATGTGCTTAAGTATGTATACAAGGGAGTCTTTCACATCAGTAGAACTATGACTAGTTAAGCGACACATAGCTATGGCTATTGTTTTAATTTATATAATGATCTTTAACTCTGACTTTGCAAATCTTTTTCAAATAAGAGTTTTTAACTCATCAGATGACTTGCTGCAGACTTTAGCCATCAAGTTACAAAATATGGCAACACCAAAAAATGAGACTACAGATGGGAAGAGTATTTCTTATGTGAAAAGATCTTAACTTTCTACTCGGCTATTGCCATATTAGGTGTTTGTTTAGCCATGGTGTATTAGAGCTATGGGAAAGCCAAAGTATAATTAAAAGGTGCATATGATGTCACCTATTTATGAGTTCCAACCAGTTTAATGTATTCAGCTGCAGACAGTGGTAGTTTGAAGCTACATGTAGAAGCAAATCTTACTATTAATTGTAAACTGATTCTAGCTTGCTGAGTGAGTGATTTACTAGGTTAACAGAAGTGTCCCAAAGAATAATTTAGGAATAACTAATTTAGAAATCAGTTTCGTTTTGCAGCTAAGAGTCATGACAAGTTTGATTCAGTAGAAGCACTCAGTGTACTGACTGCATTTTTTATTGTTATGGATGTATGCTCCTCTGGGTCTACTTCATATGACTGAAAGCTCATATGATCGCCAACCATTTGACTAAGACCAAAACGCTGAAAGCTCAAAACACTGAAAGCTCATATGATCGACAACTCATATGGTTGACACATAAATCCAAAGCATTATGCCCCTTCCCCACTGCAGCGCGACCCTGGAGTAGGAATAAATAGTTAGGGGGGGTGGGCCCCACATATATCATAAATTTTAAACATACATATGGATACTTTTAACTGAATTGACTATATTCATGTAAATAATGTTGGGGGCTAGACCCCCCACACCCCCCCAACTATTTATTCCTACTCCAGGGTCACACTACAGTGGGGAAAGGGCATAATGCTTTGGATTTATGTATCGATCATATGAGCTGTCGATCATATGAGCTTTCAGTGTTTTGAGCTTTCAGTGTTTTGGTGTCAGTGCTTTGGTTGTCGATCATATGAGCTATCGTCCATATGAAGTAGACCCGTTCCTCTATGGATAGGTAGTCATCTGCATTAACCATAAGTCTTTCAAAGAATGCACCTGCTCAACCAAAGAACCACATAGTGAAGTGAAACAGTCTTGATTGATTTAGTCAGTTTGTATGGGTGACGCCAAAAGGCACAGCTTTGGTCCCTGATACATTCAGTGATAACTTCCAGACTTGTAGAAAGGTTTCTAATATCATTACATTAGGATTTGTAGTACTATGGTGTCAGTAATAAACTGAATTCACTTGAGATATGGTCCAAACAGATGGCATTGGTTTTATTAGGCCTTATGGAAAGTAAGTTGATAGCAAACTGGCTGTAAGCCAGATATTTCCTTTTGGAATGATAAACCAGGACAGAGACTAGAAGGAGATGATCTCATGCTAATCAGCAAGAAGCTCCAAGTTTCATACACCTAAAGTAATACACTCCAGAAATGATTTAGGCCCCAACTATATAACCGAACACTTAATGTTAGAGGATAAAATTAAGCTTAACGTTGGCATTGCATATATTCCACCCCATCCATAATCTGACTTTTTGATGAGCATATAGGGCAAGCATATCTTGAATTGTCTAAGAGAAATTTCATCATCCTAGAGGACTTTAAGCTGTATAGGTCTGAAGCATAGTCAGCTCACACATCATGCAGTTGCACATAATCTCACCCAAATTATAAAACATATCACCCCAGTTAATTTTACAGTTGGTTGTGGGTTACTGTTAAATCTAATTATAACCAATATTTCAATTAGATATATTAAAACAATGATGCTTGCTAATTTGGTTAGTTATTACAGTCTACTTATTTTCTAACGGCCCTTCCAAAAACCCAAAGCATATCAAGTTTCTGTTAGTGGATGAAATACAGAAACAAAGTTTGCAAAGAGCATACACCTTTAGTATGTCAGACACCACTAAATGCAATCAAACATTTCATGAGCAAAACATACCCATAGTTCTTGACTCCTTTATAAAGATGCTGAGTTCTATGTTTTATACCCTTTTCCTACTAAAAACTAAGAGACTTAGGGTGATTGTTGCCCCATAGCTAAGGCAAGAAACCAAAGCCAAATTTATCAAGAGAATTCAGGGGAAAAGACAAAATACGGAAAGGCTGAAAGTTACCAAACAGTCCAACTTGTAAGAAAATGTCTATGAACACAGAAAACATAAGGGGATAAAAAATTAAGAGGCAGCACTTCCACTAATATGAAACTTTTGATAAACCTACTTGGAGATACCACAGTAGTAAGTTTCCATTGTTAGTAACTTGCTTGAGATAGTTAAGGATCACTTAGCTACCCTATTCAGTACTAAACTACAGCTAATTCCTTAGTGAATGTCCTTTATACTACAACATACTTAGAGATATTATAGTAATATATTTCTGTCCCAAACAATTTTTGAGGGACTAAAGGCTTACTTACCCCATTTGGAACATGACCAGGGAGATGCAGCTTCTAATTCCTCAGTGAACATTCTTTATGCTACAGTCATACATTTATAGGAAAACTGCTAACAGAACCATTAAAGTCCTGCTCTCTAAATTCCCTGAATAAATGAACGCTAAGCTAGGTAGACTTCTTCTCTTTTTTTTTTCCTCACATTTGTACTTCTAGCAATTTCCAAGCCATTGACATAGATTATAGTTTTGGTAACCTCTTGATTTGTACCTAATCAATGAAAGAAAGTATTTATAATATCCCTTTTGACACTGACCATATAAGACTGTTAGCAAAACTTAAAATAAATGGCTTTGGCAAAGGACCCATTAACTGATTTAGATTCTACTGCAAAAAGTGCCAAGGGACACGAAGAACACCAGCCAAGTGACAGTAAAGGATATTTATTCAACCAAAGCAAACGTTCCACAAAGCACATTAACACTTCACAAATACAATACATTTTTGTTCATAACAAACTTCATCAGATGCGGTCTGAAAACATAAAATGCACTTATATATCATCCTAAATTAACACATTTAACAGTCAATTAAGCAGAATGAATCAAAGTTGTAAAACTATTCTTTAAAACTTAATAAAATGAATAAATATATACATTTCATTTATTTAAATACAAATAAATCTATTTATAAAAATCACTTTAAGCAGATTAAAAGATTTGAATTGTTAATAATTATAAATAAATAATCTCTTTCCTCATAAAATAATACTTGTTAGTACCCTAAAATCATACTTAATCATTGGACCTATTATTCATTGTGTTAATACTCCATTTTGTGGCTAAAGGCTAGTACTACAGTTAAGTTTCAGATTAAGAAAGCTCATATTCCCCTTTTCTAAAAAATATTTTATCTATTTGAATAAACTAAAGCATAGGAATGTGTGTCAAAAGAAGATGTTTAAAAAACATTTGTAAAACTATATAGGATGACAATGTCTTATATAAAAACATTATAATTTACAATTTAGCAGCTCTTAATTTTAATAAGGGAGCTATGGAAATATTCTCATTCAAGCCTGGTAATGCATTTGCTTGTAAAGTCACTTGCCACCACAGCTCCCTGTACTCAATACTTTCTTCCCAAAACCTTCCTCTTGTATCCTTCTTAACCTTTTCTAAAACAAAAAAATAAGTAATGGGCATTTGTGCAAATTTATTGGTGTTAGTATAAAGCGTTGGTCTCTTTTTTAGTGCGTATGTCATAATAATGCTCATATATTCTTTTCTTTAGTTTCCTTTCAGTTTTTCCAACGTAAAAACTGGAGCATATTTGACATACTACTAAATATATTAGACCACTAGAATCACAGTTGTAAAACCTGGACCTGGGAAACAGTGGGTTGGGACCAGGAGAATGAGGTAGATCAAAACAATAATGTACAAATAGGTGAACGTATGAATAATCCCAAGTAGTTGTGCTAAAACACGGAATGGAGACCCAGGCAATAAAATTCAAAAGTTTTAATAACTCCACATACACGAACACTCAATAAGTACAAAAAATTGAACGCTTTCTCTCTTTCAAAATGTGTTTTCGTCTCAATAGATTGGACTTCATCAGATGACCAGTATGAGCTTGTCTTACTATTATTTATACTGAATTCACTTAATTAGGACCAATAAAATGACATATTTCCATTTTAAAACTGCCAATGAAAATTCAGTTCTTAATTAATTAAAAACCCCCATTAAAATAATACATTTTTCTTTAACTTTCATTAAAAACAATGAATATATCATATTAAATCCTATGAATACATAATAATAAATTTCTATTTATAAATTATAAAAATTTATGAGAATAATGTGTTGTATACCAAACAATTAATTAAAAAAGTACTTTAAAAATGTACCTTTGCTTAGTATGGAACATTCATGTAATATAGTGTTACATATTTTTGGTAATTAATTTTGTACACATCTCAAAGTTTAGCTGCCCTTAGTTTTAATAATGGTAAAATGGAAACATAGTCATTCAAACCAGGGGTGTTGCCCGCTTCAAGGGTTACTTGCCACCATAATTCCCTAAATTCTATTTTTTCTTCCCAGGGGCCCCCCCAATATAATTTTTGACTTGTTCCAATACCAAAAAGAAAAACTTCGCTGTCAAACATAGACGTTTTAAACAAAGTTTTGAACAGAAATATGATGTTTTTATTCCTGAGAATGGTAGAACTGATGAGTAATATCAGGAAGAAGGGGACCATGACTATGATCAAGCCTTCCTGCCTTTGAGGAGATCAGAAAGGCTGATGAAAAAGCAGGCTCCACCGCAACCAAATTTTCAATGGAGGGGGGAGAAGGGGGAGGGGGAGATTTTAACTGATACCTGCCTCACCACAATTTATAATAATGAGATAGTAGTAGATGGTATCAAAAGTACATTTAATAATTTTACCATTTACAATTTTCGTAGTATGGAAATGGAGAAGGAACATTTCGACCTATTTGCCAAGGGTTTAAAATTTATACCATATAAAAAGGGGATATAGCTAAAACTCTGTTAGACATCAAATTATTTTTGAGAAAAGTTAATTTAAATATTATGTTCTCCATGGATAAGACAAGTAAAAATACTGAATTGAAACGTAAGACTATTTATAACCCCCCTTACATCCTCAATTAAAAAATCTGGAAAAAGTCATGGAAAAGGAAATAAGAAAAGAACAGATGAACATACGGTATAAAGTTAATTTAAGTAATAAGGAAAGACAATTATTAAAAGAAATGAAAGGAAATACTAACATCAGAGTGATGAAACCAGATAAGGGGGGTGGGGTGGTGATAATGGAAAATATACAGCATGAAAGTAAAATGAATATGTTATTATGGGATGATTCGAGAGACTCTAGTGTTTCTAAAAATGAGGTTAACATAGCCTATAATAAAATAGATGTAAGTTTAGGGGAAATGTTAAATGAAGAACTTATAAATTATAACACATATTTGTATTTAAAAGTAGAACAACCAAGAATTCCTACAATATTTGGTATCCCCAAGACACATAAATGTGAGAGTGATCCACCATTAAGACCCATTGTATCTGCAGAAGGATCAAAAACTTATTAGCTAAATATGTAGATACAAAATTAAAACGGTTATGGGTAGGAAAAAACTTTATATTAAAGGATTCTTGGGACCTTCTGAAAGAAATTTCTGATGATTTATATCATGAAGATTTATTGTTCATAACCATAGACGTCATAGACCTATTTTACTCCATACCTTAAAATAAGGAGATGGAAATGTTTGAGGAAATAGTTTATGAAGACAAAGATTTAACACAAAATGAGAAAATGGTAAATGTCTGGTTAATGGACATGGTGCTTAAGAACAATTTTTTATATTTTAATGGGGAGTTTTTTCAGCAGATTCAAGGGGTAGCAATGGGAGCAGCATGTGCACCAACTTACGCCAACTTAGTTTTGGCTAATGGGAGGAGAAGTATATCTTAAATACTGCATTTAACACCTGCTGGACACTCTATCATAGATTTTTGGACGATATAGTGATTTTTTGGATTGCAGGAAAAGAAAAAATTGAAGAATTCATGCTTTACTTAAATAAGACTACCAACTTTTTAAAGTTTACATACAGAATATCTGAAGTAAGTCTGCAGTATTTGGTTATAGAAATATACAAGGTGGGGAAGAAATTTGAAACAAAAATATTCAGAAAATCCACCTTTTGTAATTCCTTTTGTAATTCCTTCCTACATTACAAGAGTGCACACCCTCTACACTGCAAGAAAAATATTGTTAAGGGGCAATTTGTAAGAGGGTGTTGTATGACTAGCTTGGACATTGACTTCCAAGTGGAATGTGACTTATTAGAGAAAATGTTTTTAGAAAGGGGCTATCCCTTAAACTTAATTAGAAACACTAGAGTGGAAGTAGAAAAAGGAAGAAGTAGTAAATTTAAACCCATATATAAATATGGAGAACATTTCAACGGGGGCTGTGTAAATAAGGAAAACAATAAAGAAGACTTTCAGCAGGCTCTGATATTGGAATATAATGCTTTAAATAATAATGTCAAAAGAGTTTTTTTAAAGGAATGGGAGAGATTTGTTTCCCTTACAGATTTGGAAAATATAAATAAAATTCCATCTAAAGTGGTATACAGAAATTCACAATGTATTAGAAATATCCTAGAAAATAAACATAAGATCAACACTAATAAGAACAAGGTTGGCACATACAAATGTGGCCATTGTACTCAATGTACACATATTATGAACATAGATAAATATTACTTAGAAAGTAGGACTAGATGGATTATTAGTACTAAATATTACAATTGTGAATCAAAAGGAATAATATATTTAGCCATCTGTTCAGTATGTAAATCCTTCTATGTAGGAAAGACTGAAAGAATGTTAAAAAGAAGGATTTACGAACATACTTATGAGGATAAAATTTGTAAGGGCACTAATGCCCTGTTCAAACATACGAAGGTATGTTTGACAGCAAAGTTTTTCTTTTTGGTATTGGAACACGTCAAAAATGATATTGGGGGAGGGGCCCTGGGAAGAAAAAATAGAATTTAGGGAATTATGGTCGCAAGTAACCCTTGAAGCGGGCAACCCCCCTGGTTTGAATGACTATGTTTCCATTTTACCATTATTAAAACTAAGGACAGCTAAACTTTAAGATGTGTATAAAATTAATTACCAAGATATCCACCAGATGGCAATGTAACACTATATTACATGAATGTACCATACTAAGCAAAGGTACATTTTTAAAGTACTTTTTTAATTAATTGTTTGGTATACAACACATTATTCTCATAAATTTTTATATTTTATAAATATAAATGTATTATTATGTATTCATAGGATTTAATACGATATATTCATTGTTTTTAATGAAAGTTAAAGAAAAATGTATTATTTTAATGGTTTTTTTTAATTAATTGAGAACTGAATTTTCATTGGCAGTTTTAAAATGGAAATATGTCATTTTATTGGTCCTAATTAAGTGAGTTTAGTATAAATAATAGTAAGACAAGCTCATACTGGTCATCTGATGAAGTCCAATCTATTGAGATGAAAACACATTTTGAAAGAGAGAAAGAGTTCATCTTTTTGTGCTTATTGAGTGTTTGTGTATGTGGAGTTTCGAATTTTATTGCGTGGGTCTCCGTTCCATGTTTTAGCACAACTACTTGGGATTTACTTGTCGTTTCAGTGCAGTTCCACTATTTTTTTAGTTCTTTGAATGTATGAATATATTAGATGATTTTAACAATCCCCCACCCTTGAGGAGAATTGAAAGAATAAAGAATATGGACAACAATAATTATTATCAAAGACAGAATTTTTGGAGGGGGAGAGAAGGGGGAGGGGGAGATACTAAATATTTTAAGTATCCCTCACCCCGACTTGGAAAGTGACAACACGATTAAGCAGGACAAAAATAATGTATATAGGTTCACCAAGGATGGCAATAGTATATATAACTTCAGTAGAAGTGAACTGAAAAATTAACATTTTAGCCTTCTATCTAGAGGTATGAAGTTCATACCATTAAGAAAGGGAGACCTAGCTAAAAGTCTAATGGATGTGAAGATGTTTACTAGGAAAGTGAATTTAGAACTATTCTTTCCACAGGACAAGGTTATTAATCAATGTAATGAATGAAAGAAAAAAGGTGTGTTCAACCCTCCCTTACATCCACAGATTAAAAACTTTGAACTCATGGTGGAAAAAGAAATAAGAGAAGGCTTTTCTAAGGTAAAACAGAGGGCTAACTTGGACACCAATGAAAACAAAGTTTTAAACGATTTAAGGAATAACAAAAATGTAAGGGTTATGAAACCCAATAAGGAAGGGGGAACAGTACTTATGGATAATTTTACATACTAAGAAAAACTGAATGATATTTTAATGGACACTACTAAATACACTAGCATGTCAATGAACAAAATCAACATAGCATACAGAAGAATATATCTGGCCTTAGAAGACATGCTATTGGAAGGATTAATAGACCAAAAAACACTAAATTTTCTGAAGGTGGATAAGCCAAAAATTCCCTCCATATTTGGAATCCCCAAAACACAAAGATATGGTTTACATCCACCTCTGAGACCTATAGTCTCATCAGAAGGATCCAAAACTTTACCTTTAGCCAAATACATTGACTTCAAATTAAAAAGCATTTGGTTAAAGAGAAAAAATATTTTGAGGGATTCATGGGATTTTTTTAAGAGAAATAAAAGGTGACCTATTCAGGGTTGACGTGTTGTTTTTAACTATTGATGTAGTTGTCCTTTTTTCTAGCATTCCTCGTACAGAAGTTATTAAATTATTAGAGGAAATTATTTTTAATGAAAAAGATTTGACACATAATGACTGTTTGACATGCTCACAGTTGATGGAACTAGTCTTAAAATATAATTTTATACATTTTAAAGGTGAATTTTACCACCATATAAAAGGAGTAGCAATGGGGGGCAGCATCTGCCCCTACCTACGTGAACTTAATCCTTGCTAGATGGGAAGAAGAAGTTGTTTTAAAATCCATTTATAAGGAATGCTGGTCTATGTATAGAAGGTTTTTAGATGATATATGTATTTTATGGGTTGGTCCGGACGACAAAATAAAAGAATTTTGAAGTTTTTTTAAACAGCAGTACCTCCTTTTTACAATCCACACACAAAGTCTCCCAAGAAAGATTGCAATACTTTTATGTGGATATATATAAAGAAAACAAAAAATTCAACTCTAAGGTATATAGAAAAAGCACATTTTCAAATTCATACTTGCACTTTAACAGTGCACATCTTTAGCATTATAAAAAGAATATAGTGAAGGGTCAATTTGTCAGATCATGCAGGATGACTTCACTTGATAAAGATTTTGAAAAGGAGGTGCAGACCTTAGAGACAATGTTTAGGGCCAGGAAATATCCTGAATTTATGACCGAAAAAGCTAAGAAGGAAGTATGGAATGGGAGAAAGGATAGGTTCAAACCCATTCTAGGTGTTAATCTCAAAAATGATAGGAACAAAACATGAAGAAGAAAACTTTGGAAAGGCACTGGTTTTGGAATACAGTGCCAGTGCCAATATGATAAGAAAAGTCATGGAAACTAAATGAAAAAGGTTTATAAGTTTTACAGACTTAGACAAAATATCAAAGGATAATCTAAAAATTGTCTATAAAAATTCCCACAACCTAAAGAAACTAATAGAAAATGATTATGGACAAGTGAATAAAAGTATGAGAAGGAATGGAATATACAAATGTGGACACTGTTCACAATGTATATATGTATATAATAAGGAAAACATAGTTGTAGAAGGTAGGGATTTGGTAATAAAAGGAAAAGAATTTTACAACTGTGATTCTAGTGGTCTAATATATTTAGCAGTATGTCAAATATGCTCCAGTTTTTACATTGGAAAAACTGAAAGAAACTAAAGAAAAGAATATATGAGCATTATTACGACATACGCACTAGAAAAGAGACCAATGCTTTATAAAACACCAATAAATTTGAACAAATGCCCCCATTACTTATTTTTTGTTTTAGAAAAGGTTAAGAAGGATATAAGAAGGGGGTTTTGGGAAGAAAGTATTGAGTACAGAGAGCTGTGGTGGCAAGTGACATTTCAAGCAAATGCATTACCAGGCTTGAATGGGAATATTTCCATAGCTCTCTTATTAAAATTAAGAGCTGCTAAATTCTAAACTATAATGTTTTTATATAAGACATTGTCATTCTATATGGTTTTACAAATTTTTTTTAAACACCTTCGTTTGACACACATTCCTATGCTTTAGTTTCTTCAAATAAATAAAATATTTTTAAGAAAAGGGGAATATGAGCTTTCTTAATCTGAAACGTAACTGTAGTACTACCCTTTAGCCACAAAATGAAGTATTAACACAATGAATAATAGGTCCAATGGCTAAGTATGATTTTAGGGTACTAACAAGTATTATTTTATGAGGAAAGAGATTATTTATTTATAATTATTAACAATTCAATGCTTTTAATCTGCTCAAAGTGATTTTTATAAATATATTTATTTGTATTTAAATAAATGAAATTTATATATTTATTCATAGGTTCATAGGTTGGTACTAGGCTATCTGCCCAAAGGCATTTATAAGCCTAGCCAGAATGTGTTGGCTTTCACTGCCCCCTTAGATTAGTTCCCTGTGCCTCTGTCCAGCACAGCCACTGAAGTGATCCCCGAGGTAAACTTTCTGTTTCCCATCCACTCGTCAAGGTTTCTCTTGAAGAGTGTTAGCGAGGAGCTCTGCCTAATGTAGATTGGAATCTTGTTCCAAAGTATGGGAAGTCTCTGGGACAGGAATCTATCCCTCCAGCACGTCCTATTTATTGTTGTGGTGAGGTTTAGATCCCTAGAGCATGTGGCTTGAGGGGATAAGGTTTTCTTTAGTTGGAGCATGTCCATCAATTCTGGGTTGGACATGGCCTTGTATGTCAGGCAGAGATCACCTCTGAGTAGGCGGTATGCAACCGGGTACAACTGGAATTTCTTCAGTTGAGCTGCATAGGGCATCTATTTAAGGCCAGTGATCCTCTTGGTGAGGTGCTTCTGTGGTCTTTCCAGCTGTTGCAGGTGTCTTGTAAAGTACATCCCAAATGGGGCGTTGTACTCTATGATGGGTCTGATGAGTGATGAGTAGAGGGGCACAATGACTCTTTTGATCTGGATGCGAACCCTTTTGTGATTAGGTGGGCCATGTAGAAGGATTTTCTAACCACTTTGGCAATGTGATTATCAAAGGTGAGATTACTATCTACTTGGGTCCCCAGATCCCTTATTACGTCTTCTGTATTTAGGGGACTACCACCTATGTGGTAGTTTGTGGGTACTTTGTTTTTTTCCAAAGGAGATGACTATAGGTTCATAGGTTCATAGGTTCATACTAGTCTATCTGCCCGAGGGCATTTACAAGCCTAGCCCATAGTTTTGTGGCTTACGCCACCCCTTTAGTATGGGGAACTATACCCATTATTTTGCTGTGCCTCTGTTGAGCAGTGACACTGAGGTAATCCCTGGGGTATATCTGCGATCTCCCATCCATTGGTCAAGATTTCTCTTGAACAAGGCCAGCGAGGTGCTCTGCCTCACATATACCGGGATTTTATTCCACAGCATAGGGAGTCTTTGGGTGATGAATCTATCCCTCCAGCACGTCCTATTAATAGCTGTGTCGAGGTTTAAGTCTCCCACCCTTGTGGCTCTGACGAATCTAGATTTTTTGAGGTGAAGCATATTCATCAAATCTGGGTTTGACATGGCCTTGTATGTTAGGCAAAGGTCACCTCTGAGCAAGCGGTAAGCGACTGAATAGAGCTGGAGTTCTTTCAGTCGGCCAGCATAAGACAGATGTTTGAGACCCTTTATCCTTTTGGTGAGGAACTTTTGGGGCCTCTCCAGCTGCTGCAAGTGTCGGGTCAGATACATTCCGAATGGGGCATTGTACTCAATCATTGGTCTGATGAGTGATGAGTATAGGGAGACTATGACCTCCCTTGATCTAGATGAGAATCCCTTCATGATAAGGTGGGCAATGTAGAAGGTCTTCCTAACTACTTTAGCTACATGGGTGTCGAATGACAGACTACTATCAACCTGGGTCCCCAGGTCCCTGATAACTTCTTCTGTGCTCAGTGGATTGCCACCTATTTGGTAGCTAGGGGTAACCTTGTTTTTCCAGAAGGGTATGACTATGCATTTTTTGGCATTTAACTTTAGGCCATGGCTCTGGCACCAGTTATCCGTTTCTGTGAGACCCTTCTGAAGGATATCTGTGTCAGATGTGTTTTCTACTATGGCCCAGTTTGCAGTCATCTGCAAACTTTGTCAGCCATAACCCTCCTGTGTTTGCTTGTACTTGGAAAAGTAGATGCCAAACAAGAGTGGGCCCAGGACTGAGCCCTGTGGTACACCACTTGTGACAGGCTTTGAGTCTGACATGGCGCCAGCAACTCTGACCCTGTGGGTTCTGTCACTCAGCCAGTTTGCAACCCATCTTGTGATGTATGGGTTAACATTTAAGCTGATGAGTTTTTCAATGATACCCGAGTGGGGTATTGTATCGAAGGCCTTCGCCAGATCGAGGTAGGCTGTATGGACTGCCTTTCCCTCATCAATGGCTTTGGTGACTGTTTCGAAAAAGTCAACCAAGTTTAGAAGGCATGATCTGCCTTTGACAAAGCCAAACTGGGATGGATCCAAAGTCTGCAAATTCCCTATGTCTTTATTTATGAGGTCCATTATGATCCTCTCCATGGCTTTGCAGATAAGGCTTGTCAAGCTAATGGGCCAGTAATTTCCAGAGTCGGTGGAGGCACCGCCTTTGTGAAGTGGGACCACAGTTGCAGTGCGCCACTCCCTGGGTACGTATCCAGAGGTAAGACTATGATTAAACAGCTGTCCTAGCTGTGGGTTTAATTCCTCGTTGAGTTCGTGGAGCACACAGCCGGGGACACCATCAGGTCCCATGGATGCTGTGTTTTTGCTTTGGAGAGAGCAGTTCTCACTTGGGCGTTGGAGATGTTTGGGGGCTGCAATCGCTTGGTATAGATATCTCTCCTTTTGGGGAGGGGAGTTTGCACTGAACCTGTCAGCCAGTATGTTGGCAATGTCTGTAGGATCAGTAATCTTCACATCATTTTGAACTAGTTCTGAGCATATCTGGGAGTTTCCTCCCAGGTTTCTAACATAGCTAAAGAAGGCCTTATGATTGTCTTTTGAGTCTTTAGCTATTTTTCTCTCAAAATTTGCTTTGGATGATTTTATGAGAGCTCTTAGTTTTTACTTATAGTGATCAAGGGTGTCTTACCTTTTAAGGATTTTGCTCTATCTTGTAGTAGCTTCCTCCTTTTGTTGTAGAGTTTGTTTATGGCTGGGGTCCACCAGACAGGACGCTTGCCTTTGGTACAAAGAGTCTTTGTTTTGCTTGGGATTGCCTTATCCATGCAGTCCTGCAGGTGCTGGTAGAAGGCATTTGTAAGTGATTCAGCGGCTTGAGTACTGTTTTCCCGGCTCGGGGCCTTAAAGGAGACCACACTAGTTTTTAGAGGTGTGAAGTCGGCTTTCGAGAAGTTCTTTACTGTGGTCTTTTTATTTCAGGTGGGGGTGGGATGAGGACCTCCAGCGAGATTAGTTTGTGATCTGATCTCACCAGTGAGGGGTATACTTCCGGTGTTGAACATTGTGCTCCCATGTTCGTGATGATGAGATCAAGTATGTTTTCTCCTCTTGTGGGGATGGTGACTAGTTGTTCCATGGCATTTGAGTTTATGAATTCCAGGAACTTTTGGGCTAGGGTGTTTGGGCTTGAGTAGTGTTCCCAGTCTATATTAGGGTAATTGAAGTCACCTAGTATGATGGTGTTTGGTGATACATTTATCCCTCTAGTGTTTTCAGGAAGGCCATGTGAGGTTCCTGAGTTTGTGAGGGTGGCCTGTAACATGCTACAATTTGCAGAGCAGTCTTGCCTATGGTTAATTGCACCTGGATGGTCTCCGATGCATCGTGCGTTGCCACCAGTCTTGAGGTGTGGGTGTCCTTGATGAATATGGATACCCCCCCCTCCTTTCTTGGTATTGTCCGGATTTTGGGGCGGAACGCATGATAAGAGGTAAAACCTGATAGTGCTGGGGTGCTCTCAGGAGCCTTGAACCAGGTTTCTGTCACTGCACAGACATCGATGTTCTCCATACTGAGAAGGGCCTCGAGTGCGTGCATTTTGAGATTTAGACTTCTGGCATTGAGCAGCATTACCCTTAGTTTTTTTCCTTTTTTGTGTTCTAGGGTGGTAGGTTTAGAATTTGAGCCTTGCCTAAAAAAGGCACTATGGGGGTGGCAAGAGCCTTTGCCAATATCCAGAATCCCAGGGGTGACTTTTTGGCATTTAGCTTGAGGCCATGATTTTGACACCAGGTATCCGTCTGAGTGAGACCCTTTTGGAGGTTGCCTGTGTCAGCTGGAGAGTCAATTATAGCTCCTAATTGCAGTCGTCTGCGAACTTGGTCAGCCATAGTCCTCCTGTGCTTGCCTGTACCTCTGAGAAGTATATGCCGAACAGAGGGGTCCTAGGACTGAGCCCTGGGCAACACCACTTGTAACCGATTTAGAGTTGGACCTAGCTCCAGCAACTCTCACCATGTGGGTTCTGTCCATGAGCCAGTTGGCAACCCATCTTGTGACGTAGGAGTTTATGTTCAGGCTGGTGAGCTTGTCTATAATACCAGAATGGGGAATGGTGTCGAAGGCCTTAGCGAGGTCTAGGTAGGCTGTGTGTACCACCTTTCCCTCATCTGTAGCCTTGGTAACTGTCTCAAAGAAGTCCACCAGGTTTAGGAGGCATGATCTGCCCTTAACAAAGCCAAACTGGGTAGGGTCCAGTGTTTGGTGGTTCCCAATGTCTCTGTTAATCAGTTCCATGATGATGCGAGAATTGTTTTACAACTTTGATTCATTCTGCTTAATTGTCTGTTAAATGTGTTAATTTAGGATGACATATAAGTGCATTTTATGGTTTCAGACCGCATCTGATGAAGTTTGTTATGAACGAAAACGTATTGTATTTGTGAAGCTTTAATGTGCTTTGTGGAACATTTGATTTGGTTGAATAAATATCCTTTTCTGTCACTTGGCTGGCGTTCTTCGTGTCCCTTGGCACTTTTTGCAGTTTTTCAGTATTTTTGTGCCTTGTTCCTTGTTGGAACTCTCATTTGGATTTACTTGTGGATTTACATTATGGATGCGGAAACTAGCCTAGAGAGTGAAGGAAGGGGTACTAAGGAGGAGCTTGGACAGGTGAGGAAGTTAATTGGCCAACTTTCACAACTGGTAGACCTCCTTACCCCACTCAGACCATCTATGATTGAACTGGTGACTAACGTCAGAGAGAGGTGGAACCAGGAAGTTATTTGTCTTTCCGGCTCAAAACCATGCAAAAATAATATAGCTTCTATGCCTAAGGAAAGCAATGGAATGGTAGCTTCTGATTTATCAGACTTCAGTTGTACACCATGGATTTTCAAAGATTCAAATCTGGAAAATGAACTGGGAGGAAGTGGACCTTCTACTATACCTCTAGGCCAACAGCAACGGACATTCTCGGCAGCGCTGGCAAGTGGGTTAAAGGAAAAAGACAAATGAATTAACCAGTTTTCTGTACAAATTAATAATAATAAATAAACAGACATGAAGGACTGGTTGCAGGTTAGTTTTACTAGTAAATGTGTATCTAAAACATTTGAACTTGCACCAGTCAATGACTCTTATAACATCAAATTACACAAATTGTCTAAACTTTAAAATAAATACAGGACTTTAGATATTGAGAATTCATATCTAAAACAATGTATTTTGGATGGTATTGTTCCTAAGGGATTAAGGTTATGGAAATACCCTAATAATGTAATACCTGATAGTGACTTTCATAATGAATTACTGGATATAGTTAACAGATGTGGACTGGAAATTCTTAAGGCCATGGTTAAAGAAAATGATAGATTGAAAAGTGAACTACAGAAGGATATTGAGGTTTTTAAATGAGTGTATTAAAGAAGATTTAATTTGTTCTATTCCTACTGAACAAAGTAAATATTATAATATAATGGCTGAAATTGATGAGAAATGTGATAAATTAATAAAAAGGAAACTGAAGAAGTTAGTGAGAGACCTAAATGAATACAAAAATAAATTGAGCTACCCCAAACCTAAGTACGTTTATAGGACCTGGGAAACAGTGGTAGGGACCAAGCGAATGACGTAGATCAAAACAATGATGTACAAATAGGTGCACGTATGAATGAATTAGATGACTTTAATGAACCCCCACCCTTGAGGAGATCTGAAAGAATAAAGAATATGGACAGCAATAATTATTATCAAAGACAGAATTTTTGGAGAGGGGGGAGAAGGGGGAGATACTAAATATTTTAAGTATCCCTCATCCCGACTTGGAAAGTGACAACACGATTAAGCAGGACAAAAATAATGTATATAGGCTCACCAAGGATGGCAATAGTATATATAACTTCAGTGGAATTGAACTGAAAAATGAACATTTTAGCCTTCTATCTAGAGGTATGAAGTTCATACCATTAAGAAAGGGAGACCTAGCTAAAATTCTAATGGATGTGAAGATGTTTACTAGGAAAGTGAATTTAGAACTATTCTTTCCACAGGCCAAGGTTATTAATTAATGTAATGAATTAAAGAAAAAAAGTGTGTTCAACGCTCCCTTACAACCACAGATTAAAAACTTTGAACTCATGGTGGAGAAAAAAATAAGAGAAGGCTTTTCTAAGGTAAAACAGAGGGCTAACTTGGACACCAATGAAAACAAAGTTTTAAATGTTTTAAGGAATAACAAAAATGTAAGGGTTATGAAACCCGATAAGGGAGGGGGAACAGTACTTATGGATAATTTTACATACTAAGAAAAACTGAATGATATTTTAATGGACACTGCTAAATACTCTAGCGTATCAATGAACAAAATCAACATAGCATACAGAAGAATGGATCTGGCCTTAGAAGACATGCTATTGGAAGGATTAATAGACCAAAAAGCACTAAATTTTCTGAAGGTGGATAAGCCAAAAATTCCCTCCATATTTGGAATCCCCAAAACACACAGAAAAGGTTTACATCCACCTCTGAGACCTATAGTCTCATCAGAAGGATCCAAAACTTTACCTTTAGCCAAATACATTGACTTCAAATTAAAAAGCATTTGGTTAAAGAGAAAAACTATTTTGAGGGATTCATGGGATTTTCTAAGAGAAATAAAAGGTGACCTATTCAGGGATGACATGTTGTTTTTAACTATTGATGTAGTAGACCTTTTTTCTAGCATTCCTCATACAGAAGGTATTAAATTATTAGAGGAAATTATTTTTAATGAAAAAGATTTAATACATATTGACTGTTTGACGTGCTTACAGTTGATGGAACTAGTCTTAAAATATAATGTTATACATTTTAAAGGTGAAATTTACCACCAAATAAAAGGAGTAGCAATGGGGGCAGAATGTGGCCCTACCTACGTGAACTTAATCTTTGCTAGATGGGAAGAAGAAGTTGCTTTAAAATCCATTTATAAGGAATGCTGGTCTATGTACAGAAGGTTTTTCGATGATATATGTATTTTATGGGTTGGTCCGGATGACAAAATACAAGAATTTTGAAGTTTTTTAAACAGCAGTACCTCCTTTTTGCAATTCACACACAAAGTCACCCAAGAAAGATTGTAAGACTTGGATGTGGAGATATATAAAGAAAACAAAAAAATTAAACTCTAAGGTATATAGAAAAAGCACGTTTTCAAATTCATACTTGCACTTTAACAGTGCACATCCTTGGCATTATAAAAAGATTATAGTGAAGGGTCAATTTGTCAGATCATGCAGGATGACTTCACTTGATAAAGATTTTGAAAAAGAGATGCAGACCTTAGAGACAATGTCTAGGGCCAGGAAATATCCTGAATTTATGATTGAAAAAACCAAGAAGGAAGTATGGGATGGGAGAAAGGATAGGTTCAAACCCATTCTAGGTGTTAATCTCAAAAATAATAGGAACAAAACATGAAGAAGAAAACTTTGGAAGGGCACTGGTTTTGGAATAACAGTGCCAGTGCCAATATGATAAGAAAAGTCATGGAAACTAAATGGAAAAGGTTTATAAGTTTTACAGACTTAGACAAAATATCAAAGGATAATCTAAAAATTGTCTATAAAAATTCCCACAACCTAAAGAAACTAATAGAAAATGATTATGGGCAAGTGAATAAAAGTATGAGAAGGAATGGAACATACAAATGTGGACACTGTTCACAATGTATATATGTATATAATAAGGAAAACATAGTTGTAGAAGGTAGAGATTTGGTAATAAAAGGAAAATAATTTTACATCTGTGATTCTAGTGGTCCAATATATTTAGCAGTATGTCAAATATGCTCCAGTTTTTACGTTGGAAAAACTGAAAGGAAACTAAAGAAAAGTATATATGAGCATTATTATGACATACACACTAAAAAAAAGAGACCAACGCTTTATACAAACACCAACAAAATTTGCACAAATGCCCATTATTTTTTGCTTTAAAAAATGTTAAGAAGGATATGAGGGGGGTTGTGGGAAGAAAGTATTGAGTACAGGGAGCTGTGGTGGCAAGTGACTTTACAAGCAAATGCATTACCAGGCTTGAATGAAAATATTACCATAGCTCCCTTAGTAAAATTAAGAACTGCTAAATTGTAAATTATAATGTTTTTATATAAGACATTGTCATTCTATATGGTTTTACAAATTTATTTTTAAACACCTTCCTTTGACACACATTCATATGCTTTAGTTTATTCAAATAGATAAAATATTTTTTAAGAAAAGGGGAATATGAGCTTTCTTAATCTGAAACTTAACTGTAGTACTAGCCTTTAGCTAGAAAATAGAGTATTAACACAATGAATAATAGGTCCAATGACTAAGTATGATTTTAGGGTACTAACAAGTATTATTTTATGAGGAAAGAGATTATTTATTTATAATTATTAACAATTCAAGGCTTTTAATCTGCTTAAAGTGATTTTTATAAATATATTTATTTGTATTTAAATAAATGAAATTTATATATTTATTAATGTTTTTAAGTTTTAAAGAATTGTTTTACAACTTTAATTCATTCTGCTTAATTGACTGTTAAATGTGTTAATTTAGGATGATATATAAGTGCATTTTATGTTTTCAGACCTCATCTGATGAAGTTTGTTATGAACGAAAACGTATTGTATTTGTGAAGTGTTAGTGTGCTTTGTGAACTGTTCAGTTACAGCCAGATTCTGGTCTCTCCAGTAATGATACACTGAAGGTTGCAGTGCAATATAGGTCAGTATTAGGGCTTTTGCCTTTTTCAGTGTTGGTCAATGACGTTGCTCTTGGCAGTTTAACAACTACATTACTGGCTGATGATTTAATCCTTCTTAAAACAATAAAAACTTGCACAAATTGTGTCATTGGTTTTGCACAAAGAAATTTGTCCAACACTAATAAAGTACTTATGGTGTGGTTTGGACCGACATAAGGAATAAATGGTGCCCCACAGATAGGACTCACAGACCTGAGTAATGATGATTTTTCAAAGGAACATCTGCAGATATCTTGGTGTTATGCTTGACCTGTTGCTCAAATTTTAAATAACATACAGAAGAGGTCAGAGCTAAAGTCCCACATCCATTAAAACTGTTATTACATATCTAGGATTTTTTTCTGTAGAAGCTAGGAAATTAGAACCATGACATGTCCCCTTTATCTCTCTTAATTTTTCCTATAATATTGGACTCCTGCAAAGCACAGTGAATAAAATCCAAAGACTTATTTTACTTCCTGAGCATAAAGAATATCATGGCTATAGTATACAGGAAGAGGAATGAATGACAAAAACAGAATTGCTATAATGCTTGCAGCCTAATATTAAAACTAAACCATCAAAATACTGATTTTCTTTTATCTGAGCTGAAAGTCTACTCACTATCTGCACAATCTAACCTGAAGGAGCTTTAACCATAAAGTGACCTACATTTGAATTAGTAGTAGGTGAGAAAGCCTTCTCAAAATCAAAACAAATAATGTAAAATCCCTTGCAAATCATATCAGGAATCAATCCAAACTGTCTTTATTCAGTTCTAATCTTACTGAGTTTACTATGTATCGACTCTCAAATATGCAACAGGGTCTAAATGATTTAGGATTTTTTCTTGGAAGTGTTTGCATAGGCAGTTTTACACCCCAAGCAGACTCCAAAGAGTTTTTCTTCAGGTAGATGGCAAATGTTGGAGGTGTGATGGGGGAAGAAAGAGATAACTGGGAACATATGTTTTGGGAGAGTATTGAGTTGGCAGGCTTTAAAAATTCCCTACAGAGTACTCTGTCAGACATATTGGATGGGCAAATGAGTGTAACAATAGAAATTATTTTTTGAGCTGTGATATAGGATTTGAATGGCATAGACATAGTAAGGCCTTGTTAAGTTTAATTCTGGTGGCTGCCAAAAAAGCAATTACTTAGAAAATGGAAATCAAAGTCTAAACTAACTGTATCTGAATTAGTGAATATTGTAACACAGATAAAAGAACTGAATGTGGGATCTTTGGAAAGGGATAGCAGCACCTGCATAGAAAAAAAAATGGAACTTGTGGGAACAATGCATGCAGAATAATGTTTTGGAGGAAGGGGTTTAAAGGAAGATAACTGAACAATTTATGTAGTATATTGATAGTACTCGTATAAAAGAGTGTATGCGATGTGTACTGTTTGCAACTGTTAACATGTTAACATGGTTTGTTTTCTTTTATATAAATGTGTGTCTATGTCTTAGGTGATAATTCAATAAGGGTGTTAGAAAGTTAAAAAAAGCATAACCTGGACACTAGACATTTACCACTCTAGATTAAAATGCTGGAGAAAAACTGTAAATTCAATAATATGGTCAATAATGTAGACAATTAAAAAAAAACAGATTTAGCCATAAGAATAAGAAGAAAGCCCTCAGAAAGTTATAGTTTGTGTAACTGTTATACTGATCAGCAATGTATTTATTTGGACAGCTGAGGAGTATGAGACTCATACACACTCATGCAGAGGAATTCAGCCTTCTACCCCTTTACCTAATATAATCTACTCTGAGGTTACACAACCTCAAGCTAGAGTAAAAAGTTTCAAAGAATCTGCATGTCTTTTAAGCAAGTCTTGACTAAGCAACCAAATAACTCAAATAGTATCACCTTTGGATGACCCCTTTATTAGAGCTGTTCTCATACTTATGTGGAACAGCTTAAACTAGCTTTAAGTCACTTTCCTTTCCCTACAGAAGAGTCTAGTGGAGTTTCTGGGAAAGAAGCCTGAATAGCTTTGGCCTATCTTCCCCTTGGACCCATTAAGGCAACCCGGAGGCACCATGACTGCCCCTTCACCTCAGTAAAGGCCAATATCCTCCATAATCTGCCACATGAGTGGGAAGAGCAACTCATGAAACATCCCACTGCTGACTCCTGTATGATCTCTTTGGTCTAGCATACATCCCAGAGACCACAACATTCTGCCACCTTGCTACCAGACAAAGAGTCTAGAGCTTTGAACAATTTTGGCTTGTATTTCTTCTTTCAACTATTCATGTCACTCATAAAATTTCAGTCCCAACTGGTTAGGAAGGCCCTAAATAAGCTTAATGACCTCCCTGAATCTAAGCTCAAGGAGGACCTTCATGTGACTCTGAGGCTTTGATAAAACTGCAAGCTTTGATGTTTGTCTGCATAGAATGACATGGCTGAGGTCACCCACCTCTGAAGGAGGAACTCAGGAGAAATGTCATAGATGCTCACTACTTATGGAAGTGCTGTTCAGCCAGCCCAAGACCTGGTAAAAGACATCCTGACAAGGAACTCCCTTCTGTGAAGTGTCTCTATGATGTCCAACACATTTCCAGTCCTACCTCTTCTGGACCTGGCCAGACCAAAAAAAAAAAAGAAAAGAAAAGGAGAGGCCTCCCAACCCCCTACCCCCAGGATCCCCTTAACCATCATACTATCTTGTCTCCTCCATTACCAATGAAGTTATCCAAGAGTATTACTTTATCAGCTACACAAATGTAGTTCTAACTCTGTTCTGGGACTCTCCATGGGAGGATGGTTCTCTTAGTTTGCCCTAGCTTAGAGAAACACTACAAAGATCACTAGGTTCTAAACATGATTACTCTAGGCCAAGTTCTAGAGCTCATTGTGGAGTAGTCCATTTCAGCAGGACTCTTGGGAAAGACGCAGCTTCTGCAGCTCAAGGGGACTATAAAGGTGATAATTGTGTCAGAAGATGGGCAGGTTTCTTTACTCCCATCTCTTACCTGCCCTGAAAATCACAGAAGATTTTCATCTCACCCCACACCTCAGCAGTGTCATCAAGCATGTCTGATACTTCTGTTTTTGGATAGTCTTCCTTCAGGGGATCATGTCATTTCTTCTTGCAAGGTACCTGGACTGTGCTTTTTATACAATATTTAGAACCCATACAAAAGATTCCTCTTGTTTGCTGAGCGTAGGTGTCACTTCCAGTAAGAATTATTGTGAGACTGACTTTTTCAGTGCTAATGGCCTTCATCAGTGTTTGACTATTATGGGAAAAGGCTTACAGGAAAAAAACGGGATCTTCAGGTAGTCCTGTATCTGGCCACTTGACTCTAGAAGCCATATCCAGGGAATTCTAGAGAAGACTCTTATATAGGTCCTCTCTTGGATGCACTCCCTTGAAGGTACATATATGAAGTCCTTTACTCTGATGCAGTTAGACACTCTCTAGTTCCCTTTCTTCCTGGGTTAAGACACAGAGCAGAGTCCAGGCTTAGACTATGCTATACCTTTTGGCATTGATAATGGCCAAAGTTTTCTTGGTGCCATTTGCACTCTTGAGGACTTGGGTGCTGCAAATGACTGTGAGGTGTCAGTGGCTTCTGAGATAACACCTGCCTTTAATGTTGCCAGTTTGACTCTAGACCACGAAATGGTGGACAATCCCTGCCAATCATCTGGTGTGTCTCCCTTTTCTGCAGTTAATATTTCAGCAGACTTTTATGAGTGGCACTTTACTCCTAGCTGGAAAGCCATCCTATGATTGATGCAGTTCAAGCAATGATGTCTCCCCCTCCCTTGGACAAGAGTCCACATTTTACAGTTGAAGCTGAGAGCACTACTTCTGAGCCTAAAGACCTTAGAGAAACAGCTACTTCTGGGGCTTTCTCATTAGGTCAGACAACTAGTCCATCATGTTGTACCTAAACATGCAATCAGGCTGAAAATTATACCTTCTGTGTGAGGGGGTATTGCTGATCTGGCACTGATATATAGACAAGGAAATCAGTGTTTCTGTGGTTAATTTCTTCAGGGTGGTGAAAATCCTGATGGATGTTCTGAGTCACTGCTCCTCCATTCTTCTCCTGGAGATGCACATTAAAACATCATGTTTGTTCATTCTTACAGATGTAAGGCATTCTTGTGGATAACATGTTTGCTTCCTGGGAGAACCAGAAAGGGCATGGTTATTCCCCTTTTCTGTTCAGTACAGGGGGGTAAGGAGGAGGTGATAGTAGATATGTTATGGCACACAAACTTCCTGTGTATGTTCCCATTGTTCCCATCTGGTATCATTCCTCATCTGATAGTTTAGAGAAGAAAAACAAAACATATTCTCATTGCCCCTTGGTTTCTAAGAAGAGTGTGGGTTAATGTTATAGTACCTGATAATACAAAAGATTCTTGCTGGCTAATCCAAACATGTGCCCCACAGTTGTGAGACTACCAGCTGTACCTCATTGCCTGATTTTAGATGTGTATCTCTGGGTCTTGTCACATTTGCTGGATGGTCTTTTAGATGTGATTGAGGCCACAGGTAAACCGTCCACTGGGCAGGCCTATACCTGTAAGTAGAACAGTTTCTCAGTTTGAATAGAACAGTATCCTGTACTGCCCCAGTCTGTCAGCCTGCAGATGATAGGCTTCAGATATTCCTTGGCCCAGGTGATATGTCAGCTGTTTCTGAATAGTATGCCTTGTAGAAGTCATGCTTGTGACTTTGCAGAGGATGATCAAGCAGTTTATTATGTAATATATGTGGCACTGCCCTCCACTGAAGAACCCCTAATCTCTATTTGAACATGACTTGACAGGCTTTCTGATCCACCAACTCTGCTAGCCTTGGCAGCACTCAAGTTTGTTTCTTATTAAACACACTTTCTGGTGGACATCACTTCATCTCATTGGATTGTAGAGCTTCAGGCCCATATGTGTAGGAAACCACATCTGATCCTTCAAAAGGATAGGGTCTTCCCTAGGACAGATCTCCATTTCCTTCTAAAGATGGTTTTAGATGTGTTCTCAGACAAGTCATGTTATTTAGGAGGATATATATCAGCTGTTCATGTTCATTATGCCAGAGATGGAAGGCTTACAACTGCCAAGCAGACACTTTCCAACAAGAATGACAAATGCACCATCTTTTTTTTCTTTCTGTTTTTAATCCTTTTTCTGTCTCTTGTGCCTAAAAACCATCAAGCCCAACTGCAATTGTCCATTTGTTCCTCAATTCTTTGGTGAAAGTTGGTCACAGGCGGGCCATTCTCCAGGTGACCATGCTTTTTTTCCCTATTGTATGGCTCTAACCCCACAATTAATGGCTGTTGTGTATGCACACACATGAGCAGATGAGAGGACATGCTATATCTTCCCCACTGAGTATATATGTTTTCCATTCTCATATATGCCCTGTGATGGCTACTACATGTACTTGGCTCTGCCATGCCATGTCCATACACATACTCTATATGTAATTCAGCCTAAAATAGCCAGTACTACCCACTAGACCATTTTTGACCTTGGTATTTAAAAATGTAATGCAGACAGACCTGTAAAGTGAGACAAGCTTGTTGTAAAATTTAACAAAGGTAAAGTCCTTTTATGACCATGCAGAACTCCAAGATGTCTAACATCATGCATCATCTCAGTAGTATTAACAGCAGATAGAACTATTTCATTTACTTGTGGCATAGTTTTAAAATGTTTTTGTCCATATTCAAATGTGCAGGAGTTACAGTCCGGTTCATTAGCCACTTACCAGTCAGTGCTCACCTCTGGAAAAAAATATGCAGTTTAGCAGTGACAGCTATGGAACTGGTTTGTTTATTTATTTATTTGTTTATTTATTCATTCATTCTTAAATCAGGCAAATAATTATACTGACCACAAGTGCCCGCTGAGCATATGCAAACCCTGTTAATTTAGAACTCTGTAAATGTGTTATATTTGTTGGTATGCTGATGATGCAGACTGGTTTGAGTATTTTTGTAATAGTTATACCATTCATGTGCACATTTGTTAAATATAGACATTGTTATTTTAAAACATAAGACTATGCATGGACATCTTTTTTTCAAAACCATTGGTGTAAATACCTTTCTGCATTTCATTCTCAAATGCGAATTATTATAATATTCTTCTTTCACAGCCCTTGTTTTACTCTGCAAGGTCTAATTCAGGATATTTTAAGATACCTAATTCTAAACAGAATCTAAAATTGATATGAGTTATGTGATTTATATTTGTGTGTGTTTGTGTGTGTGTGTGTGTGTGTGTGTGTGTGTGTGTGTGTGTGTGTGTGTGTGTGTGTGTGTGTGTGTGTGTGTGTGTATACATATATATATATATATATATATATATATATATATATATATATATATATATACATGTACACTAAAGGTGCACTATCACCAGGTAGCTACAACTGCTGAAGGAAAATCCTGGATGATCTATAACAAAGAACCACACATGAGCAAGAGATAGATTTGAATGCTTTCATTCTCACGTTTATTATTTTTACATTGCACTTCATCAGAAATATATATATATATATATATATATATACATGCATACATACAGGGCCAGATCCACATCTCTAGCCTTTTCATTGGAAGATGCGTTCAGCTGTTGAGCCAGTGTGACTGGAGCTGGCATGCAAAGCAAATCATAAACTTTACAATAAAAGACACAAGATTTAATCTCAGAGCAGAATGGGTAGGAACTTGTATTAAATTCAAAAACATTTCTGCAGCATTGTTGAATTTCTTTCTTTTTTTATGCAGCATTAGGAACATTTGCTTTGCTAATGGGGTACTATGGGAGAGGAACTTTGTGTGTAAGGAGAGGAACAGAATTGTCATTTCTTACTTTGCTAACGGTGAACTCAGATCTGACTTGTCTTTTGCTGCTTTCATCTGTTAATCTAACAACTTTTTCAGCAGTGTTACAGTAATGTTTAGAAACAGTCCCCAATTTAAGACTTTTGTCCTTACTTATTTTTGGTGTACCTGTTTTGGGAGATAAGAGGTTCAGAGTTATGTGGGATGCATAGCTATCAACTTTCCATCTCCAAAATATGGAACACTGCCTCTCATACTATGGAATAAATGGACAATATGTTGAACACTTTGTAATAACTTCAGCTAAGAAGCTCATAGAATGGTTACATTTCGTCACTTTAAACATGAGAAAAACTTGGCATGTATGGTGAGACCTACTTGAAAAGAAACATAAACAAAATAACTGGATCAAAATTTTACTTCCAGGACCTGGTCCTGCAATTTTACAACAATCGCATAATTTCAATGTGATATAACATCTGATGTGCATATGCAAAATGCAATGCTTTACAATTTCCTACTATGCCAAATCTGACTTTATTTCAATGTCAAGATGTGCAAACCAGTTTTCATATACTGATGATCTATGCCAGTCTTCTTTCACTGATATAGTAAAGAAAAAATTCATCATTGCATTCATAATAAACAAAAATATAGCACAAAAACCCTTTGCAGAAATTTTTGAAATTTAGTAGCTGGGTCAGACTTTTCAGTGAAGAAACAGTGAAAAAATATGAAGTCTAATTTTTCAAGTAAAACAGGTCATGTTTGGAAGTATCCTCCTTTTAAAATTAATTTGTTTCTGATATTCCCCTCAAGATAAAGTCAGTCACAAGTGATTTTACATATATATATATATATATATATATATATATATATATATATATATCATCATCATCATCTTTCGGCTGTTCCCGTTAGGGGTCGCCACAGCAGATCATCTGTTTCCATTTCTTCCTGTCCTCTGCATCATGCTCTTTCACACCTACCGCCTGCATGTCCTCTCTCACCACATCCATAAACCTCATCTTAGGCCTTCCTCTTTTCCTCTTACCTGGCAGCTCCATCCTTAGCATCCTTTTCCCAATATACCCAGCATCCCTCCTCAGCACATGTCCAAACCAACGCAATCTCGCCTCTCTTGCTTTTTCTCCAAACTGTCCAACCTGAGCTGACCCTCTAATAAACTGATTCCTAATCCTGTCCATCCTAGTCACACCCAGTGCAAATCTTAACATCTTTAACTCTGCCACATCCAGCTCTGACTCCTGCCTTTTCAGCAATGCTACTGTCTCCAACCCATATAACATAGCTGGTCTCACTACCCTCTTGTAGACCTTCCCTTTCACTCTTATTGGTACCCGTCTGTCACAAATCACTCCTGACACTCTTCTCCACCCATTCCACCCTGCCTGTACTCTCTTCTTCACCTCTCTTCCACACTCACCATTACTCTGAACTGTTGATCCCAAGTACTTAAACTCATCCACCTTTACCAACTCTACTCCCTGCATCCTCACCATTCCTCTACCCTCCCTCTCATTTACACACATATATTCTGTTTTAGCCCTGCTGACCTTCATTCCTCTCCTCTCTAAAGCATATCTCCACCTCTCCAGTGTCTCCTCAACATGGTCCCTACTCTCATCTGCAAATATCATAGTCCATGGGGCCTCCTGTCTAATCTCATCTGTCAACCTGTCCATCACCACTGCAAATAAAAAAGGGCTCAGAGCTGATCCTTGATGTAATCCCACTCCACCTTAAGCGTATCTGTCACTCCCACCGCAGTCCTCACCAATGTCACACTACCCTTGTACATATCCTGTACCACTCTTACATACTTCTCTGCCACTCCAGACTTCCTCATACAATACCACAACTCCACTCTAGGCACCCTGTCATATGCTTTCTCTAAGTCCACAAAGACACAATGCAACTCCTTTTGACCTTCTCTGTATTTCTCCAACAACACTCTCAGAGCAAATATTGCATCTGTAGTACTCTTTCCTAGCATGAAACCATACTGCTGATCACTAATCATCACCTCCCTTCTTAACCTAGCTTCCACTACTCTTTCCCATAACTTCAAGCTGTGACTGATCAATTTTATCCATCTGTAGTTACTGCAGCTCTGCACATCAACCTTATTCTTAAAGATAGGTACCAAAACACTTGTTCTCCACTCCTCAGGCATCCTCTGACTTTCCAAAATTTCATTAAACAATCTGGTTAAAAATTCCACTGCCATTTCTCCTAAGCACCTCTATGCTTCCACTGGTATGTCATCTGGGCCAACAGCCTTTCCATTCTTCGTCCTCTTCATAGCTGTCCTTACTTCCTCCTTGCTAATCTGCTTCACTTCCTGATTCACTATCCCCACATCATCCAACCTTCTCTCTCTCTCATTCTCTTCATTCATCAGCCCTTCAAAGTACTCTTTCCATCTACTCAACACACTCTCCTCACTTGTGAGTACGTTTCCCTCACTGTCCTTTATCACCCTTACCTGCTGCACATCTTTCCCAGCTCTGTCCCTCTGTCTAGCCAATCGGTACAGGTCCTTTTCTCCCTCTTTAGTGTCCAATCTCTCATACAACTCTCTATATGCCTTATCCTTAGCCTTCGCCACCTCTCTCTTTGCCATGCGCCTCATCTCCTTATACTCATGTCTACTTTCTTCATCTCTTTGACAATCCCACTTCTTCTTCACCAGCCTCTTCCTCTGTATACTCTCCTGTACTTCCTCATTCCACCACCATGTCTCCTTGTCCTCCTTCCTCTGTCCAGATGTCACACCAAGCAGCTTCCTAGCAGTCTCCCTTACTAGCTCTGCTGTAGTTACCCAGCTATTCGGTAACTCTTCATTGCCTCCCAGTGCCTGTCTTAACTCTTCCCTGAACTCCACCTCACAATCACCCTTTTTTAACTTCCACCATTTAATCCTTGTCACTGCTTTCACACTCCTCCTCCGCTTCTTGATCGCCAACATCATCCTGCAGACCACCATTCTATGCTGCTTAACTACACTTTCCCCAGTTACCACTTTACAGTCTCCAATCTCCTTCAGACTGGCCCTCCTACATAGGATATAATCCACCTGTGTGCATCTTCATCCACTCTTGTACGTCACCCTATGCTCCTCCCTCTTCTTAAAATACATAGTCACCACAGTCATGTCCATCTTTTTTGCAAAACCCACAGTCATCTGACCTTCTGCATTCCTCTCCTTAACACCGTACCTACCCATCACTTCCTCATCCCCTCTATTCACTTCACCAACATGCCCATTCAAGTCCACTCCAATCACTAGTCTCTCACCCTTGGGTACACTCACCACCACTTCATCCAACTCACTCCAAAATTTTTCTTTCTCATCCATCGCACACCCAACTTGTGGAGCATATGCACTAACAACATTCATCATTACACCATCAATTTCAAGCTTCATAAACATCACTCTATCAGACACTCTCTTCACCTCCAAAACACTCTTGGCATACTGTTCCGTTAGGATAACCCCTACCCCATTTCTTCTGCCATCTACACCATGATAGAACAATTTGAACCCGCCTCCTATACACTTGGCCTTACTTCCCTTCCATCTGGTCTCTTGCACGCACAATATATCAACCTTCCTTCTCTCAGCTAGCTCTCTCCCTATAACAGTCATACTGCCAACATTCATATATATATATATATATATATATATATATATATATATATATAAACAAACACACACACACACACACACACACACACACACACACACACACACACTGTGGTATGCTTTTTTGACTTTGTAGTTTCACTGTTTACTCTGCTTTTCTCTATGACCACACCCCACTATGTTGTCATGGCAGGTACTGAGCAAAGCTTTACATACCACTGCAAAACATTGTCAGCAATTAAAAAATAGATTACCTTTAAGAGGAGCTGCATCATGGTTTCACTACTACATCATCATGTGTTAAATGTGAATGCAAGGTGATCCATCTATATTAGAACTAGTTAAGAACTTGCCTTTCTTGGAAAAAAAGAAAACTACTTCTGATCAGGGGTCTAGCCAAAAAATTCCATTTTGTACTCACAAACTCCTTTTACTGGTCCCCAACTCATCTTTCATTTAAAAAAACTGGACATAGCTTTCAAAATGTTGCCTCCTAGCAGTTTATTATTGTATTATTGTATACGTCAGTTCAGTGGTTTCCTGTAAAACTATTGAATACATTGTTTTTAGATTTACAATCCTCTCTATTAAGTATGTTCTACACCTTTTGTTAGAGGCATTATTTTAAACAGTTGTAAACATAATATGGTCTGAAACAAGTTATTATGTTCTGAGTGATGCAAAGAAAACGTCTACTCTTTAGAGTACAAATAATATGCCTGGCTGCACCCTTGTTTCAGACGCATTTAACATGGAAATACAGTAGTTTATACATTAATTTAGGTAGCAAGGCATTGTGGTTCAGTCTTTCATGAGGACATGACAGGATTATTTAGCTCAGAGAAAAGTTTCAGAGGTTGTTCTTGCCAACAAAATAAAATGTAAAACCATGCACCTTCTGCTCTAAAAACTATATAATTTGACATTGCATGTAGTAAGGAGATTATATCCAACTCCAGAGATTTTTAGTTAACACTTGCATTAGAACATGACCAAAACACTTTAAGTTTAGGACTTCTGACTGCCCACTTAGTAACAGCTTAACTGCTGCTCTCCCAGTGTGAAAACAGAAACTCATAAAAGAGAGACAGTGAATCTGTCTTTTTGGGTAAATTTCAGTTACTGGCTAGTAAGTACACTGCCTGGATACCAGCAAAGAAGAAATTCAGAGAATTTGAAAGAAAATCATTCACAAAAGGTGAGGAGAAAACACTGGCTAGGAAGAATTTTGCAGTTATTCAGCAAAAAACAGTTCAAGCTCCATCTCTGGTGTAAGACATGACTTCCAGTAATCTACATGAAAAATAAGTCAAATGTGCTCAGAGCTAATTAAAATAAACAAAAAACTAAATTAGTATATCAACTCAAATAATAAAAGGCTGGAAAAAATGGAATAAGCTTTAAACAAATATTCAGATGAGCTGATATAACTGAAAAAATCAGAGGTCGAAATGAAGAAAAGATTGTCTGAGCATGAGACTGCTCAAGAAGAGAGGTTTCAAAAAATTGTAGAATTAGAGGACAGAGCTCATAGGGAAACCTGATAGTTTCTGATGTACCAAAGAAACTGGAAAGAATAGGTTGTATTCATTTTATAAAAGCACAAATAAGCAACTGGACTTGTATTCCACAGCAGGAGCTGTTAATTGAAAGGGTACATGTTGTGTATGCTCTAAATATCGCCATGAGAAAAAAAACAGCCAAGACCCTTAATAGTAAAAATGCAATCCTAGCAACAGAAAGAGCTGATTCTGACAAAACTGTGGCTGAAGGGCAAACATCTAAAGGCTGGAGGAAGTAGAGTGTTTGTGGAAAATGAGTACTCACTGTAAACAAGGCAGAAGAGGAATACATTTAATCCAACAAGCAGAGAATGTCAAGAAATAGGTGTGAGGTTTCAAGCTGCTGTATCCAGTATCTTCAGCAAATCATGCTAAGGAGGAAATACAAAAGTTCAACAAAAAGTGAGCTCTCAAACAAAGGGGGCTCTGCTTCTTATTCTTTTGATAATAAAGCTCATAGAGAGACTATGCCAGTGAAACCGTTTCCAATCTTTTAAAGGAAAATGCTTCAGTGATAGAAAAAAGCACAGGAGTTGACAAGAACAACCAGGAGTACATTGAAAATGAACCAGAGACAGGATTTGGTAGATGGAGATTAACAGGAAGAAAACCAGCAACTTGGAAATTAAGGAATAAATATAGGATTGCATCCATTACGTCTGTGAAATGTGACAAAACAAAAAAAAAAAACCTACAAATATTGAACTTTTTTGACTAAGTTAAACGTGTAGGGGACTCCAAAGCATATGCTCTACTTCATGTTCATGCTTATAAGAACATTAAGGAGAGGTAAAGAGGAAGGAAAGAAGTAATGTAAGTAAAACAAAGTTTGTTCTTAGCAGTATTTTTATAAAACATGACATCATTTTTTTTAGGTATTTTGTGTGTAATAGGGATACTAATGTAAACAGGTGTCCCTTTTTTAATTTTTCTTTCTTCATTTTTAGTTTTAAGAAATGTAAGCACTGCAATGTAAAAACAGAAGAAAACCTGGGCAAAAGAGCATGATATAAGTAACATCAGTATGCCTTTTCTTGCTTTTGCATAGGGGAAATAACTGGATTAAGGCTCTTAGCTTGATCTAATAACACATTTTAAGGGGAAGCAGGTAAATATAAGAACACTGAATATAATGAAAAGTCCTCTAGCAAGTAAATGTTCACAGTGCAATATGAAAAGTTTGTAGCAGAAGGCAACTGTACAGCTGGTTCACATGTTTCTATGGAGATGATCTGATAAGGAAACAATAAAAAAAATACTTCTTTTCATTGACTAGAAGATAATGTTTTTTAAAAGCATTCAAGTTATTTTCAACACCTGGGAGAGGAATAAAGATAAGATAAAAACAGACAGCACTTAGTGTAAGTAAAAACACAGGCTGTACCACGCATCATGGAAAATCTTTATTATAGGTTAATTCAAGCCTGTGAGTGTGGCTGTCATTCTGGGACAGTTGTTTCTATTAGTGGGTTAAACATTATTTGAAGATGTACACAGTTTTGTGTGGGATTTGTATTAAGTGAATAGGTTCTGGGGGTATTTGAGAGGATATTATTTTTCAGGGTTTTAAAACAAAAAGTCTTGTAAGATGTGACACAGGTTCAAATGGACATGACAAGAAACAACTGTATGAACAATCAACCTGCTAAACATTAGTGTACGCATGTAACACAAAAGCTGAAACTAGACATTAAAAAACTTTTATACATTACAGGTAGGAATAATAACTTCTAATCGTAATGACAACTCTTCCCATATTATCTTTAAATGTGAATTTTGTCACAGATATATTCAAAAAAGAAAGAGTAGTGAGCTACACTAAAAATGCAGAGTGCACATAGCTATGCTACAAAAGACACACTGGGAAAGAAACAAGCATGTGAATTTGATAAAGAAAGGATTTCAGGATGGTTATTCGGCAGAATATCTGGAATAAAGGAAAAGGGGAGTACTTATATTAATTGTGAGAGGAGCTCCAGTAGTGATAAAAGAGGGAAAAAAGAAAATCATGATAGATTTGTAGTACTAAGGGGCTAGTGGCAAGGGAGGATGATTAAGCTAACATGTATTTATATTCCACCTGAAACTGCTACAATGAAGCTTAAGAAAATTCTGGGGAAAATAATCATCTTTCAGCAGGGAATATTACTTATAGGTGGGATTGGAATTTGATTTGCAACAGTGAGGATGTATCTGGGGGCATACAAGAGAATGTGTAACAAAAGAGGGCAGATTTATGAAGAAATTTATGAAAATATTTGGTATGGAAGATGCAAATTCAGTAGTAGGAGTTCGGAGAGAATTTACGTACTATTCACCGAGGTACAAATACTGACATTTCTACTGAAAGTAGAGCTAGGGAATGGGATAAAATTAAAGTGGGGTTTAAAAATAGGGTGGAACTAACAGAAAAATAGATATGGTTAAGAAGTAGCAATAATTATTTAGTGGGACTGACAAAGGTTAAAGTACTGAAGAATAGGGGGAATCACAGAACAAAAAGAAGTGCAATTGCAGAGTGCTAAAGATAACATAAGGAACTACCTCAATAATATGTATGAGTTTAGAAAGACTGCTGTTAAGCAGCTGTTTTTTGATAATAACTCCAGAGTGTAAAAGCTTTTAGCACAATGGCTCAGGCCACAGAATGTTGAAAGAGTTTTTAGCAAGCTTAGCGAGCCTATAATAAGAAAAATTACCAGAGAGCCCGTAGAAATATTAGAAATATTTCAGAAATTTTATGAAAATCTGTATAAAGCAGAGAAATATGGAAATCAAGAAAAAGTGCAAATGCAAATGTTTATTAAAGAATTAAATAGGCCAATGTTAGAGGTAGATGAGGCTCAATTGCTATTAGTCATGATAGGGGGAGATACAAATGGTGATGTATAACCAATCCACAGGAAAGTATCCAGGAACAGATGGCATTCCTGTGGAAGTTTAGAAACTAGGAGAGAATATAGTGATAAAGATCTGAAAGGTTTTGCTTAACAGTATTTTAAAAGGAAGAGAAGCATCAACATCCTGTAAGAAAGCTGTGGTGGTTGTATTACCTAAAGATGGTAAAGATCCATCAGACCCAGCTTCATATATGCCCATTTTGATTCTAAACCATGATTATAAAGTGCTTATGTCAATAATAGCTGAAGGAATGACAAACATGATGCCAAAATTGATAGATATGGATCAATGTGGTTTTGTGGAGGGGAGGCAAACATTTGACAACATTAATAGAGCTATGATGATCCAGTGGGAAGCAGAAAGTAAGAAAATACAACTGTTCTTGGTGGGTCTTCATGAAGAGA
The DNA here is from genome assembly GCF_019279795.1 of Protopterus annectens. Taxonomy (NCBI): domain Eukaryota; kingdom Metazoa; phylum Chordata; order Ceratodontiformes; family Protopteridae; genus Protopterus; species Protopterus annectens. The sequence goes on from NC_056751.1 coordinate 598,126,993, forward strand.
AAGCATTTGACAGAGTATGCTGGGATTTTATGAAGAGGGCAATGGAAGCATTCGCATTCCCTGATAAAATTATAAGGTTGATTAGGAGGATATATGAGGGATCATAGAAGAAAATTAAAATGGGAGGGTCTCTCCCATAGGTTCTGCTTCAGCAGTGAAACAAAGCAGGGGTGTCCTCTTTTCCATTTGTTATTTGCATTATATTTAGAACACTGGCAAATAAAATAAGGGACTCAGAAATTCAAGGATATAATTGATATGGTAATCAAGAAAAGTTGTCTTTATTTGCAGATGATATTATTTTATACTTGATAAAATCAGAAAAGGACATTTCAGTGTTGTGGAATATTTTGAAACCATTTCAAGTCTTTTTGAGATACAAAATTAATGAAAATGAATGAAGATAAAACAATGGCAATAGCTGTAAACTATGTACCCAAACCTGAGTTGGTTCGGCAATACCCATAATAATTGGGACATGATAAAATGAAGTACTTAGGAGTATGGATTAAAAAGGATTCTGTTATGACATCTAGGAATATTTAAGATGAAAGTGCCTCATGTGGCATGGGCCACTTCAGCTCCCATTATTCATCTCATGTTCTTGTGGTAGTTATCGGTATGTGCCCATTTTTGTTGAAGTCGCTTGTGGTCAGGTGTGGAGTGGGAGCAGCCATGGTGTCATTGGATCAGTTGGATCGGTGGACCATTTGTATTAGCTCGGGTGGCTGGAGTGGCTGGAGTGGTTGGTCAGTTTGTGGCTGTTAGGGCCTACATGTGGACAGGTGAGCCGAGCGGAGCAAATGGCGGAGACCCAAGTGTTGAAGGGTGTCAGATAGTGGGGGGTGGTGTTGTGTGGAATCCGAATATGATTTTAACAGAGGAAGTGGACCCTTCCTGGTGTGGAGATGAGGTTGGTGGCAGAGTGGATGATGGCTTGAGATTGTGGTGGACAACAAAGGCTGTGGTCATTGATCTGGATGAGGGTGGTTCGTGGAGACCCAATTGTCTGCTGGATATGTGCCATTCGGGTTTTTCTTTTTCAGTTTTCTGTTGGGATGATGGATTGAACTGGAAGGAGATTTGCCAGTGTGATATGGAGCTTTGGTTGTCCTGGACTCTGTGTTGTGTGTGTATATTGTTTATGTGTTTGTGCATTTATGTTTTTTGTTGAAATGGTTCTGTGTTATGTGTATCTATGAGCTTGAAGAAACATAATTTTGTTCACCTGTGTGACAATAAAGTTTTACTTGACTTGACTTGACTTCAATATGTGGGAAGAGACTAAATAAAAGATAATACAAAAGCTGAGAAACTGGTAGTTCTGTTTTCTGGATATAGATAGAAAGATGCATACAGTGACAATGTTTTAGTTCCTTTAGTTTTATACACAGGTCAGGCATATTTTTATCAACCAGAGGAAAGTTGTGGAAAGCAATAAAGAGCTGAAGGATTTTATCAGAGAGGAAAAGAGGGCAAGAGTCAACATGGATATGTTGATCCTTCCACTAGAGCAAGGAGGTATGAGATTACCTTATTTAAAGAGTTATTTCAGAGCTACATAGTTAAGGCACAAGTAGAAAGCCATAATTCAAAGTGGAAAGGGATGATGATGAAATGAGGGAAGCTTAACAAACAAAGAGAGGCTTTAGACCAGCAGAGTGGTGCAGCGGAAGCGTGCTGGACCCATAACCCAAAGGTCAGTGGATTGAAACCATCCTCTGCTATGGAAAGGGTAGAAAGTTTTAATTCACCCTGGGGATTACTCCAGTGGCTGTACTCAACATAGGCACTGGAAACTAAGGTTGGGCGGACAATGCCAGGGTAATCCTATGGGCTAGGCTTGAAAAGGCTCAAGGGCCACTAGCCTAGTACACACCTATGAACCTATAAACCTAATAACAGTAACCATACAGAATATTATCCAAATGGAGAGATGAAAAGTCAGCAAGCAAGGGGTAGTATCTCTGAAATTGAATTCATCCTCAAGTCTTGGTGAGTACTCTCATGAGGTGGACCCTGTTTTCCACAAAATCCCACCAAGATGACTCTGATATATAGACTGTAGTTATATAGCATATATCATGGACAGAAGCAGGTTAAAAAAAAGAGAGCTGGGTGCACAAGACCCAGCAGAAAAAAGTGCCCAATCCTGGTAGGCACACTAGTACCAGGACTGGAAAAGCTGACAGTGTAGAATCCTCAAAATATGGAAACACTCCTACAATGGGGCCAGGCCAGGCCCAGGGGGAGGATGGCCCCCCCGTTGTAGAAGGAAGCAGTAGTCCACAAAAATCATAAAAGCTGATAAGCCAAAGAAGAGCCATAGAGAAGATAAAGTGGACTATTGAGGATAAAAAATAAATTATGTATTGTTATTATTATGCAAAAAGCCCAGAATTTCCAGACACAAGATATACAAAACAATTAAGAGAGAAATTAGAGGAAAGAAAAATACTTCCTCAGAAGCTTCAAATGAAAATGTGTGTTCATTAATACAACAGATTTATGAATAACAGTATATAGAGCAAGTAACTTTGATCTGTTTCGAAAAAGAAGCATCTGAGAAAGTGCAAAAATATAAACAGTAAAACCTAGAGATATTTGAAAAGTATAAAAAACAAATATGGATATGGGAAAGAAAGAGAGATTTGATATTGTGCAATATTTATGCAAAGGAGAAAGACAAATTAATCAATATAAAGAAGGCAGCCCCAAAGATGTACAAAGAGAAATACAGGCAAAGGTATCCGGTTATGGAAATTTTCACAATAAAAAAATAATATCACATAGAGGGAATATAGAAAAGAAGATTAGTAAAGTAGAAGTTAAAAAAATAGAAGCAGAGGTTATGGAGTGCCTGAGAAGTGAAGGATTGGGTGTAGAAGGTCTAACACAGGTTACCTCACAGCATGATGGAGTGAGTCCCTATAGTAAGGAGAAGCAGGAAGATCAGGAGACATCTGAAGAAGAAATATGGACATGGGAAAGAAAAAGAGATTTAATATGGTGTAATATTTATGCAAAGGAGAAAGCAAAACTAAAACCAGCAGCACCAAAGATATTTGAAGAGAAATACAGGCAAGGGAATCCAGACATGGAAAACTTTACAATACAAAAAAATAAGAAGACAAAGAGGAAAAGTAAAAAAGGAGATTAGTAATAGAGAAGTTAAAGAAATAGAAACTGAGCTTATGAAGTACCTGCAAAGTGAAAGATTCAGTGTAGAAAATCTAATTCAGAAAGCAACACAACAGGATAGAGCAATGGCTATCCAAATTAAGGGAAACCAGTGGAACAGGAAGCAATTGGTCACATGCCTTATGAAGATATTTTGGTGCCTTCCACAGGAAACCAGTATAAACATTCACTTGAAGCTAGACAGTAAGGGAAAGGAACAGGAAACTGTGGAAACTGATGCCGTCAATGTTGAGGAGTGATAGGCCAGTGAATTCCCATATGACAATGGATAACACAGGATGAAACTGAAGAGAATGTGCCACAGGAAGATGCTATAGAATTTCTATAGAATGCCCACAGGAAATGGAAAACAAGAGATGTACCCTCAGTTTGGAAGAAAATGAGTTAAGAGAATAGTTGCTTGATTTAATACACACAGATAGATATATTAAGATCAGTAAAAGAAAGACTGCAGAAGGTCAATAAAACCTTAAAAGTCGGAAGTTTGATAAAACAAATGAACACAGTAATTAGGACTGTTCATAGAGATCCATGCAATATAACAGAAGTAAACAGGATATATTACTGTGCAGCCAAATTAATAACTGATAAAGTTCTACCACAAGAACACAGGGTAGTGAGGGAAATGAAGGGGAGAAATTGAATGCCATCATGGAAGTATCAAATAGAGAAAACTATAAAGCAATTAAGACAAGAAGTGTCACTGTTAGAAGGTTATAGAAGAGGGAATAAATCAACAAAAATACTAAGAAAGATGGATGTGGTTAAAGCAATGCACAGGATTAGATCAGACCAGGATCTATCATGCACTAATGCAAATAACAAACTAAAATTTTCAGTACAGGGGGAAAAGTTAGAAGATACATAGATAAAAATAAAGGAAAAGTACAAAATAAGCAATTTATTGATGACCCAAAAAGGTTTTATAGAGAATTGGGAAACAAAGTAAAAGGAAATAAAAGGCCACCAAAAAAAGAAGAAATAGATACATTTTGGAGAAGTATCTATGAAGATCTTGTGGAACATAACAAAGATGCTAAATGGATAGAATAAGTAAAAGAAAGAATAAGAAGTGTAAAGGTACTGGATATGAAATGGGATGAAGTAACAGCCAGAGATATTGAAACAAAGTTAAGAAAAGACACTAACTGGAAAATCCCAGGCCCAGATGCAGTACCTAACTTTTGGTTAAAAGTATTAACATCTTTGCACAGATTTAGCCATGAGTAAGAAATATTTATATGCGCATCCCGAACAGACACCAACCTTAAGAGTGAACCTGGGAGCTACCCTAAAAAATTATAGACCAATAACTTGCCTTCTGACAATGTATAAGCTATACACGGGAATTGATGCTGACAGAGTTTATAGTCATTAATTAGAAGAAAACTCAATTATGGCAATAGAAAAGGGCAATAAAAAGAAAGTCCTAGGGAAGAAAGGATCATTTGTTATTAAAAAAGTCATAGTGGAGAACTGTATAAAGGGGAAGAATCTAAGTATGGCATGGATTGATTGCAAAAGAGCATTTAATAGTATCCCACATTCATGGATAAAAGAGTGCTTAAAAATGTGTAAGATGCACCCTACACTGATCGACTGCATTACAGTGACCATGAAACAGTGGCAGACCACTTTGCAACTAAGCCATGATAAAGGAGAAATTATTATCCCAGGGATAAAAATTCAAAGGGGGATATTCCAGAGTGACTCTCTGCCACTGTTGCTATTCTACCTTGCCCTTAACCCATTAAGCTGTTTACTTAACAGTTTAGGTCATGGCTATAATTTGGCTCCTAGAAAACAACTAAGTGTAAAGACTTCTCATCTTCTCTTTATCGATAATTTAAAACTGTATAGCTCATCAGATGAGGAAATGAAAGCTGTCATTTGGCCTTGATAAATGTGCAAAAGCAACCTTTAAAACAGGAAAACTGCAGCACCAAGAAAACATCAGTTTGGGACAAGAATGTGATATAGAAGAACTTGAGCAAGAGGGAGAGTATAAATAATTGGGAACTGATGAAGGATCAACAATAAAACATGAACAAATGCGAATAAAACTTAGTAATGAATACTTTAGAAGACTTAAATTAATTCTGAAAACAACACTGACATCTAGGAACAAAATCCAAGCTATAAACCAATTTGCTGTTCCTGTCCTAACTTACAGTTTTTGAATGATTGACTGGCCCCAAAACATGTTGGATAGATTAGACAGGAAAACAAGAAGGATGCTTCATGCTTACCAAATGATTTATAAAAATCAATGTATACTAAGATTATATATTCCCTGTTCCGAAGGAGGGACGGGCCTCCTTGAAACTGATTGCATGTACAGATCTGCAGTCGTGGGACTCCACACATATTTGCTGACCTCACAAGACCTAAATGTAGTGAAAATTTTGAAACATGAGGAAAATAAATCTGCTTATTCTAGCAGAAGCATATCAGCATCAAGCAGGAATGGAAATCAAACCAGAAGTTGATAAAAGTCAAGGCAGCAACTGAATGTGCCAAAAAACAAAAGAAAGAACATAAAGTGAAGGACCAGATGAGAAGGCAAGGAATGTGGAAAATGCATAAATACAGTTCCAAGTATAGAAAACTTGTTGAAGAACCTCATGTTGATCAGGAACAAATGCAGAAATGGTTAAGGTGAGGTGAATTCAAGCCAAGAGATTAATTCTTAATGTTGGCAGCCCAAGATAGTGGGCTATGTACACGCTGGTTTTCAAAGTCCATTGACATGTGGGAGAAACAGACAAATGTAGGTTTTGCAAAACCAGATTGGAAACCATCACACACCTCATTGCTGGTTGTGACATACTAATGTCAGAAGGACTGTATACTGAAAGGCATAATAATGTGGCACTGGGGATTGTGCAAACATGGTATTGAAGTGGCTGAAAAACACTGGAAACGTGAGCCACAAAGCATCATAGAAAATGATAATGTTTATATCACATGGGATCACCCATTACCAACCATTCAAAAGATAGATGCTAGAAAACTGGACATAGTGGCCCATGAAAAGAATACAAAAGTAGCATTGGTCATTGAAATCATCACACCCATTGCCTACAGTGTGTTGCGTACAGAGAGACACAAAGTCATAAAATATCAGGATCTGTAGGCAGAAATGAGAGCAATGTGGAAGAAAGGTACCCAGACAGTTCCAATAGTAGTAGGAGCAATGAGTCTTATAAAAAGAAATCTGTGACCATACGTAGATATGTTACCAATCCATGTAACCCTGTACAAATTGCAGAAGGAGTTATTACTGGGCATGTTGCAGGTGCTGTGAAGAGCACTTTTGGCTGACATCAAAGATTGAAACAGTACTAATTTCATGAACTTTAATTGTACTTTGACTTAGGAATGGGGTCCAGTCCCGCCATGGTATTGGAAACCCAAAAGATTTGGAGAAATTCAAAAAATATTATATTCATAAAGTAGCAGAAAGTATTCTAAGAACTAAGCCAACACAGGAATGGAGAACTGTGATTCTGCTGAAAGGGATGACTGCAATAAGAGGTACAGAGACTAGGCAAGAGGGAAGTGGAATTTACTGGAGAAAACTGCCAAAGGAACCAAGGTATTTGAAGCAAATAATTAGAGAGGGAATGATAATAGAATGGGAAAAGGCCAAGAATTCATTTGGACTGCAGGCTAGAGATTGCCTTCCATATCAAGGATTGATATCAGAATATAGACAAAGAGAAAAAAAAGAATCCTAATCAAAAGACCAGCAGTATTAAAGTTTTTAGTGGAAGATAGAACAGAAGCTGCTATTGAAAAAGGGATAACTAGTATGGCATATAAAGTATTGCATTACAACTATAGGAGTCAATCAGAGGAGATTAAAAAGGATTGAGAAGAGAGAATGGATAAGCAATTCACAAAGAAACAATGTGAGGATACATATATGACTCCCAAATATGCAACAAAGTCTAAACAATTTAAGATCTTTGCTTGCAAGTGTTTGCATAGATATTTTTATACCCCAAGAAAACTACAAAGAATTTTTCCTCAAGTGGATTGCAAATCTTGGAGGTGTGATAGGTAAGAAAGAGGTAATAGGGAGCATATTTTTGAGAGTACAATGAGATGGCAAATTTAAAAAATTCCCTACAGAATACTCTGTCAGAAATGCTGAGTGAGCAAATTAGTGTAACTAAGGAAATTATTTTTTTGAGCTGTGATATAGAATCAGAATTGTTTAAACATAGTAAGGCCTTGCTAAGATTAATTCTGGTGGCTGTCAAAAAAGCAATTACTAGAAAATGTAAATCAAAGTCTAAACCAACTGTACTAGAAGTATTTAATCTAGTAACATTAATAAAAGAACTGGAAGTGGGATCTTTAGAAAAGAGTAGAAACAAATTACATGGAAAAATGGGAATTGTGGGAACAATATATGCAGAATAATGTTTTGGAGGATAATGAGATTTGAAAGAAGGCAGGAACTCAGTGAGCTGAGTAATGTTTGACTGACAATGACTGTGTAGATTACAAGTGATGTATAATGTTTCCAAATGAAAATATGCCAATATGATTTGTTTTCATTTATATAAATGTATGATTGTCTACTTCATAAGTGATAATTCAATAAAGATGTTTCTTGTTTTAGGAAAAAAGCAAATTACATTTTCAAACAAAAGTTGCTGAAAGGATAGCAAAACAAAATAGTGTGGGATTTCTTCTTTCAAATCTGAGTACAGTTGGATTATATTTTAATAAACTTATGTGAGGAATCAAGGAAGAATGTTATTTTTGAGAAACAGCATGGAATCAAAGTAACACTTTTAAACTGATATGGAGGATAGGTTTTCATTAGGTGCACCAGTTTTCTCTCTCATCTTGAAGACATCCCCTAATCAAACTGATAAAATCTTGCACATTTGCAGGTGTCATGCAAGTAGCTGGTAGATGCCCTAGGTAAATTGACAGTCTTCCACATTCATCTCTTTGTCATGCATTAGGCTGGTAGGCACCCTGTTTGGGTAATGTTCCTCTGCCTTGTGCTCACTAAGTACAGGCATAGGCATGAAATGAAGAAGTGAATTACTTTACACAATACAAGGGGTGTCTGAAACCCCGTTATGTCCTTAAGGTTGATTTGCATGCATCTCATGAGCCTCCACTACAGGGGATTTAATGTATTACACAGTGAAGACTCTAGCTTTTCTGGGTCTTTCTTACCATTTTTACTGAATGGTTTGTCTGTGTGACCCTTTTACCCTTTAAGATATAATATATATATATATATATATATATATATATATATATATATATATATATATATATATATATATTTGAACACCATACTGGAATACCCTTATCTCATCTCTGCACCTCTCCCTGACTGCTATCTATTAGGATTTCACAATTCTAAGGGAGTGAGAATAGGGCTATGGTCCAAAGGAACAACATGAAATGGTGTCAGACAGGGTGTATTAGATAACTGTTAAGGGCTTCAGGCTATGATTAATGAAAAACAACTGCAGTGTAAAACAAAAAGACAGGTGAAAGTCACAATGAGTATGTAGAATACTGGACTACATACAGATAAATAGCAGTTACAAATATGATTGCACTTACAAATTCCCTGCTATTGTTGAACTACATTTACACTAGCTCCAGACGTCTTTAAAACTACCCAGAATTCACAGTTTTTGGAAGAGTCCATACTCTTGGATGGTTGTTTGCCCATGATGATGAATACCATGATGTATCATGTTGATTGCATGAATGCATTCACCGCTGATCTGGTGGCATAGAAGAATAAAGCCCTGCCCACCTGGGTTTGGTTAGCAGCTCAGATGACTGATGAAGCAGCAGGGAGAGATGGGTGTTCCCATACCATGGTGGGTTGGTGGACCTATGGGCATCTTCTGTGTCAGTCTCTGGTGGAGGCTGGAGAAGGCATGCTGGTAGGCATGCCACAAGTTGGGAATAGGGTAGAGACATGGCTGAGCTGCCATGGAGGTGGGGAAATATGTCACATGTCTCCCTTGCATGCCTGCCTCTTTGGCATACCACTAAGCCCACAAAGGGAGAGGGAAGTAACATGGGTAGGCACAAAAAGTAAAATACCCCAGCTGGTTGTATGACACCATGATCCCCAGGACAGCCTTAGGTTGCTTGCTGGCCCCAGCAAAATTTGCATGCATTGGACTGGGAGAAGAGAGAAGTAGTGGCAGACACAGCAAAGACATGGAGCACTGAGACAGCTGTCTGAATGAAAGTAAAGTGGAGCAAATAAGAAAGCAAAAAAAAAAAAAAACTACATAAACACATTCTTCCACATTTTTTTTTTTTGGCCACTCAAACAATTTTGTTTTTGATATTTTGATCCTTGCTATTACTGATAAGGTTCTGGTGCTTGTTTACCTAATACTGGTAGGTCTCCCCAAACAACTGTAGATTTAGGTCAATAGTCTCACTATTCAGAAAGTTAAGTCCTCATGGAAAGTGACCTTCCTCTCATAAGCACTGAGCTCATCCCTGGATGAGTTCTTCAGTCTGTACCAATTCTCTGTTGCAGCAGTAGAGAGGGACTGCTGTAGCTCTCCACTGGTTCCTAACCTGTGGTGGCACAACCTTGGGGCTAGCTTCTTAATAGATTGGCTGGAGCCCCCAAGTCACTGTGCTGTGGATAAGCAGAATTCAAGGTCAATGCCTCTTCTTTTATGACCTCCCTCAGTCCCCACACCCCAGGTCTGTCTATCTGTCCTACTTAAGAAAGGACTAATGGAGGATCCCACAAAAGGGTCCATGATGCAGGGCAAACACATCAAACACTTGTTTGATTTCTGATGAGCTCCTATGTTACAAGCAAAGATCTCCTCATTAGAGATTTCTGTCAGATGCCAGTGCTAGACACAGGAAAATCCCCTCATACCATGGTACCTTTAGCATGCCTACATTCATGAATTCCAGCTGCCTGAGACCTGATGTATTCTAGTCATATTCTTACTTTGATGGATCTGTTTGTAAGCTATTGCATGCATTTTTGGAGTGCAGCAATTCACTTCCTATCAGGCCCCCTTTGGGAGTCTTGGGGATATGGAAATCCCTGTCCTTGAGACAAATGAGGATTATGAGTCACCACCCCTTGTCCCCAAGACAGTTCCTTGTTTGAGGATACCTTATGTCCCATGTAGTCCAGCATGTTTTGTCCTCACTCAACTTCCTCATGTTTGGGCAAGGAGTCTGTAGAACCCTAAGTCATCCCACCTTTGAATCCACCATTTAAGAATAGTATCTTGGAAGCCTACAGGAACACTTATTTTGCTTTGTGTGACCCTCAAAGGTAGCCAATGCCCAGTATATGTCCCAGCTATTTGAGTGAGTATCCTATAGCTGACTCTTCCATGGTCTCTATAGTTCATTATTGGCCTTAGAAATAGAGTCTTCTTCCTTCTGACTCAATAGTGAGGCACACTGATGTCTCACACACTAGGTTGAATAAGGAGAAAGTAACAGTCAACTGCCTGTCAGGTGCCAGGATCCCTCACATAACGCACGCACTCAGGTCCCTCAACAACAGGTACAAAAATGACTCTGTCATTGTAAATGTGAGTGTGAATGACCTGAGACGTACCTCCCTGGACTACATGAAAAGAGACATGGAGGAGCTCTCAGATTATGTAACCAAGGTGGGTATGACCCTAGCCCTGAGCAGCATCCTACCATCACCCAGAATGATACCACAGTACAAGCAGAAAATTATTGATTTCAACAATTGGCTATGTTTCTGGTGTCAATCTAAGGGGGATCCAGTGTCTGTCTGCCTGGAATGACATGACTGAGAGACCTCAATGCTTTGCCAGAGATGGCCTGCATCTGTCACCCCTGGACTTCCGGATACTGGCCAAGGCTTTTGCCACCCCTATAGTGCCTTTTTAGGCAGTGTTCCAAAGACCAAATTACCACTGTAACAGCTACAAACAAATGCAATCTGAAGGTCATGCTGCTCAACGCTAGAAGTCTAAATCTCAAAATGCACTCACTCAAAGCACTCCTTAAAATGGAGAACACCAACATTTGTGCTGTAACAGAGACCTGGTTCAATGCAGCAGAAAGCACCTCTGCAATACCAGGCTATAACACATTCAACACCTTTCGGCCCCAGAACTTGGACTGACGCTCCAAAGGTGGTGGTGTTTCCATATTCATAAAGGGTGCACACATCTCCAGACTGTTAGCCAAACATAACGCATCAGAGATACTTCAGGTGCAGCTAACTTTGGGTAGGACAGCGATTCAGGTCCTAGCCTGCTATAGGTCCCCAACCATATCTCAAGACTACACTCCACTTTCCTAAGCACCCTGGTGAATATTAGGGTCCAACCTAACACTCTCATACTGGGTGACTTCAACTACCCCTCCATTAACTGGGAAAACTACTCATGTACCAATACACTTGCCCAATGTTTCCTGGAATTCATTAATTCGAATGCCCTGGATCAGCTTGTTCTTACCCCCACTAGAGGTAGCAACATCCTTGACCTGGTCATTGCTAAGATGGGTGACCATTGCTCTACACCAATAGTCAACTCCTCCCTGGTTAGATCCAACCACAAACTAATCACCTTGGAAAACCACATCCCTCCCACCCCCTCGCAAAGGAACCACCATGAAAAACTTCTCCAAAGCTAATTTTGGGCTCCTAAAAATAGAGGTGGCTAACTTCACGGCACCCATGCAAGTGGAGAATAGTTGCATGACCGCCGAATCATACACCAAATGCACTGTACAAACATGTACACAAATGCATGGATCTCACCATACCCAATAGAACCAAGATGCTCTCCTCCAAAAAAAGGAAGCCAATCTGGTGATCCTCTGCCATAAACAAACTCTACAACAGAAGGAGGAAACTGATGCGGAATAAGGTGAAGTCCCAAGACTGGAAAAAAAACTCCCTTATCAGCCTCAACAAAAAGTTGAGATCCCTCATCAAATCCTCTAAAGCTAGCTATGAAAACAGAATTGCAGCAGATATTAAAGACAACCACAAGGTATTCTATAGTTATGTAAAGAATCTCCACAGCAATACCCAGATTTGCTCTGAACTACTGCACAATGGTACCTCCTATACCGAGCCAACAGATATTGACAGTATACTGGCCAACAGTTACAGTGCCAACTTTACCCCTCTCTGTCCCCCAAAGGACCAATCACAATACCAGTAGATTGCCAGGCACCCAATATTACTGCTGCACAGGTAAAAACAGCACTGTCCTAGGCCAGGAATACAGCTTCTGTGGGACCTGACAATATCACTGGCTGTGTTCTACATGAACTACAGAGTGAAATGGCATCTCACCTCTGTGCCCTGTTCAATCACAGCCTCACCTCAGGCTTTGTCCCTACCAAATGGCGCACTGCTACAGTAATTCCTCTCCACAAAGGAGGAGTGACTACAGACCCAGGGAACTATCGTCCCATTAGTCTGATGAGTCTGATTTGCAAAGCTATGGAATGCATCATCATGGACCTAATAAACAAGGATATAGGGAATCTCCAAACTCTGGATCCCACACAGTTTGGTTTTGTGAAGGGTAGATCATGCCTGCTCAACTTGGTCAACTTCTCTGAGTCAGTCACCAGAGCTGTGGATGAAGGCAAGGTGGTTCATACAGCCTACCTTGATCTGGTCAAGGCCTTTGATACTATTCCCCACTCAGGAATCATAGAAAAACTCACTAAGCTTGGCATCGACCCCTATATCACTAGGTGAGTTGCAAACTTGCTCACAGATAGAACCCACAGTGTGAAAGTAGCTGACTTCAAGTTAGACTGCTGACCAGTCACGAGTGGAGTCCCACAGGGTGCAGTCCTGGGTCTTCTCTTGTTTGGTATCTACTTCTCTGAAGTCCAGGCCAATACGAAGGGACTCTGGCTGGCAAAGTTTGCAGATGATTGCAAGTTGGGAGCTATTATTAACTCCCCAAGTGATGTTGACATCTTACAGAAAGGCCTCACTGAGACCAACAACTGGTGTCACATCCATGGCTTTAAGCTCAATGCCAAAAACGTGTTGTCATCCCCTTTGGGAAAACCTGGTTTCCATGAATTACCACATCGATGGTAGTCCACTAAACACAGAAGGTGTTATAAGAGATCTGGGAACACAGGCTGACAGCAACCTCTCTTTTGACCACCACATTGCCACTGTGGTCAGAAAGTCCTTCTATGTGGCACATCTCATTACTAAGGGTTTTGTATCCAGGAAGAAAGAGGTCATTGTCTCCCTCTACTCTTCCCTCATTAGGCCAATCATCGAGTACAATGCCCCATTTGGCATGTACCTCACTAGACACCTGCAGCAACTGGAGAGGCCGCAAATGTACCTCACAAAGAGGATCCTGGGCCTTAAACACTTGTCCTATATGGACAGACTCAAAACACTCCAACTATTCTCTGTCTCATATCACCTGCTTAGAGGCAATCTCTGCTTGACTTACAAAGCCATGTCTGACCCAGCTCTGTTATAAATGCTACATCTAAAGAAATCATAATCCCTCCACACCACATGCTCCAGAGACCTCAACCTCATTACCACAATCAACAGAACGTGTTGGAGGGACAGGTTCATAACCCAGAGGCTGCCTGTGCTATGGAATAGACCTCCCATACATGTCAAACAGAGCACCTCACTGGCCCTCTTCAAGAGAAATCTTGATGAGTGGATGGGAAATAAAAAATTCACCCCAGGGATCACTTCAGTTGTTCTACTCGACAGAGACACTGGGAACTAAGGTCGGGTGGCATGATGCCAGGGTAATCGTATGGGCTAGGTTTGAAAAGGCTCCAGGGCCATTAGCCTAGTACACACATTTGAACCTATGAACCATGCAACTTGGCAAGGAGTTAAAAACTTGAGACAGGTTGGGCAAGAAAATGTATCCCTCTGCTATGTCAGGGCCTGTAGATCTCAACTGTGCTTCTCACCTGCTCAAATTCCATTCTTTCCAAATGATACTTGTACTAGGCAAGGTTGGGAATCTCCTGGAGTCTGACTTTCAGGAAGGTCTGTTCTAGACACTTTCTACACCTAAAAAGATGACCTCTCATGTAGTCTGCTGTAACTTGGACTTTATAGTTGACGTAGCCAGAGCTGTAGACTAAGAGATGTGTCTGAATACTATAGTAGGGCTGAGGTTGTATTTTCTTGAGCACCAACTCTGAAACAATATTCTGGCTTCCCATTTCAAAGAGAGATGGCTCCTAGGCAGTGTATCCCAGGACATGCTTGATAACCTCCTGAGGAGAAGACTGGCCATATTAACCTCAGAGTGTACATTTCCAGTTTTTGCACCTTCCCCTAATCTTCCAGAAAGGGAGCAGAATGCTTCAACATAATACCAAAAGGAAGGCAAAACTTCTTACAGTGGTTTCTCTATGTTGGTTGGATCCATCTGATATTTAATGTTGGTGGTCTTCTCTCAACAATCTGATATCCACTTTGAGTCTGACCTAGGATGTAGTTTCTTCCAGTTCCCATTGGCTTTAAGAATCATCTTGATGACCACTGAAACCAGGATATTGCCACTCTTAGTACTTATTATCCCTCTACAAGACCTCTGCTTGAATTGTCCTCATCCAGATGTCTTAGGATATGCCCAGTCTGTTTTGACACGAGAGTAGAAATGGTTGTTCCTTTTGTTAGGAGAAGGACTTTTTTTTCTAATCTCTGAAGGACCAAAGAAAATGGGACCTGATTTTCTGAGCCTCAGTGTTTTCCTCATCCATAAACTAATTCTTTTGTGCTTTATGCCTTCATTACCTTCATAATGCAGCTGGTTTTATAGAACCTTTTGATCTACATCAATTTGATCTGTATGTGAAAAACTGCCAGGCCAGAGAGTTGTATTTTAGCGCTCCAGAAGACAGAACCTTCAAAGGTGTTGACTGGTATAGCTAATGTCTTGCAGGAGTGAATTCTCTGAGTGGCCACATTTGATATGAATGGCTTCTTGTAACCCTATCCTGCAACTTTCCACAGCATCATTGTTAAGGTACCCCATGGCTGTAACTCTGGTGGATTGCCACAAATTGGACAACGTCCTCCCTAACAACTGTTCAGAGAAGATTAGCTTTTATAGGCATGGAACTCAATTCTTACCTGTGATAGTTTTTTCAGCCCTTGTAAATAGTCTAAGAGGTTGTAGCTTGGCAGCCTTCATAGTTCTATGGCATGGGTTCCAAGCTTGGTGCCAACCATACTTCTAAAACTGAAGTTGTGCAGAAGACTGTGGTAGATCTGTATTAGCAAAGTAATCAAATGTTTATATGGCTTTATCTAGTATCATACCATGTCACTAGACAATGAAGTAGTGTACAAACATTACCAAACATTTGGATGGGGCTTCATTTTTCACAGCTGAACCTAATACAGATTCTAATAATGGATGTTTCTGGGGTTTGGAGATCTCCTAGGCTCCCTCTTGGTCATACTGTTGTAACCATCATATGAGAAACTAAACACTAAATATTTAGAGGTCCAAACCATGCTTCTGTCCAGTTAGCCTTGGAGGCATGTCTGGTTCCATGGCCTCTCCTTATTTGTTTTGCAACTAGTCCATTGTATATTATTTAATTAAGCAAGGTAAAATAATGTCACAATCCCTGAGCAGGGATACGATGCTTGCCAGGCAGTGTGCATCATTTTCTCAACAGTTCACATACCTGGAGAATTAACAAACTAGTAGATGCTCTGAGTCAGCCTCTGTTTCACTTGAGTCCTCATTTTAGAGTCACAAGTGGTCTTAGTTTTCCAGATGCAAGCCTTCTCTAAAGACTAACATTTCCACTTCTTGAAATAATATGGACCCATCTTTATTCTGCTCAGGGAGGGAGAAGATTACAGTGAATACATACCCATTTCAGTGGCTGACACTAATAGGTTCCTATATGCTTTCTGTCTATCCTTACTTGTTCCATGTCTCATGGCAAAAATGGATAGAAAGACCAAAATTATTTCCTGTCAGCTCTTGGCAACTGATGAAGGGTAGGTTCTCTGATATTCTGGTCATGGGCTATACATAAAATACATCTATTGCTTGCAAGGGATGTTCCCTTCAATTTGAGCAACCACTAGCTCCACAACAGGGCCTGACACCTGATATGGAGCTCCATATCTCACTAGTTTGGTCATCTAGCATCTCAGAGGTGTAGATGTTGCTAGGATACTTTCCACCTGGAAGCAAGTTCATAGTTTTGTCACCTGTGCCACTCCATTTGATCATTTGCAGGTGCTTTTGATGTTTCCGGGCATATGTATGGTTTGAGTCTTGACTATTCCATAATCAAAGTATGTGTAGCAGCATTCTGCTCATCATTACCTTGTAAAAGGCAGGACTATAGCCAAACAGTGTTTGGTTTTGCTGTGCTTTTGGTAGTACTACATCTGCTTCCTGTACAGATGAACTTATGTCTTACCCTGTGAGCTTTGTAGTCTTGAAATTCCTTTCTCTTTTCTTTTGTCAAACTTTCTGTCTAGAAGCCATCAACTCTGTGTGTAGGATCATGAAACTATGGGCCCTTTGCTGTAAGTAACCTATTTTGGTCTTTCACTGGGATTGATTCCCTCAGGAGAAACCAATGTTTCCTTCTAGAAGTGTTTTCCTGTACTATTCCCTAAATCTCTCTGTTTCCTCATGGGTCAAAAATCTGGAAATTAAGGTCCCTTTTACTATGTGTTTGTGCTCCATTCAGCTCAGGTTTTCTTCAAATGGATATGGGTAGTTGTTTAGCAAGATAGAGTAGGTGTCCATATTATCCAATTGAGGGAGGGCAGAGAGACTTGTAGTTGCCAAACAATTACTTTCCAAGGGGAATGCCAGCTGCTTTATATGCTGCCATGGGTAGTGAGTTTAACAGGGTGGAACAGGTATCCATATTATCTGTTTCAGGGAGGATGAGAGGGACTTGCAGTTGCCAGACAGTCACTTTCCATAGGGATTGCTAGCTATGTTTCATGTTACCATCAGGAAAGGTTACACTATTATGATTGCTATACTATTAGTCATGTGCAACTGTATATAGACACATAAACAATGATCTGTAATATAACTTTACTACTTACATTTCTTAATAATTTACCCAAAGTTACCTTTTCTGGATCAGATTTGAGATTACATTCTGAGCACACATAAAACAATTTCCTGCCAACTCCAGTCTTAACTGGCATATACCACTTAAAAATGTTATATGCATAGTTTTTTGAAAAACCATGACAGAACTATGTATAGCCTTCTTTTTGCTAACAGTTTTATATTTAACTTTTTTAATCTTTAAGCTACCTATATGACTGAAAAATCTACATGCAAAGAATAAAAGAATATAACATATTTCTCTTTTGAAAGGTAAGGAAAATGGCCTGTAACTTTGCTTATGTAGGCTAGTCAGGATTTGCCACATAGCATATTTAATTAAAGGAGAACCACACCCAAAAACTAAAAAAAGCATGTTTATTTCATCATGTTCTGATGTTTCCTACATTTTAACTCCACTTTTGGACTCTGTATACTTTTTTATATTTGTAAATGTAATTCCAGAGTTTGCCCACTTAGGGGTCCAGCATCTTGATTTTTTAGTCTACCTCTAGGTATCCCACAATGTAGTGTTTGGCTTTAAAATACTACATCATAGCCCCTAAGCCTCTGTCAATGCATTGACTTTACATGTGTTTTCACATATACCCTACTTTCTTTCAGTCAGTCAGGTGTAATTACCATTTCTTGTTTTTCAATGACTACTTAAAAGACAAACAGGGATAATCTCACAGAACAGTATTCTCAGTGCCTGTTAATTCTTTTTCTCTCTCTTTTATTATGCCTGAGTTGTAACCCTTAAACTCATCTCCCCTTCCCCTAAACACCTCCCCTTCATATCTATCAAAGTGGCTAAGGTAATTTGAGCTGTTTGCTACTGTGATTGATAGCACACATAAGGAGACAAAGTTCATGTACTGTTGCCTTGTAATGTCCACCTACTTGTAGTGGAACACTTATTTTTGTTGCACCATAGCTTATTTCTGTCTTCAAATTTTAATCTTACTACCTACAAATTGGTAACACATTGTTTGGAAAACTTTCCAATTTCATTTTTCAGGGATTTCTGAGAAAGCAAATTCTTAAATAAGTGTGTCACAAAGGCTGTAAAAAATAAAACATGTTGCTTTTATATAGCACTGTGATGCACTTAAAATAAGACTTTTTGTATCGATGTACATTTTCTAAACAATAGTAATGCAAGTATAAACTATCACATTGTTGACTTAACAGTAATGACCATTGATTACCTGAGAAGTTATGAGGGATAGGTTAAAGGTAAGATTCAAAAAAATCATGAGCATTCTGCAAAAAAAGGGACATTTGAGATGTATAGTCTTTGGCCATTTACCTCTTATTGTACTGTTATCTGTATTTGCTCCCTGTCAATTGTTTCTTGCAACTGGAGGATTTTTCCAAGTTGTCTTCACACAATTGTTGTTCTACACAGTTGCTGACTTGTGTAGAAGAAATTAAATAACTGGAGACTATTTAAAACAGGAACATGTGGCTGTCTTTTAAGGTATTATTTTATTTGTCCTTTAAAAATACTGTCAGGCCCTTTTCTTTCAACTGCAACAACTCTCTGAAACCCTTCAAGTGTTGATAAAATACCAAATGGAAGTCTTAGAATTCTGTATCTTTCCAAAGTTAAATTACTGGGACTTTCACCATCAGGCATTGTTTGCCAGAAACTTTGGTTTTCTATCAAACATACAGAACCTACTTGCTACTGTCATGGCAGTTACCACTTCCTCAATTGTACAAAATATATCTGTGTCTTGATTCCAGTCTTATGGCTCACAGTGTAAACAAGCATTTTGTGTGGATTCACTATAATAAACTGTTGATCCATTCACTAAGCTATATTTCATTCTGAATCACATCCATTTTTCCATGATGTTTAACTATCTCTTGATTTTAACCCAAAAGGCTAATTGAACTTTCTTTGAACAATGCAATATAAGCAACACTTTAAGGATTTGTCTGAATATAAGAAACTCCTGGTAAACAGTGCAACTCATTAAATAAAATTTCATGCTATACATTATCCTTTTGAACAGATTGTGATTCATATATTCACTGTATATTCAAACTGTAAATTCTTTGTACCATGTCAAGTATTTGACAAGTTAAATGCTCCAAAACTGAAAGTACATTCACTACATCTACTATTTAGAATTCAATTATATCTTTGTTTTTCTGATATTCACATATATAAGTACTTTCTAACCCTTCAACTTTACACAATGAGTAGAATGCATGAGCAATCTGTAAAATTGCTGCTTTATATTGTTATTTTTCAGACCAAATGCTTTGAACATTTAAAAAGATCACATCACACTCTGACAGTGTTCAGTTTAAATACATTTCAGTTATTTATTATGAGCTTTTCTTTCTAGCTTTTGTGCTTATTGTACAATAATCACATTTCTGTACTCTTTTATCTTGCATGGAGTTTACACTGTGCTCATTCTCAACACAAATTACACACTAATCATTTTCATGACTCTGCTCCAATAGATAAAATATTTTCAAATATAAATTTGTTTCTTTTGTTTACATACTTCACAAAATTATCTCTGCTGCTGCCACAGTTCTACAGATTCAGTTAATAGCAGGATATTTCTGTTATGCTCCTATCACACCTGCTGCATAAAGCCCTGAGCCATGTTTCCTTTGCTTCTTATACTTGTCAGAGACTCTTCAGCTTATTATTATTGTTTTATTTATTTTTCAGCATACCAATCTTACAGGCTGCTCTGCACATATCAAACTCTTCACTGAGATATTTTAACTGCAGTGAGGCATTTCCACCCACTCTGCAAATAGCAGTAGTATTACTTAATGTTAAATAGGATTCCCTCAGAAATCGGCCTCTTGTCTAAACATTTATGATACCACAAACTCTTGCATCTCACACAACTGAATATATCCACAGTCTTTACTTTAATTCTTTAATCATTAAACATTAGTGGAGTCTGCAAGACATGTTGCCTTCATGAAGAGTAAATAACTGAGTGGCAGATTCTTTGTGTATATTAACTTTGAATTTTTTGTCTCATCACTATGATATTATGTTTTCATACTCTTAAAACTCAGATTTATTATGAATTGCCAGGGCTTAACTTTGTGATATGCAGATGCATCTTTACAGGCTTCTCAGAGGTTCCACTCACAGTCAGGAATAAATCACATTTCTGAAATCTCATTGGCCATTTGCCAAATCAAATACCATGAAGAGAGAAGTTACCACATAGTAACAGTTGAACAATTCCTCAAGCAAAAGATGGAATGGTTTATTTTTGATTACTTCTGATACCCTGTAACATTTGGATATTAATAATTGTCTCAATATTGAGAGGAAGATCAGGTGTATGCATCCAGCTTTACCAATATGCATTTTATACTATATAATTGTACAGGCTTCCATACCATTATACACAAAGAAGTTACAGGCACTAATGTAAAGGAAGAAGGCATAAGTATGCAAATGCCCACCTGTGTGTACCTTACCTGTAATATTCAAGCCATTGTGTCATAGATCAAACTCTCTCTGTTGTATTATATGTGTGTGTGTGTGTGTGTGTGTGTGTGTGTGTGTGTGTGTGTGTGTGTGTGTGTGTGTGTGTGTGTGTGTATGCATATATAGATTATATACATACATATATATATATATATATATATATATATATATATATATATATATATGTATATGTATATATGATCTCTGCTGCTGCCACAGTTCTACAGATTCACTTAATAGAAGGATATTTCTGTCATTCATGCTCCTATCACACCTGCTACATAAAGCTTTCTCTGAGCCATGTTTCCTTTGCTTCTTATAGTTGTCAGAAACTCCTTGGCTTATTTTTATTGTTTTATTTATTTTTCAGCTTACAAGTATTTGGGTTTGCTGTTCCAGGAGAAGAAGGTGGCATCTATAGCTGAAGTCCATAGCAGAACTGGACAAGCCACAGCAGCATCTGCCTCACTCAAGTGGTGTCTACGGAAGAGGACAAACATCTATATCACCCCCAAGATTCACCTTTTCTGGTCACTGATCTTGCCAATTCTCCTTCACGGATCAGAAATGTTGATCCTCCTTAACCCAGACTTGAACAAACTTGAGGTTTTCTAAATGTGTTGCCTGCACCAAATCTTGGGAATCTTGCTTCATCACAGTAATAGCAATGAGAATGTTTGGACCAGATGTGTGCTCAGCAACCAATGATCAGAAGATGTAACTAGTATATATATATATATATATATATATATATATATATATATATATATATATATATATATTTATTTATTTGTATTTACTGTAGTCAAAACATCGGTGCTGCGGTAGCGTTGTTGCCTCACAGTAAAACGTTGTCCCATTCGATACTCAGCTAGAGCATCTGATGTATGGAGACATGCGTGAATGGGCGTAACTTGGTTGAAGGTTGTGCATCAGGGCCAGCAACTCGGCATGTAAAAATCTACTGCCAATCATTAGCGGACCGGAGTTCTGCTGTGGCGACCCCCTAACCGGGAAAAGCCGAAAGACACAACAACAACTGTAGTCAAAACATCCATACACCAATATCACATCATCACACAATAGTGCATATGCTGAGAAACAGCCTACATGTGGGAAAGGACCACTCTTTTGGCACTTGGGGTTGGCATAATGGGAAGCAAGGCTTAAAAAGCACCCCTGGGATAGTAAGCCCTGTAATCACCTATGAACCTCTTATGGAATACAACAATGCACACGTCCTGTAAATTATATACATTAACACACAGATTGCATAATCCTCAGGTAAGGGGCATATTTCCCATCTCTGGGGATAGTCAGTTTTGCACAGATGTTGACCATCTGTTTTATCGACCAAAGAGATGAGCATTTGTGAGTTTAGCTTATTTTAAGTGCTCCTATATCTATATCTATCTATAAATACACACACACACGCACACACACACACACACACACACACACACACACACACACACACACACACACACACTCTCACACACACACACACACACACACACACACACACACATATATATATATATATATATATATATATATATATATATATGTGTGTGTGTGTGTGTGTGTGTATACAGAGAGCGAGAGAGAGATGCCACTTAGTTGATCAAAAGATCAGCTCATCAAATATTTTCAGCTCTTTCAGAGTTGATCAGAAGAACGAGTTTTTGAAAAATGCAGATGTGTTGTGATTTACAAAGAATACCCATTCAAAATATACCATTTTGCAGTAGTGCAAGATTATGGTGCAGCAAAGATTATGAATATACCCTTTCTCCACTGATGTGTGATCTCAGAATTGCCTTATAAAAAGCTACAGTAGTTTGCTCCCTGCAAAAAAAAGCTTTATTTACTGGTAGCTCATTTGATAGCATGTGTATTTTGTGTGTGTATGTGTGTGTATGTGTGTGTGTGTGTGTGTGTGTGTGTGTGTGTGTGTGTGTGTGTGTGTGTGTGTGTGTGTGTGTGTGTGTGTGTGTGTGTGTGTGTGTGTGTGTGTGTGTGTGTGTGTGTGTGTGTGTGTGTGTGTGTGTGTGTGTGTGTGTGTGTGTTTGAGAGACAGAGAGAGAGACGGAGAGAAGTGGGAGCATGTACATTTGTGGTTATACTTTGCAGAGTGAGCATGTTTTACTGAATGCCATTTGAAGGTGGAGAATGTGGGCATGTATGGGGGTATGCAATGAAATGTGGGTGCCATTAGCTGTTTTGATTGCTTGTGATGTGACCACTGTTTCATTAGATAGTTCAACACAAGCACTCATGTGTACATATGTGTGTATATACTATATTCCAGTACAGGGAGCGCTACAGAATCCTGAAAGCCCAAAATCCTGAAGCCCAAAATCCTGAGACCAAATTCCTGAAAGTTCAAAATACTGAAAACTCAAAATCCTGAAAACACATAGGATACCAACACTTACTATATTCCAGTACAAGTACATACAGAAACATAGTACCCTTCAACTATATGCAGGGGTGCAAGCCCCCCCCCTGTTCCCCCCACACCCCCTGCTACTTAAATATATCAAGTCCAAGATTGCACTTCAGTACACTACAAGTATAACAGTGATATAGTTTGCGTTTTATTTCTCTCTGCATGTACTTGTGTTGGAATATAGTAAGTGTTGGTATCCTGTGAGTTTTCAGGATTTTGAGTTTTCAGTATTTTGAACTTTCAGGATTTTGGTCTCAGGATTTTGGGCTTTCAGGATTCTGTAGCGCTCCCAGATATAGATATATAGTAATGTTTGTGACAGCTCTGGGGACTCACTTTGACATGTAATTTACATACAAGTAAGTGAATTTGTGCAATGCAGCCATTTACAGTGCCATCATGCCATTTTTTACTGCATTATATGGGGTATTCAAAAGTGAGATCAAGTAAACAACTCAAATTTGAACTCAGATAAACCAAAATGTCAATTCCCTTTACAAAAAGAAAAAAATCTCTTTGTCTGTGAACTCACCTGGGCCACCCTTGACCTTTACTCAAGGTCCATTCCCTCTCCCACTTGAAACAGCAACAATTCTGGTATACAGTCCCTCTCTCTCTGCATCATACTTCTCAACTTCATAGTGTAAGACAAAGCCTAAAATAATGAGGGGACAAAGGCCCAAAAATAAGGAAAATTTTAAATGCATCTCTTATAAACTTAGAAAGTTGCTACAGTAACAGGATTTGTATTAGGATGCATTGTCTTAAGGATATTAAGTCTAAAACTCAAATGTATGTCATTATCTAATGACTTCAGTCTTCAGTGGTTTGCCAGAAAACCACAGATTTAATGAGGAACAGATGTGAAGTAAAATTCTAGATAGCTGAGAGGTAGTTGGCAATAGTAACTCTCTGCAATACTTCTTCTCTTTGCCGGAGTAGTTATATCTTTCCTACTCTTTCTCACTTTCTCTCTCTCTTTCTCTCCACTTTCCCTTCTTTATGAAAGGGAGATGTGACCTCCTACAGTCAGTACAGGTGTGAATCCTCTTCACAGAATGTCACAAAACTGCAGCTCCACTCACCCCACAGCAGCCACTAGGGGACACAATAACACTCAGGTCTATGTGGATTTATATCATTTGCCAGACAAATCACACCTAGGTCAGCCCACAAGCACTTTGACTTGACACATAGTTTGTAAGCATCTAGATGTGGTACCATCTGGCAATATGCCCAACATAGCATCAGAGATAGCACCATGATCCCCTAACATTAAGTACAGTTTTCAGAGGCAAATACTCTCTTCCTAGAGTCTTCAACTTGTTTGTTCAGTCTGAGGTACTTTGCTTTCCTCCTGGTATTGGGATGAGACTTGACTTATTGCTTTCCTTTTTTCAGCTTTACTTTCATCTCAAACTGTCTCATGTTTGCGCTCAGTTTCTGCAGCAATCATTTCAAGCTTATTCCCTCTGTTGTTTAAAGCATTTCTGTATTCCTTTACATTTATCATTGGGATACATTCAAAATATCGCTACACCAAAATGCTGACAGCTGTACAGTGCTGCATAGAAGGTCAACACTTGTAAACTCAACACCACTTACTTACATCTTAGTTTAACAGTTCTTCTGCTTTCTTCCTTACTTACAAGCTGCAGCCATAACCTTACTCAAGATGGCCTTGATTTCAGTATGTATGGATAGTTGCACATAGTTGCAATGCATATTTCCAGATAGGGTGGTGTGTTCTGGTCACAGTATTAGCTTTTCTCTCTCATACATTCAGTACATTTGTTATTAATCATATATACCTGTATTTCCAGCTCTGATATATTAGACTTAAGATTATCATTCCATTTCACAGAATTTTCCACTTAGTGGTTATCTGTTTAGTTATGTCCTCAATGCTCTCAGGCTACCTGAAACTTTTGCTTTGTTCCACAACTTATGGCTCAGTCATTAGCTTAGTTACTGAGATTTCATGCCCTAAGAGACTTTCCTTTGCCTGTATTAGCTTGGCAATCTATTGGTTATCCATTCTGACATTTAAGATTCTTTTTCCAGTAACACATTCACAAGGCTTTCATTTTTTGCATTTGTGTTCCAGCTCCTGTTTGTATTGATGTGGTGCACATTAAGTCAGTGCTACTGTACCTCTGTATGTCTTTGAGATATTCACTGAAGTGAGTCAGTTGTTTCCTATAATTTATCTTTTTGGATTTCTTTGTTGTACATACTGTGCTATATCACTGTTATGAATAAAAGTCTGTGCTTAATTCTTGATCCTGTTTTCATCCTATTGACATTGTACTTCTAGTGACTCATTCTCAGTTTCCACATCCTGATATTTCATTTTTAGGTCAGATGGGGGCTGTTAACCATTTGCAGCTCCTTCCACAATTTTCCATTTTCACTTTGTAAACACAAAATGTCAGGTTGCTTCTGAGTGCTTTTCAAGTTCTAATAATGTCAGCTCACTTTGTTCTTTTTATTTTTGATTTGTGATGTCTCTTGACTCAGCATTTCCTGAGTTACTTTTGTTCCCACTTGTACAGAAAGTTCAGAAATCATATTGAATAATTCAGCTATCTGTCTGTTCTACTTTACCACACCATTTATTGGTGAAGGTAGACAAACAGCCTTGTAAATGTTTCTTGTTACTTTATTTTTATGCCCCAAATATAAACTGTTCACAATAGCTATGAGTTCTTTCTGCTTGAACTCAGTACCCTCTGACTGTCTTAACATTATACACTTTCGGTTAATTCTGTAACTTCATCTTGAAATGTTATATAGTGTTACAAGAGTATTCCATTTACTTTCTTTTGTTCTTGGTTAACCATTTATTGCATCAGTGTATGTCTTGTAATAAGTGTCAGTGCCTTTTGTGCAAGTTTTTTTTTTTTAACAGTATTCAAGTTCTGCCTCCTCAGTATCATCTACTCCAGTTTGATTAGAACCTCATCCAGAATTATTACTGTTTGACTTTTGCATACTTGCAGCACTGGACTGCAAACCATTCATTTGCTCCTAAATATCAGAGACATTCCGATGCCAACCACTCATTCTGCTGCACCAAACTTAGTTGACTAATGCTCTTTTTTTTTCTTTTTGGCAAATTCATATTGATGTACTTCAGCATAGTTTTGGTTTATGTCCATGGTAGCAGCACAAGTGCTGATTTGCTTATTACTTCTTTTGCTTCAAATTTCAGTGCAGGCAACTTGCAACAAGTTTACCAAGTTTGTAAATATTTTTTTTTTCTTCTATATAGGAAAGAATCTCCTTTGAGACTTTGCCTTGCCTTATACACCAACAAACCTCCTTTTATCTGTCAGAAGGTTTAACCTTTTAGAATCAACACTTTTTCTCACTTTACTCAGCAAAGAACCCCATTCCTCCTGTCAGATTTAACCTTTAAGAACCAATACTTTTTTCTTGCTTTATTTAGCAATGATCCCCTTCTTCTTGTCAGATGGTTTAAACTTTTAGAATCAGCACTCTTTTCTTGCTTTACTCAGCAATAATTCCCCATTTATCAGAAGGTTTCACTTTCATTAATAACACTTCAACTTTAGTTCCATACAATTCCAACAGCAGTTTGAAAACAATTTTATCAGACAGCTTTTTGTCGCTAATCTTTAAGTATAATGCTAACAAATAACTTCCTTTCCGAGGGTACCCTCCGTCTGTCACAAAGATCCACTTTTATTACTGTAGTCTAGATACTCAGAGCAAAAAATTTGTAGGTATATCAGTTCATTGCTATTAACAAAATCCCCAGGCTGAGACTGAAATATGTCCAGTAGGATTAGCATTCTACTCTGGTTTACAAACTCAAAATAAATAAACAAATAAATCAGTATTCAGGAAGACTTGATTTTACATAAGTATCTCATAAAATTTACCACAGATTTTTTATTACTGTTCAGAAAGCATCTAGTACAACACAGTGCTGTATACACCTTGCCTGAGAGAGCATCCATTAAAGTTAAGCGTTGTACATTACTTCACCATTTGTCACTGCTTTCCACACCCTTCTCTGCTTTTACTTCTTAAAAGGCAGGGCTCACATGCACATTTTCATCAGTTTCTACCAAAAGAGTGCATTTCAGAAGCAATGTATTTCTTTCCAGAAGGCATCAGCAGGTAATGGTTTTAATTTGAATTATACACAGGACAGTTAAAAAACGCAAGAGATGTCTGGTTCATGTGTGCATTATTCTTTTTCACGGTTGTTATACATTATACTGTGAATTTACCTAAATGGCCTCTTAAGGTGTCATTTTTTCAACATTTTTCAGAGGACTTGCTCTAGAACTGCCTGACATTTTACTCTCACAAAAACGCAACATGCTCTACAACTGTCTGACTTATTTTGTCAAAAAAGATGGTACAATAATTTATATTTTTTCTTAGCAGACCAAAGAACATAGACTTTGTCTTGCTATAATTTTTTACCACTATGTATATCAATTATTGTTTCAGTTTTTAAGAAAACCTTTCCACATTTTACATTTTCTGCAGATATTTTCTATACCTTTTCCCCAAGTTGCACATACTCTGACACCACCACGATACTTTATAGTTCATTCATTTCAGTTCTAGATTTTAAATGCAATAATCTGCTTTTTTGCAGTTTTGAAATTCAACACCGTTTTCCTGCTTGCTAGTTACCTCAGTGTTTTTCCAATACTGCTTGTCTCAGTAATTTCATTCTTCAATGCATGCTTCATACTCAGAGAACATTTTCCTGCATGTTTTTGCCAACAGCTTACAGTGTGCATACTTCGGTAATTAACCTTCCAGTTATTTCATATCACTTTTCCAAAACATTTCACAGCACTTGTCATTCTGCCACCGTGTGATATGCTTTATACTTTTTAAACTTGGATTAACAAGTAACTGCACTTAGTTCTGTCTCAGATTCAACCATCTGTTTCTGTCTCTGTCTCTTTCTCTTTCTCTTTGTCTCATTCCTTCTCTTTGCCTCTGGGTGGGACACAGGAGAAGCCTCTCATTCTGTTTAGCATTTAAATAAGGAATCACTTAATAATACACTTTGAATTTTGCCTTTGTTAGACTGACAGTTTACCAAAATAAAAAATAAAAATGCTTTGCACTACACTCAGGTATCTATTCTACCACTGCAGAAATCAGCTCACAATGGGTTAGCACTTGCAAGCAGAGATGTAAAGTCAGATCAAACTTTGGCCACACTGTCCACCAGCATAATATTTGCAACCACTCTGGAGACTCACTGTGTGGACTCTGTCATTTATTTACAGTGAATTTGTACACTGTGGGCTGTTTATAATGCCACCATACCTTTTATAACCACATCGTATAGAGTATCTGCAAGTCAGTTCAGATAAATGACTGAATACTCAGCTAACTCGGGTAAGCTAAAATTCAACTAAGGTAAACAATTTGTAATTTAGTTCCTCTCTAAAACAGGCAAAATGTTGTTTTCTGCAAGTTTACTCAGGGAATATATTCAAGATCCAATATCTCTCTCACTTGAGAAGCCATTGCAGGTATGCAGCGTGTCTCTCACTTTCTCTTTCTCTCTGTCCAACAGTGGTTTTCTACAGTGCTTCTCCTCTTCACCAGAGAAGCTGACATCTCAGTCATTCTCTTACTCTGACCCTCCCTTTTATAAGAAGGGGGTGTGGCCTTCTTCACTCATGGCAGGTGCTGATCTTCCTCCTAGACTGACTTCACACATCCCACAGAAGTCACTAGTGGGCACTATACCACATTATAATATAATATGATATAGTATAATAGAATATAATATAGTGTGATGATATGAGGTAGTGCCATCTGTGTCAGGAAGAGTAGGGCAGTGCATGCATAAGATATGCCAGCATAGCCAGTTGGAATTTTGTAAAGAATTTTATGTTATTTGACTATCACACTGTTTATACAGATGTTTGTGTTAAAATGTATTTGTAAAGCTGCTTGTGTTAAAAATGCATTAACAGTGGGTCCTGCTGGACAGAAAAAAGATATACATGTATGTCAGACAGCATTATTATAACTAATTAAATGTATAGGTTTTAACAGAGAATTCTGAAAGAGAAGAGGTTAATCTCAGTCCAGCTAATTTTGAAAACTAGGTTGAAAATTAAATGGGTTGGTTTAGGCCATAAAGATTTGATCTTACAGGTCTGATTGCAGCCAGAGACAAAAATGTCTGGAAAAACCAGGACTAGGAATCTTACTGTATTGTCCTTAGAGGTAAATTAATTGCTACCCTGGAAGGGTGGAAGTTTTTGAAATTTTATATAGCTTTCAGATGCTGCAACAGATTTTAGCAAAGCTCTGGGTATGTATTATACCAGAGTTAGGTGACTAGATGTGATGTCATTCTATGACCAGCACTAAAATTATTATTTAGATATTAGTGACAGATATGATAGAACTCTTGCAGCCGCACTTTGTTTTTCAGAATCTAACAGGAAATATCTCTCAAAGATATCTAACACAATCTCACACCTCATCTTGCCTTGCTTTAGTAAGCAACTCAACACTCATTATCTTGCCTTGCTGTAGTAACTTAGCTAGGGAATAGTAATTCTTTAGTCAGTCAGGAAAATATAGTGAGATTAGTTAAGTATTGTTTTTCTGCATCTGTGTGAATCTATCCAACTGTGTTATTTTTATATCTCTTGTAACTGAAACTCTCATGTTGATTGTAACTAGATATTCAGTAGTCTCATGTTTTCTTTTTTATCATTTATTATTAAATATTCTATACTTTTCATTGTGGCTGGTCTTTTAGAGAATATTTTTAATATCTTAACAGTATTTATATTTATTTTAGTGACACTGTGGCCTCTCCTGAAAGATTTGTTGTTTTGGTCAAACCAACTAATTGGGTATCCTTGTAAAAGCCTTAGTTTAGCTGACGGGTGGCAGCATAATTACCTTATAGGCTGGGCAGAGGGGGCACAGCTGGTAAACCTGTGCCAGCCTTTCCCAGGTGTGTGTGTGTGTGTGTGTGTGTGTGTGTGTGTGTGTGTGTGTGTGTGTGTGTGTGTGAGAGAGAGAGAGAGAGAGAGAATCAAATATCCAAATGTGTCTCTCAGCTGTTTGGAACAGGGACACAGAGCTCCAAACTGGTCAGTGTGGGGTCTTGTTTGGGGCCTGGAGAGAAAGATAGAGACAGAGAGAGAGAGAGTCTAGCCCCAGGTCTAGAGTGTGCTCCCTGTGTGCTCTTAAGGGAAATAGTACTTGGTGCAGACCTGCATCTAAAACTACTCTGTGTATCTATTTTTGTTCATTGTGGCCATCCCTCACCAATGTCAGTGGTGAGGATTGAGGCTCCTTGATTACTGGTCCAGAGTATGGACTGTCACATATTGTTGGCAGCTGGTGTGAGATATTAATTGGACTTCAGTAGCCTGTGGGCAGTTGTCACTGAAGGTGTGTGTACTCTCAGCAGCCACAAGGTAAACATACAGAGTTTCATTTTCACAAGGGTTTTATTTATTTTTGTTAGTTTAGTTTA
Organism: Protopterus annectens; assembly: GCF_019279795.1. NCBI lineage: Eukaryota > Metazoa > Chordata > Ceratodontiformes > Protopteridae > Protopterus > Protopterus annectens. The sequence goes on from NC_056751.1 coordinate 598,157,757, forward strand.
GTCAGGGAAAGCAGACAAATATGTCTGCAGAGGATTATGGCAAGTTGGCAGAAAAACAGTTGGCCAAGATGTGCAAAGTCAAAGGACTGGTGCATGTCAACCTGACTAAAGAGGAAATTATTTCAGCCTAAAAACCAGCTGCAGCATGGACCAGCAACCAGGAGTACAACCAGTCTGGTGATGGGGATGTGCAGCCTTCAGAAACAGGACAGTTCACCTGTTCCTCACAGGACTTAAAAACCTATCTGGAGTTAAAGAGACTTAAACTGGAAGCCAAACATTTGGAATTAGAATCAGCAGTGAGACTGATACATTTGGAAGTCAAAGAGAATTACTGGCTGCAGCATTTGGAATCTGATGAAAAGGATAAACAAGTGCCAACATGAGAGGGAGATGCTAACTCTTCATCAGGGTCATATAGGTAATGGGGAAGGGAATAAGTGAACCCCATAAGCAATAAAGGTCAGTAAATTTCTTCCACAGTTTACAGAGGGTAATAATTTTGATAGTTTTATTCATATATTTGAAAGAGTATGTAAACAGTTTAATGTTGACCAAGGGCTCTAGGTATGATTCCTGACCATCTTACTCCACGTTAAAGCTGTAACTACTGTTTTTAAATTGTTTGATACTGATTGTTTAAACTATGATAAAATTAAGCAATGTTTATTGGAATGTTTTAATTTAACACCTGAAGCTTACAGGAAAATATTTTGTGAGCATAGATGCAAGGCAGATGAAAGTGTATGTGATTATACTGCTGAGTTAAGCACTTATTTTCATAGGTGGGTGATTAGGTGTCAGGTCACCACTTTTGAAAGGCTGGCAGACCTTTGGTGAGGGAACAAGCCCTTAGCACTTTGCCTGAGGACATGAGAATCTGGTTGACAGTTTGGGAGTGTAACTCTGCAGATGAGCTGGGGAGAAAAGGGATCTCTGCTTAGCAAGCAGGGCACCACTGCACAAGAAGGGGATACCCAGTGCTGCAAATGGATATAAGGGAACCCATACTGGGCAGCCTAAATCACCCCGAGTCCACCAGTAACAGGGGCAGGGGAAGCCACTAGTTCAGGTACATGGCCAGGATCAAGGGTTAGATGTTTTAAATTTAACCAGACAGACCATGTAGCATACAAATGTCCACTGAAGCAAGGTGGGGAACAAAAGGTGAGGGAGCCAGCAAGTGGAAATAACAGCAAGCCAGTGGTAAGTTGTCTGGAGGCAATAGGGGTATGAAACTATCACCAGAGTTTGTATCCTATCTTAGTGGATGGAAGATAGGCCACTGCAAAGAGAGACACAGCCTCTGACATAACCATTGTGAAGCCTGCAGTGATTAAAGAGGAGCAGTATTTGCTTGGGCAGTCTACTCCAGTCAGAGGTTTAGGAGGGACCCCATTCCAAATACCTTAGGCCAGGGTTCACCTTGACTGGGCGGGTGGAAAAGGAAGCAAGCAGGTAGGTGTGTTTGAAAATATCCCTGTAGATGTCTTGATAGGAAATGATTTATATAATGCAGTACCTTGTGAGCATGCAGTTACATGCAGTCAGGCTTGGAGACAGGCATGTGGTTCTGGTAGCCTGGGGGAGAACCAGACAGATGCCAACCCCTGAAGCTGGGGCTGGTGATGTGGCTATTTCAGGGAGGGAGCTACCCTGTTGCAGTGAGCCTGAAAGTAAGCTACAGCTGCTGGTAGGTACTGATGTTCCCATGCACAGGGTGACTGCAAGGACAGAGGTGAGTGGTAGTACCCAGGATAACAGTGAGGCACCGCTGTCAGAAGATACCAGGCTTCCTGTGGAAGAGGAGCTGGGAAGTGTCACAAAGGTAGTGTTGAGACAGGCTCAGCTTTTGGACCCTACATTACAAGGCTTGAGGGAGGTAGCTAAGGAGGCATCTGATTCTCAAGGAAAAGGGGAGCCTGTATACTGGAACAAAGGGTTATTGTATAGAGAGTGGACCCCTATGGAAGGGCTAGAGGGTGAGCTAATACAGCAGTTAGTAGTGCCCAGAGCCTACCATCTGGCACTTCTAGCCATACCCCATGACATTCCTTTTGCAGGTCATATGGGCATAAAGCATACCAAGAGACATATTACGCAGAACTTTTATTGGTCTGGGATTGCAAGGGATGTAATAGAGTACTGCAGGACCTGTGAGCAGTGCCAAAAGGGAGGCAAGGCAGGAGAAAAGGTCAAAGCTCCTTTGATACCTTTGCCTGTGACTGAAGAGCCATTTCAAAGAGTATCTGTGGATATTGTAGGGTCTCTGAGTACCCCAGGTTCCGTGGGGAAGAAGTATATCCTAATGGAGGTAGATTATGCTACTAGATACCCTGAGGTGGTGGCTCTGTCCTCCATCGCAGCAGAGAAGGTGGCAAATGCTTTGTTAGAGATTTTCAGCAGGGTAGATTTCCCAAGAGAAATGCTGGCTGACAGCGGTGCCAATTTTATGTCAGACCTGCTGGCTTGTCTGTGGAAGCGCTGTGGTGTGAAGCACCTAAAGACCACCCCTACCACCTCCAGATTAATAGTCTTGTGAAGAGGTTAAAGTCTATACTAAAGTCCATGCAACGGGCATTTTCAGCAAGTTTAAGAGAGTGTGCGACAAATATTTGCCCCATCTGCTGTTTGCATAGAGAGGTACCCCAGGAATCCACAAACTTTTCACCCTTTGAGTTGCTGTATGGGTATCAGATGAGGGGTCATTTAGATTTGATTTGTGATTAGTGGGAGGGTGAGTGTGAATCCCACAAGGAGTCTGCTGTGGCATATGTCAAAACCTCAGGACAATGCTTAGGGAGTTTATGGGCTTGGCCCAGGAGAACATGGCAGGAGCTCAACAGCAGAAAAAAGGTCTGGTATGACAGGAATGCTCAATCCTAAGAGTATGCTGTGGGACAGCAGGATATGGTACTCATTCCTGTCAGACACAATAAGCTGCAGGCATTCCAAAAGCTTAAAGGGCTTTGGGAGGCCCCCCAGTGATAGCCAGTCTAGATTACAACAAAAAATTTGTTGTGCAGGTGGGTGCTTCAAACCATGGTGTGGGGGCTGTACTCAGCCAGGTTTCCTCAGAAGGAGAAGAGCACCCAGTTGTATATCTCAACCATAAACTCCAACTCAGGGAGGAATGTTATGCAGCTGTAGAAAAAGAATGTTTAGTCATAGTGCAGGCACTGTAGAAACATCAGCCCTATCTGTATGGAAGGAAATTCACTGTGGTTACAGACCACAATCCCTTAACATGGCTACATCATGTCAGCCAGCAAAATGTCAAGTTATTAAAGTGGAGCCTAGAGTTGCAGGCATATGACATGACAGTGCAGAGCTGTAGTGGGGTCAGCAATGCTGATGCAGATGGGCTCTCAAGACAGGGTATAGTTAATGTAGTCCCAGAAAGGCCCATATCTCTCAAGCAATGTTTTTCCAGGGTCACTCAAAAAACTACCTCGAGTCTTCAAAGGGAGGTGTTAGTGGTGAGGATTCAGGCTCCTTGATTATTGTCCAGGAGTAGGGACAGTCACATATAGTATAATATAATATGACATATTATTGCATTATGTAATGTGTAATCTCATAAAAGAGGACTTATGCAATCAAACCGTCTGAAGAAATTGCAATGACGGAGACTCAGAGTTAGATGGGGTTGTCACTGTCCTAAAATGACAGAAGAAGGGCTGCCCTTTCTTTAAAAGAGAAGCTTTCAAAGCAAAAGAGTCCCAGGTTGAGACTGAAAATTGGTCATTTGTGGTCAGTGCACTACTCTGGGTGACAAATTTAAATTAAAAATTAAGTAAACCAATGAGATATCCAGATGTCTCAACATAAAACTGAGAATGGAGGATGATGCAGTTCTCAAAAGAGAGACATAATGCACTAAAGCCATAAGGTACATTGAAGTTTGAGGGCTTAACCAGGAAGAATCAGCCAGAAGTTGGAGCAAACTGGGGGAAGTTTTTATGAATTAAATTCCAAGCCATCTGGACTCTACAGGAAGGTAAACCTTGGAAAGGGTAGGCAATACCATGTTTCTATAAAGCAAGATGTGAGTACTGCTTTATTTGGCTTTGAAAAGAATTGCACTATTCTAAAGTAAGGAAAAGACTGAAATGTTTGTTTTCCCCTTGAAAGTCTAGATATTCATATTTCTAATCTCTGAACTAATTAACAAATATGTGTATGTCTGGAGTGCATTTACCTCTATATAGCTTTAGTTACACCCAACAAGTTATTCTATAAAAAAGTGGTTACTTGCTTAACAGAAATACTTGTGAAGTATTTTCTTTACTGAGATGTGGCCTAAAGCTTCAAGTTCTTAAAATGATGGTGGATAAAATTATTATATGCATTGAGCTACTGTTCACCAAGGGATGACACTGGTGGCTTAACAGACATGGAACAGTTTCTGTATAAATTTGGTTTTAGCATGGACTATTTTCCCCACCCATGTAGGCTTGGCTGTGTTTTAATTATGCCGCTTAAGTTATGTTTAACAAAGTCATTAAGGTTCTCCCTGCCCACTCAAAGCAGATAGTCAGTCAGAAGAGAAGTTGTACTCTGAGTGTTGTTGTTGTTGTGTCTTTCGGCTTTTCCCGGTTAGGGGTCGCCACAGCAGAACTCCGGTCCGCTAATGATTGGCAGCTGATTTTTACGTGCCGAGTTGCCAGCCCTGATGCACAACCTTCAACGAAGGTACGCCTATTCACGCATGTCTCCACACAGAAGACCATTTAATATTTAGCAAAGGGATATGAAAGTGGGAAGGTTGCTTAATAAAACTGTGCTTGGTTAACTGGTGTAGAAAGTGGGATTTTCTTTTTAATATAGGATAACGTGTGTTTTCAGAAATAATAGCAGAATATGTGTTAAGGAAATTGTTGCAGTGACTTTCTGAGAAAGTAAGTCAGACAATTCTGAGTTGTTTACACTGAAAAATAGTGAATGCACTATGTGTTTTAAACTAAAGATTAAACTGTGTGTGAAAGGTTGATGATTGTGAAACAGTTCAAGAGTACTAATACACAAATATTTCTACATTGTTCTGGTTAGTTGTGACTATGCAAGAAAAGACTATTCTGTGGTAGGAAAATGCTACATACTAACAAGAAAGTCTATCTGGGAAGCTTTTTTTGCTTTTAAATGAAATGTGTACTGGAAAAGGGAACCCAAGCAAATGAGAGCCTTTGCAGTGAAGGAAAAACTTTGAAACAAATTGTTGAGTGCAAAGTGTGCACCATAACAAGGTGTTGCTAATTTAGAGAATGGTGTGTTGCAACACTGATATGGCTTACATAAACTAGGTATATGTTTTTAGTTTAGGAATTGTCCCACATTTAAACAAGTAAAAAATCACTGCCCGCAAGAAATTTGGTGGATAATCTTACTGAAGCTAAAAGATATCTGTCTTAAAGTTACTCCTAAAATACACTGTTTGATAGAAACTGTATTTAGTTGAGTGATGTGTGTATACACCCAATTTGTTGGACAATCAAAAGACAAAACAAAGAAATGTAGAGCATGTAGAAATTACTTAGAAGGGGTAGAATTTTATACAGTACAGAATCTTACTATGGTCTGTCTAAACCACTTCTCTCTGGTGGAGTGTACTATGAAACCTGTGGCAAAGCGTATGAGAAGCAGAAATAAAAACAAGTCTTCCTGAATGATGAAATGTTAATACTAAGGAATTATTATACTTACAAAAAGTAAGATAATTACCTTGTGGCCATACAGGGATTCTCTCTAACAATAAAAATATTTGTGTTAGTTGAATGCTTGCTTGGAAAAGAATATTTTCTGTTCATGTTATACTAGATGCTTGCAATATAAAATGTTATGTGCTGTGAAATTTCTTTGTCATGGCAGCTTGTGAAACTAAAGTTTTTGTGAGGTACTGCTGCTAAATATACTGAACCCCGTGACATTAAAAGTGGGCTCCTTGCTCTGCACTGCAAGAAAGAAATGCGTGCATCAATCATTTGAAACTGGTTGTAAAATTGCAAATTGTCTATACTAAAATAATGAGAAGCAAAATATGTAATAAGCAAAACAATAAATGTGATGTAAATAAAATTGTGTTCATTGAAAATAAACAGGTGTCAAGCTCTGCATAGCTGTACCAATATGGGCTTGCAAAAGAAAGTGATGTTAACTGACTACATCTGGTTAAAAATATTGCTGTGATGCAGCAAAATGAGAATGATTTTCAATGAAAGGGAATTAAATCAATGGAAGCCTTCAGCACTCAGATCAGAATAGTGAGTGAGTAGCCTTCTAGTATAGCTGAAACTAAGGACTGAGAGGCAGAGATAGTGAATGCTATGAATTTACATGTGGTTGCTATCAAGGAGTTGCAGAAGGTGAATCAGGACTTAAAAGACAAATATGATAAATTACAATGGAATTGGAAACACTGAAGTAAATCAAGTAGATTACTAACCAAAAAGATCACAGACCTATAGTCCCTGATCTACCCAGAGAGGTTGAAGCTTTATCCCTTCATTCAGTGTCTTATAGACTTGAGGGGATATCTGCCTCACTTACAAGCCATTAGAGACCTGACTGTCCTGGATCTCCTGTTTCTCTGCAAGTCCAGTATTTCCACCAATACTAGAATCAGGGACCTATATGTTCACCAACAAATAAATAAGACATATTGGAGGTACAGGTTTATAACCCAGTGCCTCCCAAAGTTCTGGAATAAACTTCCCTAAATATTAAGCAGTGTGACTCATTATCTACATTTAAATATGAACTAGGTGACTGGATGGGTACCCACAAATTGACTCCAGGATTGACTGGTTTGGACCTCCTAGAAAAAGAAGGTGCAGCCTGAGGGAGGGTACTGGAAAAGCATTAATGGTCATGAGACTCAGTGGTTCTGGAATATCTATGAGTTCTGTGAATCAAAATATTTCTGATATTCACTGATGACAGTCCCTGAGAACAACAGCAGTATCTGATACAGGAGGTTTGAGGCGTCACTCAATGGAAGTTCTGACTTGGCTGGACGTTTCATTTAGTTTTTACTGATTGTTTTTTCTGTGTGACCTCACTCTTTGTTTTAGTTTGTTAATTGGGATATTTTGCAATCATCCTAATGGTAATGGATATCAGCTGGGTATAATAGCCCTGTGTTTTTTATGCTTAGTCAAACACTCTGCTTGTGCTATGCTGATGAGGTTATATCAAGGCCAAAATATGCATATCCCCTTCTAGTGAGGTTTGGCTTTATTGGCCTGAAATTGTCCATTAAATTGACTTAAAAAGAAATAAGTCATGGGCATTCAGAATTGCCATATAGCTGAAACACCTGGTGTTATTAAGGCTCATTTGCATATATCCTATGGGCTTCTCATACAGGAGGTTTGAGACATCACTCAGTGGAAGCTCTAGCTTGGCTGGAGTTTTCATTTAGTTTTAAATGATTGTTTTTTTCTGTGTGATCTTCTCACTCTTTGTTTTAGTTTGTTAGTTGGGATATTATGCAGTCACCCTAATGGTAATGGATATCAGCTGGTTATAACAACCCTGTGTTTCTTATGCTTAGTTAAACACTCTGCTTGTGCTGTGCTGATGCGGTCATAACAAGGCCAAAATATGCATATACACAGCTAGTGAGGTTTGGGTTTATCGGCCTGAAATTGTCCATTAAAATGACTTAAAATGAAATAAGTCCTGGGCATTCAGAATCGCTATATAGCTGAAACACCTGATGTTATTAAGGGTCATTTGCCTGTATCCCATGTGCCTCTGATACAGGAGGTTTGAAACATCACTCAGTGGAAGTTCTAGCTTGGCAGGAGTTTTCATTTAGTTTTTACATTCAGGAAATTAAAGAAAACCTGTTCTACTTATTACCTCTCTGCTAATTGCTTTCTATTGGCTATAAACTGGTTACTCTCTATTATAATTTAACCAGAGGGTGGAAGCTCACTATACTCTGCTTTGCTTTGCTCCCCTACCCCCAATTCCCAACTAACCCTCTTACTCTATTATACTTCCTACACATACATTACACTTGTGACTATTATACCATAACCCTCCCAGACAATCCTATTACTATCATACAAATACTACTTTTTCTTTTTATCTAATTTCCAACATCCATTTAATCTTTTAGCACCAATCCCAATTACCTTTCTCCCTGCCATCCTTAGCTCTATATACATTCATAGTCACACCCCTCCCTAACAGTACCTATCTATTCAACATTGTGACTTCCTAAATAAACCCTCACTTCTTCCTATTTTACCTACATTCTCAAACTGTAGCCTTTAAACTCCCATCCCTTACATTCTAGAGGGGATACTAGGAAAACCTAACTCTCTTCCTTCATAGAAAATATTTATTTCCTACCTGCCCTCTGTCAGCTTTAAGACTCCACCACCACTAAACATCCTTCTAACATGCAACTTCTTTTTCCTTCTTGATCCCTACTTCCTCATTACCTGCCAACTATTACATACAGATACCACTAATTAACTTATCGTCTATTCTACTCCTGCTACTGAGACATCTTTCATCTCGCCATCCCCCTATAATAGCTCTCAACATATCTCCAACTCTGTCTCAACCACCTATTCATACTTCCAGCTTACACTCTCTACACACCAAAGCAAACCTGTTTAATGACATCCCTCACCTTTACAGTTGAAATATAGACTGATTAACTCCATTTCAGCTCAAACCACAATAAAATCAGGTGGAAAAATACTCTCTAAAAACAAGTATCAATAATCCCCAATATACTAAAATCCTTCTAGGAGGAGACATTCACACTAATCCTGGCTCCACCTATCACAATGAACATCAAGACAACTCTCTTCCACACACCACTCTAACCCTACAATGGTCAATCCTGTTAATCTAACTTTTACTGACATAAATGTTAGAAGCATAAGAAATATAATTGCTGAACTACATGCATGGATTACCCAACATAAACCTGACATTCTTGCTGTCAAGGGCGCCCGCAGGCAGGTGCAAGGGGGTGCACTTGCACCCCCCTGGAATCGGCAATTGGCTGAATACAGCATTTCAAACAAAGTTTTTCTGCGTTCTTCTTTAAGAAGATCGCGGGTAGGCAGGAACGGAAGATGGGGAGTCAGATGGAGTATGCAGGAACAGAAGATGGAGAGTCTGACGGAGTATTCAGGAACGGAAGATGGGGAGTCAGATGGAGTATGCAGGAACGGAAGATGGACCCCAGGTGTACATGGTGGTGGGTAGAGAATAAGGCTTGAACCCTGTACCTTGGGCCCAAGTGGCAAGAGCCTGAATTCCCTACCCACCACCATTTGTAAAAATATTGTAGGATTTTCCCTCATACCTTTTCTGTTCCTCATAAAATCTGTGGTTTCTGCATTTGTGTCCTTGTTGCCTGATATTCTTGGCTGTCTGGAGTGTTTCTCCCTGGGCCTCTGCTAAAAAAATTAGCTTTTTTTTTTTCAAAGTCAGACTTTCCTGGTTAATAAATGTAAATATTGGACTTCTTTTCTTCAGAAAGTGTATGGTGTTGCCTGATATTCTTGGCTGTCTGGAGTGTTTCTCCCTGGGCCTCTGCTAAAAAAATTAGCTTGTTTTTTTTTCAAAGTCAGACTTTCCTGGTTAATAAATGTAAATATTGGACTTCTTTTCTTCAGAAAGTGTATGGTAACAAAAGCAAGCTTTTATTCTAGCAATTTTCTAAGTGTACAAGATGGATATTTGAAATGTATCCCTGTGTTTGGGACTGTATTCCCCCCATTATTGGCTTCATCCAGGTTTTGTGCTAGGGTTGAGAGTTATGGTAAGAATTGAATTCACTGAATATGTTTGGGGGCTGTATCCACCCAGTGTTGACTTTGTTCAGGTATTTATTGGCTTTATCCAGGTATTTATTGGCTTCATCCAGGTTTTGCTAATGTTGAGAGCTATGGTAAGAACTGATTTCACTGAAAATGTTTGGGGCTATATTCTCTCATTACTGGCTTTGTCCGGTGTTATTTGCTAAGAGGTTGAGAGCTATGGTGAGAACTGAATTCACTGAATGTTTGGTGGTTGTAGTCACCCATTATTGGCTTTGTTCAGGTCTTTTGTGCTAAGAGGTTGACAGCTGTGCTATGGTGAGAACTGAATTCACTAAATGGTAAAGTTTCAGTCTTCCTCTTTCACAAAACTGATTTGGCGTAGTGGTATGTTGCTTTGACTTTTGCACGGGGTCCCCTGGGTTCAAGACGTGGCAGTGAAATGTATGGTGGTAATGCAGCATTTTATTCTAGCAACTTTCAAACATTATACAAGTAATGTTTAAAATGTGTCCCTGTTGTTTGGCCTTTTGCTCCCCCCCCCCCAATAAATTTCGGCTTTTTCCAGATTTCTTGTGCTGCAAAGTTCAGAGATACAGCTGAATGTCGAGTAGATTTTACAAGGAGCTGAGAGCTGCAGGGGAGCAAAAGTTTAGTGCTGATTATGTTTAGTCTGCTTACATTAATAGCACAACAGATAGTGTACTTGCTTTAGATGCTGAAGGCTGTGGGTTCTACTCCCGCAGTAGGTAAATGCATTGCTGATGCTGTATTGTGTTGTAAAGGGGGTGGATGCTGCAGTCCTTTTGGCAAAGATACCTAGTAACTATGAACCTGTTAACAGTTTGCTATCCATTCTCTATTGCGGTATTACTAGCTTTTCATTTTACTGCATGCAACAAAGGCAATTTATTCTTCAAGGGTAACGGGCACTTTATTTGTAGATTAAATAATGACAAAGTGTTTGCTAGCAGCAACCTCTATTAGTTACAAATTTCTTCAATGTGGATTTTAATACAGAGATTGTGTATATTTTTTACTGATACTGGTGCACTTGAGTAGACGTTATGATGGAAATGTTCTGAATTGGGCAATTTTGTCATTGGTGGATGCTTTTTGTTTCTTTGTTTACTGGAAAAATTTTCAAAACGATAAATTTAAAATGCCCTTTAACAACTGTACTGTATTGTACAAGGAATATAATGTAATACAGTCAGGAAGGTGTATCAAAGAGCATGTGTATGTTATGTTCGAGGGGCCTATGATTTTGAAGACAGCCCAGAGTTAATATTTGCAATTGGCAAAATGTATTTTCTCTGAAAGTGGGTTTCAGTGCTGTTTCAATGCATGTGAGTTTCAAGGGCAGAGAAGTATTAATGTTAGTCTATTTTCATTGAGACTGCATTGCTTTAACAGATGTGTATTAGGGTTTGTGCTGTAAAATGCAAAATAAAACTTTCAAATGAAATCCTAAATCATCGCAGAAGTAAAGCAGTATGCACATTAGTGTTTATGGTAAATGGGGCAAAATAACCAAGGAATGGGACATTGGAATGGCTGCAGGGGGGGGGGCTCCATTTGACCATGATTTTGTGGGGGGGGGGTAGCAAACTCGACAGCCCCGGTTGAACTATACCTCTCAGTTGTCCATATCTTTGCAGAATTAATAGATATTTGCTGCTTATTTTTGGTTTGTTTCTCAAAATTTGTGGTTTTCTAGCAAATCATTTAGGAATTAAGCCATTAAATGACAGACATTGAGTTTCAGATGTCATAATCTTCAGAAAAATGCATGCTAATGCAAGACTGTCTAAGTTTATACAAGAGCAATTTTTAATAGTGTTTCTATGTTCCCCAATATATTTGGCCTTGTTCAGATTTCCTGCATTAAGAGGTTGAGAGGTACGTGCAAATCACTTTGTAGATTAGGAATATCCAAACATCTCAATTGTCCCCAATTCTGGCTCAAAATGTTGCTCTCCCCTAATAATGCCTCCTCCAAAATGGCAATTTTGGAAGAAAATGTGGAGGGTTTACAATTATAACTGTAATGATCAGTTGTAGATTACCTTTATTTCAGAAATGCATGTGGATGCTCTTATTTTGTTAGCTGCTTCAAGTTAACTGTTAATATTAAAAGGTGTCCCTTTTTGACAGGTATTTTGCATCACATTTTGGTCTGTTTTTCATAAAATTGTGGTTTCTGGCAAATTAGTGGCAAGTCATTAAAGACTGAAGTTAGAAAATAATGGCAGACATTTGAGTTTCAGATTTTATACCCTTCAGAAAATTTGTACTAATGCAAGATTTACCTGTTCTATTAAGTTAATAAGAGCAATATTTAAAATTGGCCTTATTTTTGGGCCTGTGTCCCACTTCTAGTTCTATGTATGGCTTTGTCCAGATTTCTTGCTCTGAAGTTGAGAGGTAGGAGTGTCAGAGCCTTCAAATTATGACATACTTATTGCACCCCAGCCCCCATTGTAGTGGCTCGGGATGTGTCCAAGGAAGGCAAGAAGCAGTTATGCAGTAAGTGTGCAGAGTATTCCCCATCCAAGGTAGATCACAAATATGACCGTGGCTTTTCATCTGTCCTTGATTTTGCAAAATGTTCTGGTTTTCTATCAGATTTTTATACTGTTGATTTATGCTTCTTATTATTCAGGAACTGCATGCTATCAGTGTCCTGTTGCTCTGTTTAAGTAGCCATGGTTTAATGAACATCAGGTAAGCTTGTCGGAGATTGTAAGATGCAAGTAAGCTTTAGTAAGCTTGTCGGACATTGTAAGATGCAAGTAAGCTTTAGTAAGCATATTGTTAAAGAATTGCTAGCATTGAAAGCCTTTTCGTTGTTGCCATGCAGAGAATATTTACATAGCTAGATAATGTATAAGCCTTGGGTATTGAAATGCATATGACAGTATTTGTAATAAAAGGACAGGATTACAGTATTTTCAGAAGCTCATTACATTTTATTGGAGACCAGTGTCTTATAGCAGTGTCTGTGTGTTAGTACACTTGTAGTTGGGTGGCTTTAATGGTATATGGTAAATAAGCATTGCTACCTTACTTAAAGCTAAGCCCTGCAACAACTAGCTCCACAATGAAGTCAAAACACAATAGCTCTGGTGGGTAAATGTACTCTGTAGTAATAAAAAAAAGGCAAATGTTTGAAATGACTACAGCTTATGTGCAAACACAATAGGTAGTGATGAAACAATGCTCTGCTAAAAATGCTTTAATGCTCCACATTGCTGAGCTGCAATCACTAGCTACCAGGATTTCACCCACTTCAGATCAAGCACGGTGTCGTTCAGTGCAACCTTCCCAGAACTAATTCAAGTCTGACCAGAATTATTTGGTGTGTGTATGAGGGAGGTAGCATACCGCTCAGCTGTCCAGATTTTTGCCCCATATTCCTCTTAAAAAGGATTGAAGTTGCTAAATAATGAGACTGCATACTAACACAAATCCTGTTACTCTTGCAATTTTCTGAGAGCCATATTTATAATTTGTCCCTATTTATTTTAGGCTTTGTCAAGATTTCTTGCACTAAAGGTGAAGCCTTGAGGGGTGTGGTATCTTTGTAAGAGAGAGAGAAAGTGAAATGCCCAAGTTAGAGTTAGCAGGTGGAATTTTCAAGTGCATTTTCAAGGAACTGTGAGTTTTAAGGAAGCGAAGTTCACTGCTGCTCATGCCAAGTCTATTTACAATGTGCAACCATTTTGTTTAGCAAATGGTATCTCTATTGTGGTATAAAGTTTTAAAGCTATGTTAGTAGCACCACAAGTAGAATACTTGCATCTTAATGTAAAGGCTTGAGGTTCTATTCCTACAGCATATACATTTGTATGCTGCAGTCCTCAGGATGTCCTCCTTTGGATGAGATGCCTAATAACTATGAACCTGTTTTTCAGCTTGTCATCCATTTTCTATTGCAATATACCAGCTTACCATTTTTTAATTTAACCTAGGCAATTTATTCTTTGACGGCAGCAGGCACTGAATTTGTAGATGAAACACTGAAATATACAAGTGTTGCTGTCTAATACAACGGATATAATTCAATTATATATTATAATTAATACAATCAGGTAAATCAAATAACTTTTGCATGGCCCTAACGGTGTGCAAGGAGCCTATTGCTTGAAAACAGTTCAAAGGTAAATAACCTGCCACTGGCCAGATGCATTTTCTTTGAATGTGGGTTTCAATGCCGTTTCATTGAATGTGAGTTTCAAAAGTAGAGAAGCTTTAATGCCAAGTCTGTTTTCATTGCAAGACTATTGCTTTGTTTAGGTTTAGTAAATGTCTCAGTGTTTGGGCTATAATGTTTGAAATAAAAGTTGTAAATTTAAATCCAACTGCCTGTAATCATTGTAGAACTAAAGCATAACACAGTATACACACAGATTTGAACAGTGTCTTCAGTAAATGGGGAGAAATAGCCAAGTAATGTGACACTGGAATGGCTGTGTGGGCGGGGCTTGGGTGGGTGGACTTGGGCGGGGCTGTGTTGACAGGGGGCGGGGTGAGCTATGTGGGTGGGGCTCTGGGTTTGCACCCCCCTGCAAAAAATCCTGCGGGCTCCCTTGCTTGCTGTAACTGAAACTTGGCTTAAACCCATGATAAATCATTCCAAAAATTATACCTCCCAGATATAGTATGATCCCTAATGACCATATAAAGAGAAAATGTGGTGGTATTGCTTTAATATTTTCCAGCAACTACCACAGTTCCCCTTACAACAAACCAATACCAAAATTCAATCAGCAGAGCTTCTAATATCTTTCCTGAGATTAAACATTTATAAACAAATATGTATTACTGTTCTTTACATCCCTCTTGGTGACAATACAGCTGTACTGAAAGATAGCCCACATTGGAAATCCATAATAATGCCACAAGAAATAATACTACTAGGTGATATGAATGTCATCTGATTGGACATAAACTCTAACTCCTCTGCAGCTAATGTGAACTTATTTGGTTTCAGAAAACTCATTAATAGCCCCACACATTATACCAAGACATTAAATTCCCTATTAGACTGTATCCTAGTATTGGACCCTAGCAAATACACCACCTCAGGTACAATGTCTGACTGGCTCATTGATCATCTCCCAATCTATACAACCAGACATTTCTCACATCCACTTAAACAGCATGTTTATAAAACAGTATGCAAGCTTTCCAAGTCTAACCCAGAAATGTTTATTACTAACCTATCATCTGTTATGGCTTTGTAATGCATAACTGGTGCTCAACCCTAAAAAAAAAGAAAAAAACTACTACTTTTCCCCAAATCCCTCTCCCACGAAAAAACAAAATTTAAAGTCCTCTCTCTCTTCATACCACAACCATTGAAGTCACTTCTCTTAGCAAACTATTAAAGATAATAGTGGACAATAATCTTAAATTCAGCATGCACATACAAAACTCCATAAGAAAAACTCATCAAAAACTAGTGATGCTTTATAGAGCCAAAAGTGCTCTCACCAATACAACTAATGCTACAGTTGCCACTACTTATCTCCTCCCTGTACTTCTTTATGGCTTTTCCCATCCTTACTAACCTTCAAGCATCACAAAAATCAAAACTTGAACAATGCTTTAATGAAGTTGCAAATTTGCATCAAATACCCTTTCAAAACCCACCATTGTATAGCACTAAAAAGCCTAAACTGGTTAGAACTACCCCACCAACTAACATATACACTGCTTCTTATGATCTATAAAATTACCCAGAATCCACCTGCTTATCCAGTACTAAATAACATTCTACACAACTATGTTCCTAGTCGGTCACTATAATCCAGTGACCAAAACTCCTGTCTGTCCACAAACCTATCAAATCTGCCAGGCATTGCCTGTATTAGTAACATGTTGCTAAGACCTGGAACTCCTTATCTCTATCCATCAGGTCAATACCCTCTCTCCCATCCTTCAAAACTATTCTGGAAGGCTTCTTAGCCATATGATGGCTGTTTTCTTGCTCAACACCAAAATAAACTATATCCCTAAATGTGGACAAATATTAATTCATACCTTACATCTCCTTAATATGCCTTCTTCACTCACTTCCTAATTTCTGTCAATTTCTCTCCCCTGGTTTTTCTCTGTAAATATACCACAAACCTGCTCTTCTCTCACTTTGTATTGCAATTCATGTTTGTATTATACTAACTGACCTTTAAGTTCTCTATAAACTGGCTAAAATGTCTCTAAATATTAAATCATAAACCTTGGCTCTAGACGATTGTCATTCTTGAGGTGACACCCTAACCCCATCTGCAAAAATGGGAAAAGGGGGTTATAGCTGGATGGATGGATGGATGGATGGATGGATATAACTTGCATCTATTCTTAATCAATGTTTTTATATTATGTCTAATTTGATATAATTATTTAAACTGTATTTGTTTTTTGTATTATTTTTGAAGACTGTAAAATTATTATTCTTAAAATGTTCTGTAATACTTTGGAGCTTTTCTCGTTGGACCTCTACTGAAAATAAGCTCCTAACCTGCCAGACATTCCCAGTAATCTGTGTCAATAAATAAATAACAAAAGGAACTACTAGAAGTTACCTATGTGTCTTGAAAAGGAAAATGTGAGTGCTGTTTCATTTGACTTTAAAAAGTATGCATTATTTTGAACTAGTGAAAAGGCTGAAATAGGTTGTCTTTGTGCTTGAAAGAACCCCCTATTAAAATCAAGACAGTCACATTGCTGAGTCCCAAGAGGCCAAAAGACCAAAAATATAGCAGAAGAATAAGTATTGAACATCATTCTTCTCCTTTAAATGCATTTTCGCAAGAGAAAAGGGAATATTCTGAAAATGTCTTTTTTTGGACAGTGTATGTAAGTCTGGATTTTCAACTATTCAAACTTCACATTTCAGGACTTGACAATCCAGGCCACAGCATTTTATGTGTGAACAACTTTGCAGTGGCAAAGATGCTGCAACTGTCCTATAACCATGACACATCTATGTCAGCATCATTGTTAGATTCAGTTACTATACTGACATCATCACTCTGTGCTTTACCCTTCTGTTGCCTATCACCACTGACACCTGTCAATGCATAAGAGATATAACATCACTATGAACCAAAAGACATTTGCTTGTTTTTAATTTCTCCAAGTCTTTTGGGTTTCTAATACCATGACAGGAATGGACCCCATTCCTAAGTCAAAGTATGATTAAAGTTCATGAAATTAGTATTGTTTCACTCTTTGATGTTAGCCAAAAGTGCTCTTCGCAGCACCTGCAATGTGCCCAGTAATGACTCCTTCTGCAATTTGTACGGTGCTACATGAATTGGTAACATATCTAAATAAAGTCTTTTGGCTTTTCCTGGTTAGAGGTCACCACAGCGGAACTCCGTCCACTAATGATTGGCAGTGGATTTTTATGGTACCGAGTTGCCAGCCCGACGCCCACCTTCAAAGAAGGCATGCCCATTCACGCATGCACCTACCTGCATGTCTTTAACATCACTCGACCACGGGGAGGACATGCAGACTCCACACAGAAGGTGCTCCAGCCGAGAATCGAACGGGAGAACCTCTTGCGGTGATGCAACAATGCTAATCGCTGCACCATCGCGGCCTTCTGGTAACATATCTAAATACGATTATAAATTATTTTTTATAAGACCAGTTGCTCCTACTACTATTGGAACTGTCTAGGTATCTTTCTTCCACATGGCTCTCATTTCTGCCTGCAGATCGAGGTATTTT
Organism: Protopterus annectens; assembly: GCF_019279795.1. Classification (NCBI taxonomy): domain Eukaryota; kingdom Metazoa; phylum Chordata; order Ceratodontiformes; family Protopteridae; genus Protopterus; species Protopterus annectens. Next base: position 598,175,294 of record NC_056751.1, read on the forward strand.
ATGACTTTGTGTCTCTCTGTACGCAAGACACTGTAGTCACTAAGTGTGGTGATTTCAGTGATCAATGCTACTTTTGTCTTCTTTTCTTGGACCACTATATCCAGTTTTCTAGCATCTATCTTTTAGACTGTTGGTATGGGGTGATCCCATGTGATGTAAACTTCATCATTTTCTATGATTCTCTGTGGATCATGTTTCCAGTGTTTTTCAGCCACTTCGATACCATAATGTTTGCACAATCTCGCCACATTATTATGCCTTTCAGTATACAGTCCCTCTGCCATTAGAGAGTCACAACCTGCAATAAGGTGTGTGACTGTTTCCAATTCAGTTCCACAAAACCTACATATGTCTGTTTCTCCCACATGTTCAATGGACTTAGTAAACCAGCATGTACGTAGTCCACTATCTTGGGCTGCCAATATTAACCTTTCATTTCTTGATGTAAATTCACCTCTTCTTAACCATTCCTGCGTTCATTCTTGATCAACATGAGGCTCTTCCAGAAGTTTTCTGTACTTGCAAGTATATTTATGTTTTTCCACATTTCTTGCCTTCTCATCTGATCCTTCACCTTATATTCTTTCTTTTGTTTTTTAGCACATTCAGTTGCTGCCTGATTTTTATCCACTTCTGGTTTGATTTCCATTCCTGCTTGATGTTGATATGCTTCTGCTAAATTAAGCAGAGATGTCATCTTAGATTTATTCTCCTCATGTTTCAAAACTTTCACCACATTTGGATCTTGTGAGGTCAGTAGATATGTGTGGAGTCCCACTATTGCAGAGCTATGCATGTAATCAATTTCAAGGAGGCCCATCCATTCTTCAGAACAGGGAATATATAATCTTGGTATACACTGATTTTTATAAATCATTTGGTGAGCATGAAGCATCCTTCTTGTTTTAATATCCAATCTATCCAACACTTTTTGGGGCCAGTCAATCACTCCAAAACTATAAATTAGGACAGAAAGAGCAAATTGATTTATAGCTTGGATCTTGTTCCTAGGTGTTAATGCTGTTTTCAGGATTAATTTAAGTCTTCTAAAGTACTCCTTACTAAGCTTTATTCGCATTTGTTCATGTTTTATTGCTGATCCTTCATCAATACCCAAGTACTTATATACCCCCTCTTGCTCAAGTTCTTTTATATCACATTCTTGTCCCAAACTGATGTTTTCCTGGTGCTGCAATTTTCCTTTTTTAAAGGTTGCTTTTGCACATTTATCAAGACCAAATGACATTCCAATATCATCTGAAAAAGTTTTGACAACCTGTAGCTGTGCTTTCAGTTCCTCATCTGATGAGCTATACAATTTTAAATCATCGACAAAGAGAAAATGAGAAGTTACTAGACTTTGTTGTTTTCTAGAAGCCAAATTATTGCCATGACCTAAGCTGTTAAGTAAACAGCTTAATGGATTAATGGCAGGGCAAAATAGCAACGGTGACAGGGAGTCACCCTGGAATATCCCCCTTTGGATTTTTATCCCTGGGATAATAATCTGCCCTTTATCATGGCTTAATTGTAAAGTGGTCTGCCACTGTTTCATGGTTACTGTAATGTAATCAAACAGTGTAGGATGTACCTTATACATTTTTAAGCACTCTTTTATCCATGAATGTGGGATACTATCAAATGCTTTTTTATAGTCAATCCATGCCATACTCAGATTCTTCCCTTTCTTACAGTTCTCCACTATAACTTTATTTAACAACAAATGGTCCTTTGTTCCATATGAGTTTCTTTTATTGCCCTTTTGTTCTACTGCCATAATTGAGTTTTCTTCTAAATGACTATAAACTCTGTCGACGTCAATCCCAGTGTATAGTTTATATGTCGTCGGAAGACAAATTATTGATCTATAATTTTTAGAGTAGCTTGCAGGTTCACTCTTAAGTAAGAGCATTGTTTTTCCTGTTGTTAACCAGTGGGGTGTCTATTCGGGGTGTGCATATAAATAGTTCTTACTCATGGCTAGATCCTCATGTAAAGAAGTTAATACTTTAAGCCAAAAATTAAGTACTGCATCTGGGCCTGGGGTTTTCTAATTAGAGACTTTTCTCAACTTTGTTTCAATCTCTCTGGCTGTTATTTCATCCCATTTCATATCCTGTACCTTTAAACTTCTTATTCTTTGTTTTACTTCTTCTATCCATTTAGCATCTTTGTTATGTTCCACAGGATCTTCATGAATACTTCTCCAAAATGTATCTACTTCCTCTTTTTTCGGCGGTCTATAAATTCCTTTTACCTTATTTCCCATTTCTTTATAAAACTTTTTTTGGGTCATCAGTAAATTGCTTATTTTGTGCTTTTCCCTTACATTTATCTTCGTATCTTCTGAGTCTTTCTGCCTGTTTTGAAAATTTTAGTTTGTTATCTCCAATAGTGCATAATAGATCCTGGTCTGTTCTAATACTGTGCATTGCTTTTATCACATCTATCTTTCTTAATATTTTTGTTGATCTGTTCCCTCTTCTATAATCTTCTAACAATGACACTTCTTGTCTTAGCTGCTTTATAATTTTCTCTGTTCGATATTTCCATGATGGTATTCGCTTTCACACACACCCCTTTTCCCTCACTACCCTATGTTCCTGTGGTAGAATTTTATCAGTTATTAATTTAGCAGCACAGTAATATATTCTGTTTACTTCTATTATATCGCATGGATCTCTATGGACAGTCCTAATTACTGTGTTCATTTGTTTTATCAAGCTTCTGACTTTTGGGGTTTTATTAACCTTCTGCAGTCCATTTCTCTCATTGATCTTGATATATCTGTCTTTGACTATTAAATCAAGCAACTCTTCTCTTAACTCCTTTTCTTCCATACTGAGGGCACATCCCTTGTTTTCCAATTCCTGCGGGGATTCTATAGAAAGTTCTATAACATCTTCTTGTGGCACATTCTCTTCAATTTCATCCTGTTGCCAGTATAGTGCCTGTGATGATAGGAGGTACTGCTAGCTATGCCAGAAGTAGGGCAGTGGATGTATGGCTTGTGCCAGCACAGCTAGCTGGAATGTTGTCAATAATTAAATGTCATTTGTATATCAAACTGATTTGTACAGATGCTTGTGCTGAAAATGTATCAATAGTGCACCCTGCTGGAATGAAAAGAAATGTACATGTATTACTGTAACTGAATTAAATGTATATGTTTTAATAGAGGATACTGGGACAGCAGAGGTTGACCAGCTAGCTTAATTTAAGAAAAATAAGGGAAAAGTAAATGATTTGTTAAACTATTAAAACAGCACCCACAGTGCTAAATAGGACCAGAGAAGGTGGGTCTGGAAGAAGCCTTTGTTCATTAGCTCAGTAAAAGGGGGAAGCCCCAGGCACTGCTATAAACATTTAGATGTGTATTGTAGCCATCAATGCTAAATTCCTGTCTCAGCTTCAAAGGGGGGATATTGTGAGAACCTAGAGTCAGGTGACCAGATGATGTCATTCTGCAAGCCATCTTGGATATTATATTTTAAAGGGAGGAATATATGAATATTGAATATTCTGTTTTGGGGAACCTGACTAGAAAGAATGCTCATGTATTTCATTGTGCGTTGATCTATCAAATAAGTTATTAGGGAATAGTAATTTGCCTAGATCCAGTCTGGAATATAGTGAAGCTTGGTTTAGAGATTGTTTTCTTCTTTATTTGTAAGAGTCTGTCCATCAATATTATTTTCAATATTTCCTGTGATTTGAACTCTGTGGTTTACTGTAAATATATATTTAGTATTTTATTGTTCTTTTAGTATTTATTATTAAATATGTTTAAACATTTCATTGTGGCTGGTCCTTTTTAGAAAGTACTTAACCTTTGAGAGTGCTTATATTTATTTGGTGACACTGTGTGGGCCACTCCGGAAGGCCTAGCAGTCTTGGTCAACTACTACCATTTGTATTAATATTAATATTACACAATATCCTTGGACACCCTTTGCTAAAGGCCTTAGAGTAGCTGACTGTGGAGTGTCTGGTGGTGGTGGTAACTAACTTATACTCTGTGCTGAAGGGGACACAACAGGTAAATCTGTGTCAGCCTTTCCCAGGTGTGTGTGAGTGTGTGAAAAAATCAAATCTCATAGTGTGTGTGCATGCAAGCTACTTGCAGCAAGGATACCAAGCACTGGGTTTACAGAGAGGGTGCTGGAGGTCTTGGCTTGGACACTCAGCTGAGGACCTAACCCTACAGTTGTACCAGTGGGGAGTCTTACTGGGGACCTGTGTGCTTGTAATGGAAATTGTGCTTGATGCAGAGAGGTCTACATCTGGAAATACTGAGTGTAAGTCATCTGTATTCCCAGTGCACATCCCTCTTCATTGTCAGTGGTGAGGATTCAGGCTCCTTGATTCCTGGCCCAGTGTAGGTACGTCACATATTGGTGGCAGTGGTGGGACCATCACACATCACAGTGCCCTTGTGACATTCAGAAAAAGTGCGAATATGTATAAGACATGTTTTACTCACACATACCTTGATGGGCAGCAGATTCCCGTTGCATACTGGAGTTGCTACAAAAAAATTGCATGCTCCCATCCTTTGGCCCTAACTACACGTAGTACTTATATAATAATGGTATAAGAAACTGGAGCTTGATAATACTAATCTTCTGTCTGACCCACAGACACATTGCTGGAGTAGGCCAAGCCTGAATCAACAACCAGATGCCCACCAGGAATAAGTCATGGTTTATTATCAAAAGCAAGGAAAATTAGAAATTCCTCAACCTCTGTTAAAAGATTAAAAGTTGATGGGTTATCCCCTGTGGTTGTCATGTGCTGGTCTGTTGCATGTGACGTATTTCTGGCACAGAGAATCATATCTATCTTTTCTCATCTTTTCTGTTATGCCCAGTCACACCACTGATTTCACACACCAGGCCCTGCCAAATTTAATACTTCACACACTGGTCCAAACCACCCCATTCTATCAAGCATGTCCCATGTAATCTGAATGCACAGAAGTACTTCATTTTCCACTTATCTAAATGTTTCCAGACACAGTCTTCTGAGATAGGTGGCATAACAGTACCAATATGCAGAAAGGGTATAATTATGCACATATGTATGTGTATTGGACTGTACATGTACAGCTCCTTCTTGTGCAAACATTAATTTGCCCAGCACCACAACTGTGCCCTCCTCAGTTAGGGAATAATGTGACTGAAAAAAAACTTTATAAAACCCGCCAATCCCTATATAGGTTCATAGGTAGGCATTAGGCTATTTGCCCGAAGGCATTTATAAGCCTAACCAGAATGTGTTGGCTTTCGCTGCCCCCTTAGATTAGTTCCCTGTAATTCTGTCCAACAGAGCCACTGAAGTGATCCCCGAGGTAAACTTTCTGTTTCCCATCCACTCGTCAAGGTTTCTCTTTAAGAGTGTTAGCAAGGAGCTCTGCCTAATGTAGATTGGAATCTTGTTCCAAAGCATGGGAAGTCTCTGGGACAGGACTCTATCCCTCCAGCACATCCTATTTATTGTTGTGGTGAGGTTTAGATCCCTAGAGAGTGTGGCTCGAGGGGATAAGGTTTTCTTTAGGTGGAGCATGTCCATCAATTCTGGGTTGGACATGGCCTTGTACATCTGGCAGAGATCACCTCTGAGTAGGCGGTATGCAACCGAGTACAGCTGGAGGTTCTTCAGTCGAGCTGCGTAGGGCATCTGTTTGAGGCTAGTGATCCTCTTGGTGAGGTAGTTCTGTGGTCTTTCCATTTGTTGCAGGTGTATTGTAAGGTACATCCCAAATGGGACATTGTTCTCTATGATGGGTCTGATGAGTGATGACTAGTGGAGCACAATGACCTCTTTTGATCTGGATGCGAACCCTTTTGTGATTAGGTGGGCCACATAGAAGGATTTTCTAACCACTTTGGCAATGTGATTATCAAAGGAGAGATTACTATTTACTTGGGTCCCCAGATCCCTTATTATGTTTTATGTATTTAGAGGACTACCACCTATGTGGTAGTTTGTGGGTACTTTGTTTTTTCCAAAGGGGATGACTATGCACTTTTTGGTATTTAGCTTGAGGCTATGATTTTGATACCAGGTATCCGTCTCAGTGAGACCCTTTTGGAGGATGTCTGTGTCAGCCAGAGAGTCAATTATAGCCCCTAGTTTGCAGTCGTCTGCAAACTTGATCAGCCATAGTCCTCCTGTGTTTGCCTGTATTTCTGAGAAGTATATGCCAAACAGGAGGGGTCCTAGGACTGAGCCCTGGGGAACGTCACTTATAACCGGTTTAGAGTCAGACCTAGTTCCCTCAGCTCTCACCATGTGGGTTCTGTCCGTCAGCCAGTTGGCAACCCATCTTGTGATGTAGGGGTTTATGTTCAGGTTGGTGAGCTTGTCTATAATACCAGAATGGTGAATGGTGCCGAAGGCCTTTGTGAGGTCTAGGTAGGCTGTGTATACCACCTTTCCCTCGTCTATAGCCTTGGTAACTGTCTCAAAGAAGTCCACCAGGTTTAGGAGGTATGATCTGCCCTTAACAAAGCCGAACTGGGTAGGATCCAGTGTTTGGAGGTTCCCACTGTCTCTGTTAATGAGTTCCATGATGATGCGCTCCATAGCCTTGCAGACCAAACTAGTCAGGCTTATAGGGCGATAGTTCCCGGGGTCTGTTGTGGCTCCACCTTTGTGTACAACCATACAGGTATACAACCATATAGGTAAATATAAAGCCCTCCCAGCATAATATATATAGTACCTGTTCTGTCTTATATGATAATGACAATACCTCCTAACCTAACCTATGAATGGAAGGCTATATGTAGTGCAGTAAACAAATAAGCCAGCAAAATGATTAGTAATTCTTAATTGCTGTTTAATGTGAGCATAGCAATACTGCTGTCTAGTATACACCTTACCAGACAACTGTAGATACTAGTACCCTAAACAACACATCTGTTTTTCTGTAAGCCTGCCACAATGAAATCATTAATTCTAGATATTTATTTATTTTATTTATTTTACATTTGTTTACTGGGATGGTCTGACTGGGACACTGCCCATTTTCAGTAGAGGCACGGGGAGAAAAGCTCCAGCTTAAAATTACATACAAAATCATCACATCAAGTAATAGAAATTATAGACAAAAAATGAGTATTAACACATTTACATAATAAAAATTAATATATATATATACATAGTATCAAATTGAACAAGACTTTAAACACTTGAATATAGACAGATATATGGTTGAACTTACATATGTGGAGGAACATAACATTAGTTAGGAAATTAAGTAGGAAGAATCACTTAGGCAAAGTAATGCATAGTTAGTCATACTTCCGTGGTGAGAGTTGCAGCTAGGAATGTAACCACTTTTAGAGAAGTAGTGTTGTTAGAACTGATATGTTAAAAGAGTTAGTATGTACAGCCAAATTGTAGAAGTAGTGCTAAGTTAATAATTAACCTGGAGTGTTACGTGAGCAAATACAGAGCTAGAACAAGAGATATTGCTCAAATGCTTCACAAAACAGAGCTCCAAATGGCACAGCAAACCATGTTAAGTTAACCATTTAGAGCACCGAATATGCAAATTAGGAGTTTCAGCATTCATAGAACTATATAATTGTATTATTTAGCTGCACCATCTGAGGGTTCTATGCAAGACGTTCCTGAGGTGTTCATCAACTGGCACTAGGACAGGAATCTATGAAACCAGTTGCTCATGTATGTGTATCATGAAACTGTGAAATGCTATATTATATGCCATGTGATTCATAAACATGTACTGGTGCATGCTTGTGCCCATATTGCTATTTAATTGGAACTATTGATAAACTATAATTACTTCTGAGGCTGTCAAACACAATTCTGCAAATTGATGCAAGAGCTCTTCTTTCATAACTACAACAGGAAGTACCTAATGGGGTGATACAACTGCTTTTTCAAAAGAGTTGATACCTGGCATAATCTGAACAGGTTTTAAGAGCAACTCTTATCAAGCATACTAGCAAACAGTACAAGATTGATGAGTATGACATAAAGGAGATATTTTGCATACATGCCTGGGAGTTACACGTCATGATTAGGGGATCATTGTCCTATCCTGTATAACCAAGAAACATCTTTTTCCTAAAAATGAAGAACAGCAAAGACTACACATGGTATTGTGTGACAGAACACCAGTCAGGATAGGACAGTGAGGTTTTTTTTTGACAATCACTTGCAGTGTATAGTTTATTTACTATCATGTTTCTGTATTTGTTATTTATCAATATTTTTTATGACTCCGCAATACCCAAAAAAAAAAAAAAAAAAAAAAAAAAAAAAAGAAGGCTCCACCAAACTTGTGCTATCCTACTGGCTCTCCTTGTTAATTTTCTTCTGCATGCTCTTCCTTCCTTTTCTCACTTTCCTGTGTATCCCTTTTCCACCTTAATATTGTGCTAAATGAGTTAGCTATATGTGCTTGGCCACCTATATCAATCTATACTAGTGGTAGCGCATAATAAACACTACTCAGTGGGAAAACAAACGAGAAGTGGTGTGAGAATTGGGGTGAAAGAGAGTCTATGGAAGACAGTGAGAGATGTGTTCAAACTTAGTAACAGACTCAAGGTAACTGGGCAATTGGGCTCCAGTGTAAAGACATGACAATATTCATAATCTCAGACTGTGTCCACAGCAAGGGGGTGATAGTGAAGAAACAGTTGTAGGACTACTAGATAAAACTGAATAAAATTAGTTGATCTTGATTAAAGGAGACCTGAATGGTCATACTGGAAAAAACAGAACAGAATATGAGGACTGCCTGGGTCCACATGGGTGGGGCAACAGCAATAAAGGACTGTCTCGCAAATGGCTCGATGGTGACTGACACATGGTTCACTAAAATAGACAGTCACAAGATCACATACAAAAGTGGTCAACATGCAACTCAGTTAAGCTTTTTCTTAGTAAGGAAACTGCAATGAGGTAGAATGATAGATTGCAAAATCATCTCTAGTGAAACTGTTGGGCCCCAGCATAAACCACTGGTGGCCGCAATCAGCTGCAAGCAGTGGTCAAAAGAAACTAAGCTTAACTCCTTGAAGTTGACTGGAACAAAAACATATGAGTTCAATGAAACACTCAGGGCTCTAGCATATCAGGAAAAAAGAGGACATCAGTGAGGGTGAAAAAGAATAGCAGCATTTCAAAAGTAGCATGTGTGAAGACGATAGAATAGATATGTGGCTGAGCTAGGTATGGAAATAAGATTCATAAGGAAAAGTGGTGGTGGAATACAAAAGTCCAGGAAGTTATCAAAAGAAAAAAGGTATACAGGAAGAAGTGGAAGATAAAACAGACAAACCAGGCTGATAAGGAATATTGGTTAGCAAACAAAGAGGTTAAGAGAACAGTTGAAATGGCATCAAATAAATTCCACCAGTTTCTAGAAAATGACTCAGCAGATGGCACAAAGAAAGTATCAAGTTACAAGGCAAAGACAAAAAAGAAAGAAGATAGTCATCATCTATCACTCATAAAGGATGTCAGACACAATCTGCTTACCAGTCCAGCAGTTTCTGAATGGAATCAACCCCACAGAAGCTGTACTGCCCCCATGTACAACATACAATGAAGGAAGAAGAAAATCCTTCACTACAAGAAGTAATTATAACAATAAGGGAAATTAAGTCAGGGAAAGCACCTGGCTCACATAAAACTAAAGCAGATATGATCAAGTTGTTGGGTGAGTTAGGGAAGAAATGGCTCAAGAGGATACTTATCACGGTATGGACAGAAAGGCATATTCCAGCTGACTGCATAATAAGCATTCTAGTGTCAGTGTACAAGAACAAAGGGGGCATTCATAACAGTGGGCAGTACAGAGATATCATACTCATGTCACACTGCATGAAAGTGCTGGAAATCATAACTGATAAACAAATAAATACAGAGAACAGTAGATAGTAAGGTTGGAGATGAGCAGTTCAGGTTTATACCAGAGTCCAGAACAGCTGACTTGATATCTGCAGTGAGATATACATTGAAGAAGATGCTGGATAGGCAAAAAGAGTTCAGCTAGTCATTCTTAGACTTATAGAAAGCATATGACAAGGTCCCACGAAAACTGATTTGAGTAGGCATGCAATGGTTTGAAGTCCCATAAATATTGGTAGAATTAGTGCAGGCTATGTACAAGGACTCAATTACACAAGTCTTTGTCAGTATCACAACAGGTAGCATTCTTGCCTTTGGTGCTGAAAGATCAGAAAGTTGTGGGTTCTAGTCCCACTCCAGGTGATTGGATTCATTTTCAAATTGCTGACACTACAGTGCAGTACAGTGTTGTGAGTTCTGCACTCCTGAGTGTGCCATCCTTCAAATGAAACATTAAGCCAAGGTCCTATTTGCTTGATTTTGTGGTAGATTAGGTGGATGCAAAAGATTTCATACCACCTATTGAAAAAAGTAGAGGACATTCCCAAATGCACTGGCCAAATGTCTCTTAGCAGTATAAATACCACCTTAGATCTCCCTAAAAAGAGGCCACTAGCATGGTGGGGATGGATGGATGGATGGATGGAGGGATGGATGGATAGAAATAGTAGAAATCAGAAGAAACTGAAAAGTAAGATGGAAGGGAGAATAGAAGAACAAATTAACAGCTTCAAGTATTTCAGTGGGATGATTGAGGAGAAGAAAAGTCTGAATGAGGATGTCAAAGTAGGAATCAGAGGGGCTGCAGCCAATTGGCACAAAGTGTTAAGGATAGTATGTGACAAAAAAATGGAAAAAAAGCTAAAATAAGTTGTTCAAAACACTGTTGCAAGAAGTGCTTCTGTGTAGTACAAAACCGTGGGCAGTAAAACTAGAGCAGATAAGAAAGCTTGAGGTGATGAAGATGAAGTGCTTGAAATGAAGGATAAGTGTTAAGAAGTTTGTTCCTTTTCTTATTACAATATGTCATTAGTATAAAACCACTAAGTCATTGAAAGCAGTTTGTAAAAACATTTATTTTCCGAATAGATAGCAGCATATCTAAACTATATTAATAACAAGCTTAGACTAACTAACATAGCAGAACTACAGAATTAAATACATGGACCTAATCATTCTGGAAAATTCCTTTCAATCCTATTTCACATTTTAGATTCATAGTAGAAATATGAAATTATTATTCTGAGACTGTTAGCATATTTTTCAAGTACTCTGCACCTTCTCATGACTTAATTCACTTAGTTACACAAACAAAACTGTATTCAGTATAGGACCTGTAGCAAAACAAGGCCAAACTATAGTGACATCTTATTTATGTTCCTAACTGCTTCACTCAAGCACTCAACTTTCCATTGTTTCTGAAACAAAGCAGTATTATAAACCTTAACTAACTTGCAGGATAAACATGTTTCTGGTCTGAATAACTGAAATCTATTTTGTCAGTTGTAATGTCTGAAATAATTCTACTGGAGAAAATCCATCCTGACACATATTTTATTTATATTTTAATATAAGTCTAAGTATGTAAGAGTGGTACAGGATATGTACAAAGGTAGTGTGACATTGGTGAGGACTGTGGTGGGAGTGACAGATACGTTTAAGGTGGAGGTGGGATTACATCAAGGATCAGCTCTGAGCCCTTTCTTATTTGCAGTGGTGATGGACAGGTTAACCGATGAGATCAGACAGGAGGCCCCATGGACTATGATGTTTGCAGATGACATTGTGATATGTAGTGAGAGTAGGGACCAGGTTGAGGAGACCCTGGAGAGGTGGAGATATGCTTTAGAGAGGAGAGGACTGAAGGTCAGCAGGGCTAAAACAGAATATATGTGTGTAAATGAGAGGGAGGGTAGAGGAATGGTGAGGATGCAGGGAGTAGAGTTGGTAAAGGTGGATGAGTTTAAGTACTTGGGATCAACAGTTCTGAGTAATGGTGAGTGTGGAAGAGAGGTGAAGAAGAGAGTGCAGGCAGGGTGGAATGTGTGGAGAAGAGTGTCAGGAGTGATTTGTGACAGACGGGTACCAGTAAGAGTGAAAGGGAAGGTCTACAAGAGGGTAGTGAGACCAGCTATGTTATATGGATTGGAGACGGTGGCACTGACAAAAAGGTAGGAGTCAGAGCTGGATGTGGCAGAGTTAAAGATATTAAGATTTGCACTGGGTGTGACTAGGATGGACAGGATTAGGAATCAGTATATTAGAGGGTCAGCTCAGGTTGGACAGTTTGGAGACAAAGCAAGAGAGGCGAGATTGCGTTGGTTTGGACATGTGCTGAAGAGGGATGCTGGGTATATTGGGTAAAGGATGTTAAGGATGGAGCTGCCAGGTAAGAGGACAAGAGGAAGGCCTAAGATAAGGTTTATGGATGTGGTGAGAGAGGACATGCAGGCAGTTGATGTGAAAGAGCATGATGCAGAGGACAGGAAGAAATGGAAACAGATGATCCGCTGTGGCGATCCCTAACAGGAACAGCCGAAAGAAGATGATGAATATAGGTCAAACAGTACTCCATTTGATTTATCCTTTATCAATAAATCAAATTGTATCTACTTGAGAAAAGTGGGTATAAGAAAGTGGGATTATTTTAGCTTCAGATTTACACTGAAAAATAACTCAGTATGATAAACATGCAGTATAGGGAAAATAAACACTAGGTTAAAAGCACACCTACTGGCTGGAGTGCTTGAACTGTATCACTCACTCCATGCATTTTATGCATTTGTATTACATAATTTCTTTGCTCCTGTTTTGTGCTATTTTATTATTGTCCTACATAGGAAGCATAACAAGATGAGAATCATAGACTCTACAACTAAAAGCTTTTTAAAAATATTATTTCCCAACCTGGAAACTGGTTACCCAAGGCATGGTGAACCATCAATTCCTTTAAAATGTACCAAAATGATTTTAAAATCTCATTTCACTACCTGTAATGATTGTGCAGTATTTTGTGTCACATTCTCCCCTTTCTCACTGAGAATGCATTTCAGTTTTGTGTATTAACTTCAGAAATTCCTGTTTATTTGATATTATGTCACAAAGGTCAGAACCTGACCTCCATCAATCCTACTGCATATAGCCACTATTTTGCAATCACCTCACATTTGTTCCAGTCCACAAGCTAATCTATGTACATTTTTCTCTTTTTATCCTCACATGTATTAAAATCGTGTCTTTTTGTATCCTGTTGCTTTTTAAACAGAATCTGCAACATGCTGTTACTATTTTTATTTCCCATATTTCATGATATTTTACCCATTAAAGCCTGATCTACGATATTCTGAATGTTAAGCCTTTACTGCTTGCCATCTCAGGTATTAATAACATATTTTATCCATCATGTTACAATGAATGTCATTTTACCTTTTAAACTGGTTTGAATATTGTAAGCTATGAAGCTTTTGACCACGTCTATACTGTGCATATCTTAAAATCATATACACCTGTTGTGTATGTTGGAAAAATCATATGCGCATTCTTTGCATAATGTAAAAACATATACACACACACACAAATATATATATATATATATATATATATATATATATATATATATATATATATATATATATATATATAAAAAACTATACATATCATGTAAATCATATGCACGCACCTGGTGTTTATATAAAAGAAATTGAATGCACAAGCATTGCATATCATGAAAACTGTCTGATAAATATAAGCATAAAATAAATGTATTTCCTATTAATAGAATTCTAACAAAATCTTGTTGTGCCCTAATAATACCCATTTGTTAACTAGATAGGCTCACTAGGCACACAGCTACATTTTCAGAAACAATCTGTTAGCAATGTATGGTTATGTGACTTGCTCAAAGTCACACAATAGGCAGATGAGAACTGAAGGAATCAAACCTTGTACCAGATGAACTGCAATTCACAGTCTTAACCCTCTGCGTCAAATTCCAGCTCTATTACTGACACATTTTACTTCAAGAGAAGAATGTTCTCAAATATGTTTTAATAAACTAATCAAATAAAACTACAACCACTGAAAGTGTATCATACTTCCTAACTATCCCCCTGATGGGCAAACAGAATATTCTTTATGCTGTTTGATGTATCACATTTAACTTTGCAAGTAGTCCTGCTACTTTTTGTCTCATGTTTTTTAATGTATTTTCCTAAATCTGTGCAACTTGGTTATGCTTTCTCCCTTTGTCCCTAATTAATCAACTATTCCAAATCTGAACATGAAAACCTGAATGTTACCTTGTTTAGTTCTCTTTAATTTCAGGGAGAAAAAAAAATATATATATAATATATATGTATATATATATATATATATATATATATATATATATATATATATAGAAGTCCACACATGTATTTGTATAAAATGATCTGAACAGTTACAATACAATGGTTATCACTGGTCTTGAGCAATAACCACTTTTATTAGTTACCACCATCTACATGAATTAATGTTTCCCTATGTCTACCCACAATTTTACCAACATTGAAATTGTTTGCAAAATTCATGTCAATTTTTCTTCACAGATCATGGGATAAGCATAAAAACGTTGTAATTTCCTGTCATAAAATAAATACATTTGTTGAAACTTACTACACACTACCAAACAGCTAATTTCTTATGTGTTAGATTAGCAGTCACTTGTCAGCAAGGAGCTGAACCTAGAATCTTTTGATTTGCATGACTTGAATGTATTATATATTTTTCACTGTAAACACAAAAAAACTTTGCAATTTTAAACAGTTTAGCCATATAACAGCTTTTCTTTGTTTGCCTGCTTAGATTGTAACACTATCTAATTAATAAAAGAGATAAACATAATTTGTTCATATTACAACCCTTTGTTTTTCCTCAGCTATTCCTGGTTTATTTACTTCTGGATGGAATTTACAACAATTATGACCTTCCTAACCTGTTGTCTGTATCATGCATTAAACCATGATTGCTTTTCATTCCATTCAGAAGCCAGTGATGATATTTCCATTGCTCAGTACATAATTATTTTCAGGAAACATGCTTACCTTGTCTTTATGTCTCCATCCTGTGAACAAGAATGACAAATGTGTCCCTCTTGTAATGCTGATTCATACATTTACTACTGGATTTAATTCATGTGGGATGTTTACATTATGACAGTAAGACAAATTGTGAATTTAGTCAAAACAACTTTTACAAAAGAACTTACACTTACACATTTCCTTCCCCTTTGGCAATGATGTTATTTTGAACAATTCAATCTGTGACCACACTAACTGTTTCAAAGTTCACAAATCACCTTCCATGTTAACTAAAATTAGAATGTGTTTTACTAGAATGTAAGTGTTAGAAAAATAATCAACAAATGGGTTACATGTTTAGCAACAATAGCAGCTTGTAAAAATAACATTTTACTAAAAAAATCTGATTACTCTCAGTTTAGCCCTCATTGAAAATGCAATATATCAAAATCAGGCACATTCTGTACATCTAGGGAGCCATTTGAACATAGAGAATACCTCCTTCCTTTCATTGCATCTTCCAAAATTGACAACACATTTTGGTTTACTGATTATTATGTATAAGCTCTATGTTTTTACACACTGGAAGATGTTTATCAGCTAATCATATTTGAAATATGTCTGATTTTTCTGTTACCAATAACTCAACAGTCTTGTGTGGATACATTTTTGAAATTAAATTCTGTGTTTGCATTTTTCATTGAAAAACAATCATCCAGATTCATTAATGTCCACATTAAGTGTACACAATCTGTATTCAAAAACATTCCTACCACATTTTTGTGCTTTCTAGTCATTCCGAAAGATTACACTATGTATACATGTAGTCTACACTTTGTGGTAACCTTTATGAATCCCCATCAATATTTAAGGCTGCAAGAAAATCAGTAGAAAAACTAAAATTAGGAGGAAAAAGGTATGAGTTATGCTTGTGTTGTCTATTCACTCAGAATGGTGTATACTTAGTGTGCACTTAGTATAGGCGTTCATGAATCCAGTGATTATTCTGTATAAGTAACTCACATTTTCTTTATGAAGTCTCCAGCAGTAAAAATGCTATATGAAATAAAACTCAAAAATATCTGCATAAACCTTATATTATATTTTCCAATATATGGGGCTGGGGACATCAGTCTGTGTATAGCCGTACATGTGTGAGTGTGACATACCTAAGTGCATTTATCAATTAATGGTGTACAATTCTGCATATCTCTTTTACCTGAAAAAATATCAAAACACATTAGCTTTTAAACAATAAACATTTTCCCTCTGTCTGATCATATTTTACATACTGGAGTCCCGGGACTGAAATCATGTCATTAAGACAACAGTATAACTTTAGCACTAAATAAAGATCCACACTATAACTTTGTAGAAGTGTTAGGAATTAAATGTAATACTGTCTAATATCAAATGTAACCACCCTTGAAATTAGTTTTCTTTTAAATTCATGAAAACTTACTGATGATTCATAAATGGGACATTTGGCACCTTGCCAAATCTGGAAATCATTACATGCAAATAACTGGGGAAATCTAGAAGGGGAAATGTTTGCTAACTTAAACATTTACACTGTAGAATTAAGACATGTCTAAATATGACTGTTTTAAAATGTCACTGCACATAGAACCTATAAAAAGAAATAAAATATAAATAATATAAACATCCTCTTCCATGCAAAAAATCCTTTCTTCTCTCCTCTTCTATCTTGCTTCAAAATGCAACCAGTCTCTGGGTAGTAAGAACATCTCTGTCTCTGCATTTTACAATAGATCTTTCCTGTCTTAAGCTTTATAATTTATGATTGAAAAAAATCAGTGGAAAGTTCTTGCTTTACATTTTACCTGCATCTGCTTGCAGTTATAGCATCTATAACACACAGTCTATCTCAGGCAAAAAAAATGTAGAATGGATATTTTTTAAACTTTCCAGACACAGTTCAGGCTTAATTTATTTGGGAATAGAAGTGCTGAAGAACATTGCCAGGCAGAATATTGTCTATTTTAAATTATGGCATATTTTTTATCCATATTAAAACAAAAAAGATCATGTAAAGAACCCACACATGCTCTACTGTTTAGAGACTTTTAACCATTTCACAGCTAAACTCTGTATTGCAAAAAAGTAAAACTTCAAAACATTTCCTTTGCCATAATAGTTGTGCAATAGCAAAGAGTCCTGTCTTTGAATGATAGCTTTTGAGTATCATGAGAATTTACATTCATCAGCCTGTTTGTATCTTATTAGCTCCTGTCTGCATAATAGTTAAAGATTACTTTGACCATCTTTTTCTTCTGTGCCTGGCAGATATTACTTTAACATGCAGCATGTCATTATTGCTTTCTAGGATGGAAAAGCATTACTTTATTAGACTTTTTTTCTCACAGAGAAATTCTCTTTGAAAACCTAAACTCACAGTCCATGCATCTAATAACAAAATACTGCAGTTCCATTTTTTCACAATATATCCCTTTGTAAATTGGCCTCTTGTTACCCTGGCCTCCCTCCCATCATCATTCCAGAAGATGCTTCAGGGTACTTTTGGGCTAGTTTGAAGATTTTAGATCCAATTTATCCTTCATGTTTTTATCACTTTTCTCTGGAAGTACTCTGGCTGATTTATTGGGTCAACCCATCAGTCCTTCCACCAAGGAATGTTTTCTTATTGCATCCACTGGGCTCCTAACAGCTCTGCCAAATGTTAAGAAGTTTATTCATCTACTTATCATCATATGAAATTAGTATAAAACTACAAAGACATTGAAAACAGCTTGAAAAGCACTTATTTTCTGAACAGAAAAAAGTACAGCTAAACAATATCAATAACAAGTTTAAGCTAACCAGCATAGAAGAACTACAGAATTAAATACATGGATCAAGTCTTTCTGAAACATTCTTTCCAATCATGTTTCACATTTTAGATTGACAGTAGAAATATGCAATTATTATTCAGAGACTATTGGTCAGTATATTTTTCACATACACTGCACCTTCTCATGACTTAATTTGCATAATTATCCAAACAAAGATGTATTTGTTAAAAAACAGCAAAATAGAACCAAACTACAGAGACATATTATTTATGGTTCTAATTGCTTGACTCAAACATTCAGTGTTCCTTTGTTTCAGAAACAAAGCAGTATAATAAGCTTTATCTAGTTCACAGCATAAACATGTTTTTGGTATGAATAACAGAAATTAGTTTTTGTCAGTTGTAATGTTTGAAACAATTCTACTAGAGAAAAGCCATCCTTACATTTATATATATATATATATATATATATATATATATGTGTGTGTGTGTGTGTGTAAAACACAAAGTAAATCAGTCATGTCTGCAGGAGGGCAGACGACAATTTGGCAATGAAGATTTGGGAGACATAAAGGGAAGAGAAAATGAGGATGTTCAAGCAAGAGATGGGTGGATTTCATGAGAGAAGAACTGTGATAGTACGGCATAACTGTTGAAAAGTAAGCAAACTGTCAGTAACTCATGAAAATGTATTCACCATGCAGATTATATGGCAATTAACTGTAATTGCATTATAGAACATTTTAAGGAATTCTGGATACTAACAATTGTTTAAAAAGTACATACATTCTGTCTCTGAAGGGCTGAGCTCCTGTTATCTATTGTGTAGAACATGTGTAATCAAACCCTATTACTATGGAATTCAAGCAGCATCATAACTGAATATATAGTCACAAAACATAAAATGAAGTAATCTGTTGATGATGACTGTCAAAAAAGGAGGTACTGCCAGCCAAGCTATCTGGAATTTTGTAAATAATTATATGTCATTTGTGAATATCAACATGATTCATATGCTTGTGTTACAAATGTATTAGAACTGTATATTATGTGTATAGCAAACTGCTGGTACAAAAGTGTGTGCTGAAAAGGGTTGTAAAGTACTGACCTTTAAAAATGTATCCACATTATACCCTAATGGAAAAGAACAGAAATGTACATACACTACTGTAACTGTTTAGATGTATATATTATAAAGGGGGAAACTGGAATACAGAAGTTTAACTTGCAAAATGCCAGAAAAATAGTTGAAAATAAATAATTGTATAGCCACCCCATAAAAAGGATGCTATCTTTCAGTTTCAGTGCAATAACAGACACAATGTCTAAAACTAGATGTTTACTTTATTGTCTTGGGAGTGTTTTTATTGTTTTATGACTTCTAGGATCTGCCTTAGATCTAAGAAAAGCCCTTGTTTATGTATTTTCACAGGTAGATGCTAAATGCTATCAGCTACACCAATGGGGGGTTTACCTGGGATAGAGTCAGATGACAAGAAGTGATGTCATGCTACAAGCTATTCTAGCAGTAATATTTGAAATATTAAATTCAGAACTCACATCTGTCTTGTTTGCTCTGTAAGTAAGTTACTATGGTACAGTAATTCTATTAGATACAGTCAGGAATATAGCAAAGTGTAATTTAGGTATTTTCTGTATTTATTTGAGAATGTCCTGTCATGTTGTTTTAAATATTTCCTGTGATTTTGAACTCTAATGTTACTGTGATTATATACTGAGCATTTTCTTGTTCTTTTATTATTTATTATTAAATATATTTAAACCTTTCAACCATGGTGGTGTAAAGGTAGCGTTGTTACCTCACAGCAAGAGGTTCTCTCATTCGATTCTCGGCTGGAGTGCCTTCTGTGTGGAGTCTGCATGTCCTTCCTGCGGTCAGGTGGTATTCAAAAGACATGTGTAGAATGGGCATGCCTTCCCTGAAGGTTGGGCACCAAGCTGGCATCTCGGCACCGTAAAAATCTACTGCCAGTCATTAGCAGACCAGCGTTCCACTGTGGTGACCCCTAAGTGGGAAAAGCCAAAAGAAGAAGAACAACAACACAAACAGCAAGTGTGGCTTATATTTGTGAGACATATTTATGTTCTGAGAGTACTTACATATGTAGAATATGAATAGCCAAAGGAAATTGTGTATGTGACAATCTGTATGCATTGAGATGAACTTTGTACTGTGAACTCTGAGTAAACTGTGAATAGTGGAAAAGCACTGAAAAACAGGAGCCTGCTTGAAAGCAGGAAATGTGCCTTATATGGAAGTGTATCCGATTTTCTTTCTCTGCCTAGAGATGTAGTAATGTGAACTGCTTTAAGCCTATGGGTAAACCATTGATTGGTTAATTGTCTTTTGTACTAATTTAATTGATCTAGTTTATATTTTGTACTGTCAGCAGTATCACCAGTATATAAGCTTATGCATTCCTTTGTTCAGGGAGTCTCCCTGGTACTTTCCATGAGGCTCCCACACGTGTGTAATAAATACCACTAAAGGAGAGAAAGAAGTGTCCTGTCTTCATTTAAGGTAAAAATGTTAATTGCAACAATTGGTGCCATTTACTCAGATCTGAATTGACAATAGCTGCAGCAGTTGGGGATTGAATGAAATACTGCTAGTAAAAGGGCCCATGACAGAATTTTCTGATTTGGCAGTGTTTCTTTCATTTCCTGTACTTGCCTGCTTTAAAATTTGGTATCGATAATTTTATAGAAATGTAATAATTCCTCTCATTCAGTTGTTTTGAGGTAAATGGCATGCATTTTTTTCTGCTACTGATTGTGCAGTATGAGAGTGGGTTAAAATGAAAAACTGGCGATATAAGAGTGAAAGGAGATACGAGAGTGGGGAAAACGATGTTTACAAAACGTCACAGCTACATCTGTAAAATACAGTATAGCTTATTGTGTGAAAATGGGAGCGAGTGTGGGAACCATAAAAGAGCCAGAAAGAGGTACACCAGCTGGTTATATGTATTTTCGTGTGTCCCAGGACAGTTGTATGTTTATAAGTCAGTGGGTCGCCCTCACTGAGGGTGATGGTAAACTCGTCTTTCCAGAAAATGGTAGTTTTAATAAAAATATTTTGCTTAATCTCCAAGGAAAGTTTAAGAAAAAAGGGAGAAGAATACCAGGGTTGTGCTGGGCAGCATTTAATGATTGGATGACAGAGGCGAAAGAAAGAGAAAAGAATTCGGTTATTAGTAGTCTAAAAGATAATCAGCAAAAATTAAAAGAGCAATTGAGGGAATTACAACAAACTGCTAGTAATTTAGATATAGTAAACAGTAAATGTTTGATGGACCCACCCTTTAAGGGGCTTTATCCTGTAAAGGAATTAGCTAATTTGCAGATAACTGAATCGTCAGAAGACGATAATGTCTGGCTCCCCCCACCACTGACTGCACCACCGATTGTACCCCCCGCAGTATCAGCTCCCCCCCATCGCTCAACAAAGAGCGGAAGTACAGCAGCCAGATTCCACCCCTAGAGAAAGAGAACAAGCTGCAGACAGTCACTCTAGTGAATCTGAGCCAGAAACAAGCGATAGAAAAAAGGGTACCAAAAACTCATAGTAAGACTCATAAAGAAGCAAAAGCTGTAATGTATTTTAGAGCTAAAACTTATTATAAGGAAAAAGGGAAGTGACATTTACACCGATGAAGGCATTTTGGCCAGTTTTCCGCTATACTTGATAGTGGGGATGGGTATTTTGGACCAGATAAATTTAATCCAGATTCAGGATCGGAGTCGTCAGATGACGACAGATTGTTACCTTTGAGGGAGGTATTTAACCCAGCCCATGCTAGAAGTGCACAGGAAGCACCGACCATTGTAGTACCTAGGGTGTGGTCGGTGGTTGATTTTCAAGCCATTACCAAATCGTTACCGGCTATTCGTACTAATCCAGCTAAGTTCCAGCATGTGCTGGCGGGACATATTTGTTTACAAAATCCTACAATAGAAGTCAAGGCAGTTTTTCAGTACGCCATACCGGCTGATCTGATGAAACAGATTTGGGACCATGCTAATGTCCCTACTCCGATTCCAAAACATGATGCACAAGGAGATAATGGGTATGAAGCGGTCAGACAGCAATTAGTGGATGCTATTACAGTGATAGTTCCATCCACACCCAACTAGTCCAAAATTAAGTCAGTTCTTCAAAAAGAAGAAGAACTGTGGATGAGTATTTAAATCATCTCACTGAAGCCTTTGAGGCTTACTCTGGTTACCCAGAACCCACCGAAGGGCCGGCATAGAGTGGATTGTTGGCTGCTTTTGTAGATGGGTTATGCCCACAAGTACAGGATAAGCTAAAAGAAGTATGTTTAAACTGGCCTAGTCTTGGATTGCATGAATTAGTCACGCAAGTACAATACCTCCCCAAGCACTTAGCACAGGAAAAAAAGGATTTACAGGAAAAATTGGTTAAAGCGCAGATTCAGTTGTGTACTGCCTTTGGGCAGCATGGACAGGGAGGATGAGGACTGGGAAGAGGGAGAGGTGGACACCAAGAGGCTGGAAACCAAAATAGACAAAATTGGCAGCAAAATCGATCAGCCCCACCCCAAAGCTATAATAATCAGATGGAGTGTTTCAATTGTGGCCAAGTAGGCCATTGGAGAAATGAATGTCCGTATCTGGCTGAGCAACCTGCCCCACCCACTGATACGTCACCTCAGTGGAATTCTAATTAAACTCCATCCAATTGGCAGCCATCACAATGAAGGTTCCCTGAACAAAGACAACAACAGTTGTGCCCTTTCATCCCTGTGGATCAAGATGGACCACATGTTATGTTACTTGTCAAAAATAAACTGTACCCATTTTTGATTGACACTGGAGCAACCAAATCTATGTTAGCTGGTGAAGCAGCAATAAATGCCCCCCTCTCCAACAACATAATTAGAGGGGTAGGTGTCTTTGGCATTCCTATTGAATATTCCGAAACCGTCCCAGTTCCAGTAACTTTGGGACCTTTACAAGACAATCACACATTTTTAGTAGGGCCCTCAGTACCATTGAATTTATTGGGAAGATATTTGCTCTGTAAGATGGGAGCAATCATCTTCTGCACAGCTGAAGAAGTATATTTACAAGTACCTTCAGATAAACAAGATAGTATTTTGGCTACTTTAGATGAAAATGTCACTCTGCAAACAATGTGTATGCAGTCTGACCTTGATAAGAATAAGCACCTAAATTCATTACTCTCTCATCTATGGACCACTCATGATAATGATGTTGGGTTTCTGATTTCAGCCACTCCTGTAAAAATAACTTTAAAACCCAGAGCAAAGTTACTTCAGGTACCACAGTACTCTTTGATGATAGAGGCCACATCTGGTATTGCCCCCGTCATTTCTGCCTTAGTACAACAAGGAATTATAGTACCTACAACAAGTCCATGCAATACTCCAATTCTACCGGTAAAGAAACCTGGTAAACAAGCTTACCGATTTGTGCAAGACTTGCGAGAAGTCAATAAAGCTGTCTTGTCTGTTTTTCCA
This sequence comes from Protopterus annectens, assembly GCF_019279795.1. NCBI lineage: Eukaryota > Metazoa > Chordata > Ceratodontiformes > Protopteridae > Protopterus > Protopterus annectens. The sequence continues at coordinate 598,198,585 of NC_056751.1, forward strand.
ATCATACCAAACCCAACTACGATTTTAAGCTGCATTCCACCTACAGCACATTGTTTTATGGTTATAGATATCCAAAAAGTGCACGTAAAATGTTAAACTAAGCCAAAAAACAAACGGCAACCTCGGAAAGACCAATGATTGTACAATTGTACGCTCATTGGTCTTTTCGAGGTTGCCGTTTGTTTTTTGGCTTAGTTTAACATTTTACGTGCACTTTTTGGATTAAGTTGTTGGTTGGCCACCATGGATGAGACCGGCGTTATTTCACCTCCTAATAGCCTGGATGTGAAGGCAGAACTGCTGGAGTTAAGAGGCGAGATAGCTGTCCTGAAGGAAGAAATACATGAGTTGTTTGCATTCTTCAGGGACTCGTTTAAAGGTACCTCCATGCTGTTAGGGAGAGGTACGGAGGATGTTATTAAAGGGCCTCAGGCCATGGATCTCGGATTGGATGCTATTGCAGACAATGAGCGCCAAGTGTTCAACAGTATTTCAGCTGAGAAATCGGTGTCGCCGGACGCCAAAAGTAAATCAGTTAAGGAAAAACAAGGTACTGTTACCAACAATTCTAGCTATGTTTACGATAATAATGTGGATGTTAATCAAACACATAGATCCAAGGGACACAGTTCTTTGGAGGGAAGTTTCAATATTCCAAATGGACAGGGTTCAGGGTTACGTGGGAACAACAAGGACAAGTGTACAGATTTAAATATAATAGAATCCTACAACAATAGTAGGATCAACTTACCTGATTTATTGTTTGACTTTTCGATTTATGATATTGATGAAGAAGCATACCGTATAGGGACCAAACCCAAACGGTTGCCTCCTGTCAAAACTTATTCGTCCGTGACGGTGAATACAGTACAAAATAAGAGAAATGGTTCTCATAAGGACGATAGGGTTAGTGGAACTACCAAGGGACAATGTTTGAACAAATTTTTGAATGTTTGTCATTATATGGACACGGACAATTGTATTCAAACAAACAATGTTTTGTCTAACAAACCTGTGAGCAGTTTGAAAGAAATGATTTTTGCTCTAGGTAAAATGTTAAAACAAATTAATGGTTTAAAAATAGATAAATGTGTATTTGCAGAAATGTGTTGAAATGAAAATTGTCCCACAAGGTTTAAGGTTTTTTAAAAAACCTATGGGTATTGTTTTAAATGAAAAGACTATATCTGTTTTTAACAAATTTTTTGATGAGTGTGGTTTAAAATTTTTAAATATGCTTATTGAATTTAATGATGCTAAATTGAGTTATTTGATTCAGGAAGCAGAGGCACTGGATTTGAATATTTCCAATGACTTATTGTTTAAAGAATGGGAACAGTTATACTCTAAACAATTCAGGTCAGCTGAGAAGTGGATAATTAATATAAAGGAAAGGAAAAAGAAAAAATCAAGCAGAGATATAGAACAATATAAAAAAGGTGAAGCGTATATTTGGTCTGAACAAGATAAGAATAAGTCACAGGGTAGGGACTATTATTATGTGAATAATAACACATATGGTAGTACTGAATTTAATTCTGAAGGGCCCCATTTTCACAGGGAACGAAACATACAGGGCCAACCATATTGGAATTGGGACTGGAAGCAACAGGGATGGTATGGGAGAAATCACAAAAGAAATTGGGAGGGGAAAAGGAATTGGAACAGGTATTAACAGAACAAGTTTCATCCCGTGATTCCCCAATGGGGACAGAGGGATATGACATCAAGGATATATTAGTGGATGACAATATATATTCTTTGGACAACTTTAAAATATACAATTTTTCGAATTTAGAAATCAATCACAGTTATTTTAAGTTGTTAGCAAAAGGTATGAAATTCATTCCCACTCCCAGGTTTAATTTAGTTGACTGTCTATGTGAGCTGAAAAAGTTCACAAGAAAAATCAATTTAAGTATATTTTTTAACAACAAACCAGTGTTAAACAGAAATGTTAACCAAGAAGGAGATGACAGTCAGACGAAGGATGGTGATTTTAAAAGAAAAAGTTCTTTTATACCTCCTTACCATCCAAGAGTAGATGTCTATGAGAAGATTGTGGCTAAAGAAATTTATTCCTTACACCACAATAGAACGACCTATGAGGTTGACAATAATTTAACTGACCAGGAGAAGAGGTATATTGGATGCCCTAAAGCTTAATTCTAAGGTCAGAGTTATGAAGCCCGACAAAGGGGGTGGGGTGGTCATATATGACAAATTACAATACATTATGAAGATGTATGACATACTTCATGATTCAGGGAATTATGAGTCCATTTCAATCAATGAAGTGAACATTTTTCATCATCGAAGAATTGATTCCTATTTAGAAGAATTTCTGATAGATGGAAGAATATCCAACACAGTATATGACTATCTTAAAGTCAAGTTTCCATCTTTGGCTAGTTTTATAGGGATACCCAAAATACATAAGAGCACTTCTGACCCCCCATTTCGACCCATAGTGTCAGGAAAATATTCTAAAACATATCATATAGGGAAATACATAGATATCAAACTCAAGTTAGTATACAACAACATCCCTCATATGGTGAAAGATTCTTGGGAATTCTTAAGCAAATATCCCGTAAATAAATGGAAGAAAGAACATCTCTTTGTCACTATTGATGTGATTGATTTGTTCTCTAGCATTCCCAAGAACGAAGGATTGGAAGCGTTTTGTAACAGTATAAATAAATACGCAAGCTTGACATGGGATGAGACCTGTCTCATAATGGAGTTTATGACTATGGTTCTGGACAACAATTTTATACACTTCGAAGGAGAACACTTCAAACAGATAAGAGGTGTAGCAATGGGAGCAGCTTGTGCTCCCGTATTCGCTAATTTGGTTATGGTTGATTGGGAGGAATCACATTTATTCCCCAGCATGCATTTCAGCAAAATCCTTCACTACTCAAGATTCTTGGATGACATCTATATTTTATATGGGGTTCCAATGCAGAATTGGACACCTTCATTGAATTTCTCAACAAGAGTAGTAATTTTTTGAAATTTACACACAGTACGAGTAATGAGGGATTGGCTTATTTGGACACTTACATATACGCGCACAACGACAACCTACAATCCAGAATACATAGGAAAAAGACATTTTCCAGTGACTATTTGGCACATGACAGTTTTCATCCTACCAAATTGAAACAGAATATTTTTAAGAGACAATGCATTCATGCTGACCGCATGACCTCTAACTTACAGGTCATGCAGGAAGAAATTAAATTTATTACAAAACTGTTCAGGGATAGGAACTACCCGTTGTCCATGTTGGATAATATAGGAAAATATGTGTTAAGTGAATGGGGTTTGAAATACAAACCCCTATTAGGATCTGGCTTGTTCAGTAAGAAGGAATCCAATTCTATTGTTTCGAGAAATGACTGTAGTACACATCAAAAATCATTTATTTTAACACTCACAAACTCAGGAACCTCACATGGCCTTCCTGAAAACACTAGAGGGGATAAATGTATCACCAAACACCATCATACTAGGTGACTTCAATTACCCAAATATAGACTGGGAACACTACTCAAGCCCAAACACCCTAGCCCAAAAGTTCCTGGAATTCATAAACTCAAATGCCATGGAACAACTAGTCACCATCCCCACAAGAGGAGATAACATACTTGATCTCATCATCACGAACATGGGAGCACAATGTTCAACACCGGAAGTATACCCCTCACTGGTGAGATCAGATCACAAACTAATCTCGCTGGAGGTCCTCATCCCACCCCACCTGGAATAAAGAAGACCACAGATAAGAACTTCTCAAAAGCCGACTTCACACTTTTTAAGACTAGTGTGGTCTCCTTTAGGGCCCCGAGCGCGGAAAACAGTACTCAAGCCGCTGAATCACTTACAAATGCCTTCTACCAGCACCTGCAGGACTGCATGGATAAGGCAATCCCAAGCAAAACAAAGACTCTTTGCACCAAAGGCAAGCGTCCAGTCTGGTGGACCCCAGCCATAAACAAACTCTACAACAAAAGGAGGAAGCTACTACAAGGTAGAGCAAACTCCTTAAAAGGTAAGACACCCTTGATCACTATAAGTAAAAAACTAAGAGCTCTCATAAAATCATCCAAAGCAAATTTCGAGAGAAAAATAGCTAAAGACTCAAAAGACAATCATAAGGCCTTCTTTAGCTATGTTAGAAACCTAGGAGGAAACTCCCAGATATGCTCAGAACTAGTTCAAAATGATGTGAAGATTACTGATCCTACAGACATTGCCAACATACTGGCTGACAGGTTCAGTGCAAACTCCCCCCCCCCCCCAAAAGGAGAGATATCTATACCAAACGATTGCAGCCCCCCAAACATCTCCAGCGCCCAAGTGAGAACTGCTCTCCAAAGCAAAAACACAGCATCCATGGGACCTGATGGTGTCCCCGGCTGTGTGCTCCACGAACTCAATGAGGAATTAAACCCACAGCTAGGACAGCTGTTTAATCAAAGTCTTACCTCTGGATACGTACCCAGGAGTGGCGCACTGCAACTGTGGTCCCACTTCACAAAGGCGGTGCCTCCACCGACCCTGGAAATTACCGCCCATTAGCTTGACAAGCCTTATCTGCAAAGCCATGGAGAGGATCATAATGGACCTCATAAATAAAGACATAGGGAATTTGCAGACTTTGGATCCAACCCAGTTTGGCTTTGTCAAAGGCAGATCATGCCTTTTAAACTTGGTTGACTTTTCGAAACAGTCACCAAAGCCATTGATGAGGGAAAGGCAGTCCATACAGCCTACCTCGATCTGGCTAAGGCCTTCGATACAATACCCCACTCGGGTATCATTGAAAAACTCATCAGCTTAAATGTTAACCCATACATCACAAGATGGGTTGCAAACTGGCTGAGTGACAGAACCCACAGGGTCAGAGTTGCTGGCGCCATGTCAGACTCAAAGCCTGTCACAAGTGGTGTCCCACAGGGCTCAGTCCTGGGCCCACTCTTGTTTGGCATCTACTTTTCCGAAGTACAAGCAAACACAGGAGGGTTATGGCTGACAAAGTTTGCAGATGACTGCAAACTGGGCGCCATAGTAGATAACACATCTGACACAGATATCCTTCAGAAGGGTCTCACAGAAACGGATAACTGGTGCCAGAGCCACGGCCTAAAGTTAAATGCCAAAAAATGCATAGTCATACCCTTCGGGAAAAACAAGGTTACCCCTAGCTACCAAATAGGTGGCAATCCACTAAGCACAGAAGAAGTTATCAGGGACCTGGGGACCCAGGTTGATAGTAGTCTGTCATTCGACACCCATGTAGCTAAAGTAGTTAGGAAGACCTTCTACATTGCCCACCTTATCATGAAGGGATTCTCATCTAGATCAAGGGAGGTTATAGTCTCGCTTTACTCATCACTCATCAGACCAATGATTGAGTACAATGCCCCATTCGGAATGTATCTGACCCGACACTTGCAGCAGCTGGAGAGGCCACAAAAGTTCCTCACCAAAAGGATAAAGGGTCTCAAAAATCTATCCTATGCTGCCCGACTGAAAGAACTCCAGCTATTCAGTCGCCACCGCTTGCTCAGAGGTGACCTTTGCCTAACATACAAGGCCATGTCAAACCCAGATTTGATGAATATGCTTCACCTCAAAAGATCTAGATCCATCAGAGCCACAAGGGCGGAGACTTAAACCTCGACACGGCTATTAATAGGACATGCTGGAGGGATAGATTCATCACCCAAAGACTCCCTATGCTGTGGAACAAAATCCCGGTACATGTGAGGCAGAGCACCTCGCTGGCCTTGTTCAAGAGAAATCTTGACCAATGGATGGGAGATCGCAAATATACCCCAGGGATTACCTCAGTGTCACTGCTCGACAGAGGCACAGCAAAATAATGGGTATAGTTCCCCATACTAAAGGGGTGGCGTAAGCCACAAAACGATGGGCTAGGCTTGTAAATGCCCTCGGGCAGATAGCCTAGTATGAACCTATGAACCTATGAACCTATATAATCCAATGTCAGACAAAATTATGGAAATCATCAATAGATTTTGGTTTGTAGTAGATTCCGAACCCAATATAGGAAAAGTGGTGGGAAATAGACCAGGGGTGGTATATAAAATGGGAGACAATATCAAGAAACTCCTTGAATATAATAACTATGATCGGGGTATTCTAAGAACCAAAGGAAGAACCACATGTCAAAGGGTACAAGGAAGTGTGGCAAGTGCAATCAATGTAAACATATTTTTGAGGCACACAAATTAAGCATTTTCAACAATTACAGTACAATTTTAAAGTTGAAAGATGGAAATTGTAATACCAGAATGGTTATATATATCGCCATATGTGTTGCATGCCCCAGCTATTATGTGGGAAAAACTGAAAGAAACTTTAAGAAGAGAATTTATGACCACATTTATAGTATATCCCGAAAAGATGGCAATAATGCATTATATAGGCATGTGGAGAAGATGGGGACTGATCACAAGTTTAAATTTGGGATTTTGGACATAATTTACAACAATCCCAAAGGTGGGGATGCAAAGAAATTATTAAGTTTTAAGGAAGTTTGGTGGCAGCTCTACCTTAATGCAGCAAACCCCCCAGGTTTAAATGAATTTATTTCTTGCAAACCCATTCTCGAATGGGACATTAGATAATAGGAACTGATTTATTGGTTTTTAAACATATATATCTATTTATATTTTTATTATATATATTTATTTACACATTTATACATCAATATTGAAATGTTAAACAATCAATTATTATTTTTTAAGATTTTTTTCTCAAAAATTTTTGCACAAATAACAACATACAAAAATAATAGGTTCGACTGTATTTTAGAATTGATTGTTATGGTTTATATTAAGTCATTGGATCTTTTAGCACATTTATACATACTGCATTTCATTAATATTACTATTTTAACACACATCTATTTATTTTTAGATAAGTTATTGATATAGTCATTAATCATGATATTATCAAGTTGTTATATATACAATTATCAATAATGTGTCATGTAATGTTGCTGTATTTCTTTAAGGAAGGAGGTATGGAGCACTATTTTTGGCACCAATTTTAGTATTTAAATAATGATTTGTACTTGTGAAGGATGTTCTGAAGAAGCTCTGTTTTACGAGTGAAAGCGCTTAACATCTAATTTGTATTTTACATTCTGTTGTATTTTCATCATTAAATGCGTTCCGCTTGGAAGAATCAAGTGAATTTGTATGCTCATTGGTCTTTCTGAGGTTGCCGTTTGTTTTTATGGTTATAGATATCTCATCAGCTTTTTTCTCTATCCCAGTACATCCAGATAGTCAGTATTTGTTTGCATTCACTTATAAAGGCCAACAGTATACTTGGACCCAACTACCAAAAGGATATGTAGAATCTCCAACCCTATTCTCTAGAGAGATGCACAAACAACTGCAGGATTTACAGTTACCACCACGTTTAGTATTGGTCCACTATGTAGATGATATTCTTATAGCTTCTCAAGATACCAAGTCTTGTATTGAGGACTCACTTTTAGTTTTAAAGTTTTTAGCTGAACGAGGTTTTAAGGTAAATAAATATAAACTGTAGTTCTGTCAAGAAAAGGTACAATACCTGGGACACATCATTTATATGGGTTCGCATCAAATACTTCCAAGTAGAATTACCTCCATCCAGACTGCCCCCTGCCCTGTAACTCAGAGACAACTCAGGGGATTCCTCAGCCTAGCAGGTTATTGTAGACAGTGGGTGCCCAATTTTTCAGAGATTTCGGCCCCTCTGTTACAGCTTCTAAAACAGGAGGTCACAGACCCTCTGCCTTGGTCCCCTGAACATGAAAACGCCTTTCAGGCTATTAAAACAGCACTAGTAAACCCACCTGCTCTGGGGCTCCCAGATTATTCTAAGCCCTTTGTTTTTTTTCTGTTGTGAAAGAAATAAAACTGCCCTGGGCCTGCTGGTGCAAGTGACCATGGGAAGCTATCGACCTATAGCATATTACAACACTCAGCTAGACCCTGTTGCTTCTGGCTATCCACCCTGTTTATAAGCAGTGGCAGCCACTGCTGTTTTGATCGATATGGCCGCACCATTGACATTAGGACCTGACACTATACTAGCAGTGCCTCATGCGGTGCAAGCGTTACTTTTAAAAATGAAAACACAGTATCTTTCTAATGCTCGCCTCACTAAATATGAGTTAAGTTTATTAACTACTCCAGCTGTTCAAATTACACGTTGCCCACCACTAAACCCTGCTTCATTAATTCCAACCAGTGACGAGGGCGAACCACATGACTGTGTGCTTGTAGTTAACACTGTTCTTTCTCCTAGGCTGGATTTGCAAGATGTTCCTTTGCTTAATCCTGATTTAGTTATTTTTGTAGATGTATCCTGTTTACGAAATAATCTTGGCGAACTCCAGGTTGCATGGTCAGTCTGCTCACGATCTGCAGTTTTACAAACTGGACAATTGCCACCTGGCAAGTCTGCACAAGCTGCGGAATTAATGGCACTTTCGCATGCATGTAAAATGGCCAAAGACAGATCTGTTACTATTTATACTGACTCATGTTACGCCCATGGGTTTTTGACATCCTCTGGGGCACCAATTAAAAATTACCTGTATATCGATCACCTCTTACAGGATTTATTATTATCTTCCAAAATTACTGTTGTCAAGTGTGCAGCTCACCAGTCTAATGAATCCCTAGTAGCTAAGGGAAATAATTTGGCTGACTGGGCTGCCAAGCAGGCTGCTCTTTCACATGCTGTTCAGGGACAATATCTGCAGCCTATTTTACAAACGGTTACTTTTGACACTACTGTTTTGAAAGCTTTACAAAGTGAAGCATCAGAAAGAAAAACATGGCTGGTGCACAGTTGTTTCCAATGCTCTGATTCAATTTGGCAACATCCTGATGGCAGATTAATTTGCCCTAAATCTATGTTAAATTATCTTATAAAATCATATCATTTGCCAGCTCATGTCAGGGTACAAGCATTAATCAAACAAATCCAGAAGGATTAGTTTGCCCCAGGACTTTCTGCTTCTGTGCAACATTTTTTGAGCATGTGCTCCATTTGTTTACAGCATAACATTTCAAAGGGCGCTCTGGCTCCCGCTCAACCGGTGCCAAAACTAATGGGACTATTTTGTGCTTTACAGTGGGACTTGATTGAACTCCCACCTTGTACTCGTTTTAAATATGTTTTGACTATTGCTGATATTTTTTGGGATGGTTAGAAGCCTACCTGTGTGCTAAAAATGATGCTATTTCAGTTGCAAAAAAATTGAGTTATGAATTGATACCTCATTTTGGTGTTCCTTGTCAAATATACTCTGACCGTGGAACGCATTTTACTGCTAAGTTAGTTGAATAATTGTATACAATGCTAGGCATTACTCTGAAATTTCATTGTCTGTATAGACCACAGGCATCAGGTATTACTGAACGCATGAACCAGACCTTGAAAACTAGACTTGCTAAGGTCACTACAGAAACAGGCTTAACTTGGGTGCAAGCCTTACCACTAGCTTTACTTTCTATGTGAGCACAACTGCATCCTACTAAGGGTCTTTCTCCACATGAAATTCTCATGGGTCGCCCTATGCGTATGCCCATGAACACCACCACCACCACCCTTTTCTGAATATGATGCATTTGATAATGATATTTTTTTGTACTGCAAATCTCTTGTTTCTTTCTTACAGTATCACCACCGACAAGTAGCAGCCGCTCAAAATCTTCCAGATCCTTTTCTGTCATCCACCCTAAAACCAGGGGATTGGGTTTACGTTAAATCCTTCTCTAGAAAAACAGCGCTCCAGCCACTCTGGAAGGGACCCTTCCTGGTCCTTCTGACAATGTCATCTGCTGTGCGACTGCCAGGATCTCCAACTTGGATCCACATTTCACACGTCAAAAAAGTTGTGCCGTCTGAAGATCAACAAACTTTAAATTTTTCAGCTCCAGATTCTCCTCCCATTGCTACTTGTACTCGAAGTAGAACTGTTCCAGTACCTGACGATGCCTAACATTTACCCTTTTGGAAAACTCCAAACTACTGACACTATGCAGACTCAATAACAATTTCCACAAAAATATTGGACAGCCATTTTGATGATCATTCTTGTTGTACTGTTATTTTTAATGTGGCCATTTTTATTTCCTGCTCCATCGACGCATCACACCAAGCGAGCTATTTGGCATCCACCTTTCAACACCTATCAGGCTATTAAATTTGCCTATGCATCATCCCTCAGTGTCTCTGACTGTTGGATCTGTACTGCTTTACCTACTGTTCATGGGAGATTGATGCTAAGTACAGTCCCTTTAGGGGCTAATGAAACCTGGATGAATCTGATCTATGACACTTCAAATGTCACTTCAAAAGACAGGATAGTATTACATCTGTTTAACCGTCGAAATGGAACTGTGTGTTTTCAGAAATTTGGTAAAGTCAAGGTAGGATGGAGTTTTTGTAATGTGACAGTTCCCCACAGGTGCAACAATAACTCCTCCTACTGTAACACAACCTATGATTCATTTTGTGAACTGGTGCATAAAACATATGAAGAGGTAAGAAATAATTCCGTTCTATACCAACAGCTTGGATTGATTGATAAGAAGGTGTTTCATTCTGAACAAGGTTATATAAATAGTAATATCACCACTAAGGTGGAAAATTGCTACTTTCTGTGTGGTAGAAGAGCCTATAAATGGCTACCAGAAAACAGGTCTGGTAGCTGTTTCTTAGGTTATTTAGTCCCAGCCATTCGACATACATCTGCTTTACCTCAAGGAAAAATTCAGAATGTTCGAGAGGTCAAAAAGCCTGCCAATCTGGTAGGCCAAATTGATGCTTCATGGATTTATCATCATGACTTAGCTCATGCTGGCACCAAAGGACTATCTTATATGGACTTGGGTGATGACCTCATATCGTGGGCTGGTATAATTCCAGCATACGGAGCAGTAAAATCAATTTGGGAACTGAGAAAACTGTTTAAATTACTTGAAGTATTAAGCAATGCCACATTTTCTGCTTTAGAACTAGTGACTGATGAACTGACTGCCATGAGAGCTGTAGTCCTTCAAAACCATATGGCTCTCGATTTCACCCTAGCGGTGAAAGGCGGAACTTGCACTTTGATCCAGGAGGAGTGTTGTATGTTTATTCCTGACAATCAGCACGAAATTGAAAGTCATCTCGAACTCATTCAGAGAGTCTCTGAATTCTCTAAGGCCAAGGAGGCTGATAACTCAACATGGGCATGGTTAACCAACCTGTTATCAGGCTGGGGAGGTAGACTATTAAAGTTAATTTTATTAATCTCAGTATTAGCTCTTATTGGTTTTCTTGTTGTGTTTTTAATCAAAACATTGATTTTGAAATTAATGTCTTTTAAGACTACTAAAAAGGTGCCAAAGTTTTATATGCCTACAGTTATGAATATGGATGATGACATAAAAATGAGTGATAATGTTGAAGGAACCAGCCACATGGTTATGTTAGATTTAGGGCAAATGTATGATCGACTAAATGGTGATGCTTACACAGCATCAAATGGGGGATTGTAGAATATGAATAGCCAAATTATGTGCTTAAGGAAATTGAGTATGTAACAATCTGTATGCATTGAGATAAACTTTGCACTGCGAACTCTGAGTAAAATGTGAATAGTGGAAAATCACTGAAAAAACAGGAGCCTGCTTGAAAGCAGGAAATGTGCCTTATATGGAAGTGTATCCAATTTTCTTTCTCTGCCTAAAGATGTACTAATGTGAACTGCTTTAAGCCTATGGGTAAACCACTGATTGGTTAATTGTCTTTTGTACTAATTTAATTTGTATAGTTTATATTTTGTACTGTCAGCAGTATCACCAGTATATAAGCTTATGCATTCCTTTGTTCAGAGAGTCTCCCTGGTACTTTCCATGAGGCTCCCACAAGTGTGTAACAAATACCACTGAAAGAGAGGAAGAAGTGTCTTGTCTTCATTTAAGGTAAAAATTTTAAATGCAACACATATTTATTTGGTGACACTAATTAGGCCACTCCTAATAGCCTTGCTCTTGGTCGAATTATAATTTGTATTGATAGCAACATTACACAGTAAGATTGGACACCCTTTCTTTAGGGCCTTAAAGTAGCTGACAAGGATATGGCTGGTGGCAGTGATAACTACCTTATAGTCTTGGAAAAAGGGGGATAGCTAGTAAACATGTGTCAGACTTTCCTACGTGTGTGTGTGTGTGTGTGTGTGTGTGTGTGTGTGTGTGTGTGTGTGTGTGTGTGTGTGTGTGTGTGTCTGTGTGTGTGTGTGTGTGTGTGTGTGTGTGTGTATAAATCAAACCTCAAAGAGTGTGTGTGTGTGTGTGTGTGTGTGTGTGTGTGTGTGTGTGTGTGTGTGTGTGTGTGTGTATCAGCTACTTGGGCAGTGACACAAAGCATTGGTTGAACAGAGAGTATACGGGAGGTCCTGACTTGGCCACTCAGCTGAGATCTCAACCTACAGCTTTGCCAGTGGGGAGCCTTATTGGGGATCTGGAGAAAGAGGGAGAAACCAACCCCGGACTGACTGTGGTCTCTGTATGCTCTTAAGGAAAATTGCACTTGATGCAGAGAGCTGCATCTGGAAATACTGTGTGTGTACCTGTCATCCTTCCAAATGCACATCTCCCACTGTTGCCAGTGGTAAGGACTGAGGCTTTTTGATTACTGGGCCAGTGGTGGGGCATCACGTATATTGGTGGGCTGTGCTGGGATATCCACATCACATAATATTGGTTGGCAGTGGTGGGATATACACATATTATGATTCAGTGGTGTGGATATTGAATTCCTGTAGCCTGTAAACAGTGGTCACTGAAGGTGTTTGTACTCTCAATCAGCCACACAGTGAACATTCAGAGTTTCATATCACAATAGTTTTTTTTAGTTACTCAGGGAGAGCAGGCAAAGATGTCAGCAGAGGAGTATTGCAAGCTGACAAGGAGCCAGTTGGCTGAGATATGCAAAGACAAAGGACTGGTGCATGCCAACCTGACTAAAGCAGAAATTATTGCAGCCTTAGTCACAGCTGCATCACAAACCACAACGAGAAGGACAATCAGACTAGCCTTAGTAATGTACAACTCACAGAAAATGGACAGTTTAACTTTTCCATAGAGAACTTAAAATCTGTCTGGAGTTAAAGAGACTTGAACTGGAGGCTATGCATTTGGAAACAGAATTATCATAGAGACTGAGACATCTGGAGACTGAAGGAAATGAGAAACTGAGGCATTTAGAGGCTGAAGTAAAGGAGACACAGAAACAAATGGAATTAGAATCAGCAGAAACACTGCGACATCTGGAAGCTGAAAAAAATGTGAGGAAGAAGCAACATGAAAAGGAGATGTTGACTCTTTACCAGGATCATGGAGGTAATGAGGAAGGGAGTAACCAAACCCCAGAAGCAACAAAGGTCAGTAAATTTCTTCCAAAATTTACAGAGGTTAAAAATGTTGATACTTTCATTCATATGTTTGAAAGGGTATGCAAACAGTATAATGTTAACCAAGGGCTCTGGGTATAGTTCCTGACCCCTTTACTGCATGATAACGGTGTAACTGCTATTTGTAAATTGTCTGATACTAATTCCTTAAATTATAATACAGTTAAAAATTGTTTGTTAGAGTGTTTTATGTTAATACCTGAAGCTTATAGAAAAAAGTTCTGTGAGCATAGATGCAAGGCAGATGAAAGTGTGTGTGACTATATTGCTGAGTTACGCACTTATTTTCATAGATGGCTGAATGGGTGTCAGGTCACCAATTTTGAAGGGTTGGCAGACCTTTTGGTGAGGGAACAAGCCCTTAGCACTTTGCCTGAGGGCATGAGAATCTCTTTGGCAGATAGGCAATGCAATACCACAGATGAGGTGGGGAAAAATGGAGACCTATACCTAGCAAACAGAGCATCACTGCACAGGAAAGGGATACCCAGTGCTGCTCATGGGTCTAAGGTAACCCATGGTGGGCAACCTAAACCACCTCAACAGAGCCCACCAGTAGCAGGGGAAGCCACTAGTTCAGGTACACATCCAGGACCAAGGGTTAAATGTTTTAAATGCAACCAGTGGGGCCATGCAGCATATATATGTCCATGGAGGCAAGGTGGAGAACAAAAGGTGGGACAGCTAGTAAGTGGGGCTGACATAATGCCAGCAGTAAGTTGTCTGTAGATAACAAGGGTACCATACTACCACAAGAGGTTATATCCTATCTTAGTAGATGGGAAACAGGCCACTGCTAAGAGAGACACAGCCTCTGACCTAACCATTGTGAAACCTACAATGGTTAAAGAGGAGCACTACTTGCTTGGGCAGTCTACTCCAGTCAGAGCTTTAGGAGGGACCCCATTCCAAATACATTAGGCTAGAGTTCATCTTGACTGGGAGAGTGGAAAAGGAAGCAGGTGAGTAGGTCTGTTTGAGGATATCCCTGCAAATGTTCTGATAGGGAATGATTTTGATAATGCAGTACCTTGTGTCCATGCAGTGACATGCATTCAGGCTTGGAGGCAAGCATGTGGATCTGGTAGCCTGGGGGGACCCAGACAAACCACACACTTGAAGCCAAGACTGGTGACGGGGTTAGTTCAGGTAGGGAACTACCCTGTACCAGTGAGCCTGAAGGTGAGCCACAACTGCTTGTGAGTACTGATGTTCCCTTAGACAGAGTGACTGCAAGGGTAGAGGTGAGTAGTAGTACCCAGGCTGACAGTGAGGCACTGCTGTCAGAGAATACCAGACTTCATGTGGAAGGGGAGCTGGGAAGGATTACAAAGAGAGTTGAGGCAGGCTCAGTTCTCAGACTTTACATTACAAGGCCTGAGAGAGGTAGCCAGTGAGGCACCTGGCTGTCAAGCAAAATGGGAATCTATATACTGGGATAAAGGGTTACTGTAAAGTGAGTGGACACCTGCTGGAGGGCAAGAGGGTTTGAGAATACAGCAGTTGGTAGTGCCCAGAGTCTACCATCTGGCACTTCTAGCCATACCCGTGACATTCCCATTGCAGGTCATATGGGCATAAAACATGCCAAGAGACATATTATGCAGTACTATTATTGGCCTGGGATTTCCAGAGATGTAACAGGGTACTGCAGGACCTGTTTTCAGTGGTAAAAGGTAGGCAAAGCAGGAGACAAGGTCAAGGCTCCTTTGATGCCTTTACCTGTGATTGAGGAGCTATTTCAGAGGGTAGCTATGGATATTGTGGGTCCTCTGAGTACCCCAAGTTTCACAGAGAAGACATATATCCTACTGGTAGTAAATTATGCTACCACATACCCTGAGGTGGTGGCTCTGTCCTCCATTGAGGCAGAAAAGGTGGCAAATGCTTTGTTAGAGATTTTCAGCAGGGTTGGTTTCCCAAAAGAAATACTGTGTGACAGAGGTGCCAATTGCATGTCAGACCTGATTCTTGTCTGTGAAAGCACTGTGGAGTGAAGCACCTAAAGACCACCCCCTACCATCCCCAGACTGGTCAGGTTGACAGGTTAAACTCTACACTAAAGACCATGCTACGGGCATTTGCAGACCAGTTTAAGAGGGAGTTGGACAAATATTTGCCCCATCTGTTTTTGCTTACAGGGGAGGTGCCCCAGGAATCCACAGGTTTTTCATCCTTTGAGTTACTGTATGGGCATAGGGTGAGGGGATCTCTAGATTTGATTTGTGAGGAGTGGGAGGGTGAGTGTGAATCCCACAAGGAGTTTGTTGTGGCATATGTCCTAAATTTCTGGACAAGGCTCAGGGAACTCATGGGCTTGGCCCAGAACTTGGCAGAAGCCCAACAGCAGGAAAAGGTCTGGTATGAGAGTAATGCTTGTGCTAGATAGTATGCTGTGGGGCAGCAGGTTCTGCTTCTCATTCCTGTCAGACACAACAAGCTGCAGGCAGCTTGGGAGGGACCCTTCAATGTAGTAAGGAAGGTTAATGATGTTAACTACATGGTAGAACTGCTAGGCAGGAGACAGGGACATAAATTGTACCATGTTAACATGATGAAACCTTATCATGATAGAGAGGCCCTTGTGCTAAGTATTTGCATTAAGAGGCAGGAGGACTTTGAGGGGGGTCTATGGCTACAGGGAGCCAGCCAGCAAAATCCCAAATTGCTATGGTAGAGCCTAGGGTTTCAGGCATATGATAGGACAGTGCCGCACTGTACTGGGGTCAGCCATGCCATGGCAGCTGGAATCTCAAGACAGAGAATGGGGTAAGGTATTCCCAGATAGGCTCAACCCTCTCAAGCAACATTTCTCAAGGGTCACTTGAAAAACTTGCTTGAGTCTTTGGGGGGGGTGTTGAAATGTCACAAAAGGAGATACTGCCAGCCCAGCTATCTGGAATTTTGTACATAATTATATGTAATTTGTGAATATCAACATGATTTGTATGCTTTTGTTACAAATGTATTAGAACTGTATGTTATGTGTATATCAAACTGCTGGTCCAGAAGTGTTTGCTGAAAATGGTTGTAAAGTACTGAGTTTTAAAAATGTATATCTACAGTGTACCCCACTAGAACAGAACAGAAATGTACATGCACTATTGTAACTGTTTAGATGTATATATTTCAAAAGGGAAAACTGGAATAAAGTAGGGTAACTTGCAAAATTTCAGAAAAATAGTGAAATTACATTAATTTATAGCCATGCCATAAAAAGGATGTTATCTTTCAGTTTCAGTGCAGTAACAGTCAAAATGACTAGAACTAGAGGTTCGCTGTATTGTCTTGGAAGTTTTTTTTATTGTTTTATGACTTCCAGGATCTGCCTTAGATCTAAGAAAAGCCCTGGTTTATATATTTTCACAGGTAGATGCTAAATGCTACCAGCTGCATCAGTGGGGGGTTTGCCTGGGATAGAGTCAGAATTTAAGTGATGTTATCCTGCAAGCTATCCAAGCAGTAATATTTGAGATATTAATTTAAGAACTTTCTAGCAGAGATTGAGTATTCTGTATTTTGTCTTTGATTTGACAAGATCCATTCACCATATCTGCCTTGCTTGCTCTGTAAATAAGTTACTAGGGTACAGTAATTCTCTTAGATACAATCAGGAATATAGCAAAGCTTAATTTAGATGTTTTTCTTCATTTATTTGAGACTGTCCTGCCATGTTGTTTTAAATATTTTGGTATCTGTAATTTTGAACTCTGGTGTTACTGTGATTATATACTGAGTATTTTCTTGTTTGTTTATTATTTATCATTAAATATATTTAAACCTTTCACTGTGGCTATATTTGTGAGACATATTTAAGTTCTGAGAGTACTTGCATATTTATTTGATGATACTGTGTAGGCCACTCCTAACAGCCTTGCTCTTGGTCAAACTACCATTTGTACTGATAGTAACATTATACAGTAAGACTGGACATCCTTTGTTAAGGGCCTTAAAGTAGCTGATAAGGACATGGCTGGTGGCAGTGATAACTACCTTATAGTCTGGGCAAAAGGGGGCATAGCTAGTAAACCTGTGCTAGCCTTTCTAGGTGTGTGCATGTGTATAAATCAAACCTAAAAGAGTGTATGTGCCAGCTACTTCGGCAAGGACACAAAGCACTGGTTGGACAGAGAGGGTCTTGGCTTGGCCACTGAGCTGAGATCTCAGCCCTATAGCTGTGCCAGTGGGGAATCTTTTTTGGGATCTGGAGACAGAGGGAGCAACCAGTCCGGGGGAGATTGTGGTCTCTGTGTGCTCTTAAGGGAAATTGCACTTTATGCAGAGAGCTGCATCTGAAAATACTGTGTCATCCTCTCAATGCACGTCCCCCACTGTTGCCAGTGGTGAGGATTGAGGCTCCTTGATTACTGGGCCAGTGGTGGGGCGTCACAATAACAAAAGTGGACTCTTAGTTTTCAAACAGACATTCCTAAATTACCAGACCTGAGGTTTATAACATATAATAGCGTTATGATCACGTTTACAATCACAACGAAATTGTTACGTGCTGGAGACATGGATATCTAGAAATTCACCACAGGAGTGAGCAAAACGCTATAGAGGTTAATTGCCCATGTTGAGAGCACGGTAGCACCTAACAAGCAGTTATGGTTGTCAAAACCCAATCATTATTCTTAAAAGTTAATACAGCAATAGGTTTTGCTTCAACTCGCATTTTCTGAACAAAATTGTTGTTATGATTGACTGAGCGTAATTCTATGTCCTAGTGATTTATCAGGCAATCAAACATTTTACGAGGGATAAGGCAAAAACTGAGACAATACCAGGAACGTTCTGCGAAATGATGGACAACTGAAAGGTGTGCAGAGGAGTCTGGATATAATCCTTTTTATGGGTATCAAATGATTCGTGTGTAAAGCCATACCTCTCAACTGTTAAGACTGTTTTTTTTTTTTTTTTATCTTTTGTTGTTCAGGTAAATTACTTTGGTTTACTGTAAGCGAATAATGGCATGCATTAGATTTTCATAATTCGTATCGTTCATAAAATGCATGTTAATGCAAAGCTCGTTGTTTTCTTAACCTTTTATGTGAATTAGAGCAGTATTTAAGTGTCCCTGATTTGGGGCCTTTTGTTTTTTGGCTGTAGTTTGTACACAATTTTTGAGAAAAGACGTTGAGAGATAAGGATAAAACGTAGTTCTCTGTATAATTTGGGGTGAATAAACGATTACACATTATTTAACTACGTAATATTACTTTAGTGTTTCTAATTTTAGTATGAATGTACGTGTTATTCATTCAGAATACGTCTGTTGTTTGTAAGAGTTTTATTATTATTTATAAAATCAATTAAAATATACGGCAAGGCTAAATTAATCCTATTTCGCTTCACATCCCAAAATCAGGCGATAGCAAACACCATTCCCTTTACAGTTCTTTCTCAGCCACCACGCCCCCTTTTAAAGTCCCGTGAGACTATTTTCATTTATTGTTGGAGGTTCCTAACCTTTTCTAAGGAGTGCACGTGGTTTATTCTGCTTCTGGCTATTCTAACGGATACCTGACTTATTTTTTTGAAACAGAACATTTACTTTGTTCAAATGCGTGTACGCGCGTAGAATTGTTTTGTATTGTCCACCGGAAGCGGAAATTGGCTGAAGCGTTTCTTTGAGGGTGAAGATCTAGGCGGAAAGAGTAAAACAGGAGGGAAGCAGTGAACGGTTAATAGAAAATGGCAGCGTACCAAATAAGTATGATCTGGAGTGTGACAAAGTGGGGCTGCTGGAAAAATGCGGTGTGTTTAACGATTTCGTCTAATGAATTAATTGCATCTACAACTTTCCACAGTTAGGCTTGCCACTGTTTTGCAACATTAAATGGGGGTGTTTTAGAGGATATTTTGTGTTTGCAGCAGATAAGATGCTGTTTTTAATAGTATGAAAATATGTGTATCTCCTGTTATTTTTAAGTATCCTATTCCCCACTTAAAAGTATTACACCCTTGGGGAATGCCTGTTGCAGCAAAACGTGCGAACTGAGTTTTGAGTGCTGAAACATAATATGAGCCCGGGAGGTAAATGGTGTTCCATCCTGTATAATGTACATAATTACTGTTGATTTACTGTTATCCGTTGTGTTGAGTGCTTGTGTTTAATCGTTGCAGAGTTGCTATTTCTCGGGTTGAAGAAAGCAAGGAACTCCTTTTGCATAGGTGCATATTCATAATTTTATAATAACGCTTATTTGTTCGAATATGCATTGTGATTTTTTTTTTGTCCATTGTGCATCGGGTGTACTGTTTTTGTTGAATCGACGGTGCTTGCTGACTATTAAAGTACAGTTTTTGCTTTTCTTATTGGATAAATTACTTAACTTGCATTTCTTTTCATAGAAGATGTGGTCTTGATTAGGAACTGTTAATATTTTAAGATAATACGAGGGCTGTGTTTTGCAAATTTGCAGGAGGAGCTAATCAGATTAGAACTAACTAGTGAAAAAGATGGGTGGTTATCCCTGTTCGATGTGGGTGGTACTCGAATAAGGAGCCTCCATATGTACCTCCAGAATGGACTGTATTTATAGCATGCTGCAGAGGCTGCCTATTCGGCTCTCTGACCGCTGTGGATTAAAAAAAGTGTGCGGATGTTGTAGTAGTGATAATGTTGCCGAACGAGAGAGTCCTTATTACTTTGTGTTATACAGTAATGATTTAAGGATAAACAGTGTGTCTTAATGGTAAGAGGGCGTAGGGTTTTACCCCGATTTCTGTAGAGTTTGGGGGGTATTCCTGTTTTTTTTCTTGCTACTGTAACCCCCCCCCCCCGAAGCTTTCTTGTTGAATGACTACACTGAAATGTGAATTTACATGGTTTTTATCGTTTAACATTTGCTTTCTAGACCCTGGTCAAGGCTGTAAATGGTCCCGGGGATGCAGTTTCACTTACCTTGTTGACAAACATTAATTTAAAAATGCTTTATGATTAAAGTTCCTAAGTAGTTACAAGACATACTGCCAAGGGGATTGTTGTGTTGAGGAGCATGGCTTGGTTTCCCAAGCCCCAAAGCATAGTTTAGGCGACTTGCCCGGAATCCAGCAGCTTGGCAAATGGAAGATGACAATCTTGGACTACAAAAATGGCTTGCTAACCACTCAGCCTAAGTCCCCTCCATTAACTTCCAGATTTAAACAAAGAAGCATCCTCCCTGCGTGGGCATGTGCCATCAACTTTTCAGTTCGCAAATGAGCACCCTTGCTAATTGTGCCGCAGAAAGATAAGCACTGGATTCTGCAATGTTTTAATTAAAAAAAAAAAAAACACCCCCCCCCCCTCTTTCTTAAGGAAAAAAAAATTATATATACTTCCATGTTTTATTTCTGAACTTATTTCCGTTTGCCTTTTCTTTCCTATGTTTGACTCTTCTGTTATCTAATGAAAACTGCTAAGAGTGGCAGAACATAATTGGGTTAGCTTACTTATTCCAGTTACAGTGCCATTAAGAAAATAATGGCTGTTAAGGCACATTACATGTCAATGTTCAGAGTGCCTACATTACATGTCTGATAAATAGTGTAGTCTAGAGTCTGAACAAAAGCAGGGCTTTCAGGCTTAATTTTCAGACTCTGATGAAAAGTGGTGTTACTACTACTACAAAAAAAAAAGAAAATAGTCTTTTGTTGGCTCAAACTCTTGAGTGCCATAGAGAAATATTTTCATCTTTCTCTGCAGGTATCTATTTGATTTTGCAATTTTTCTATGCTGTTTTATTGCATGTTTCTTCTGGTGTTTTGTAGCATTTTTGCTTTGCATGTACAGTAGTCTTGAGACTAGTCAGTGTGTTGGGGAAGCAAGATTAACATACAACTATTAAAAAGTTGTAAAGTATGAAAATGCAGATGAGGTATTTAGACTGTAGTATGCGGTAGACCACCCCCAAGAGAGAATTAAATGTACAGAAAGTAACATGTAAATGAGGTATAATGCAAATTGTCCAATCTTGATGGAGAATAGTTTTTAAATTTTAAGTATTTGGATAACTGCAGAGCTGTAGTACTGATGGTCTGTTTGGCTATGTTGATTTGTTTACTGATTTGGGAAGCTTGTCGGGAGAATAGTGTATCAAAATACCATTGCTGTGCCAGAGATGCATGCTTCCATAAAAGCACCAGAACTGTGGTTGGATTGGAACTGATTAGAATTGACAGCTTGGATGTCCTTAAGTAGTTTGAACCTACTAAAGTTCATAGGTAGGTACTAGGCTGTTGGCCCTAGAGCCTATTATAAGCCTAGCCAAAAAGCTATCCTGGCTTTCGCCACCCAATAAAATTATTTTCTTGTGCCCCTGTTGAGCAAGAGCCACAGAGGTGATCCCCCATGGTGAATTTCCTATTCCCCATCCAGTGCTAATGAGCTTTGTTTGATATGGATAGGTAGTTTATGGGTGAACTCTTTGACTATTGTGGTAATGGAAGACTTGTCGTCTGAATAGTGATTCAAAAGGGGCATTGAAGTTTGTTTACTGTGGAAAAAGTCTCAAGAATGTTTTAAAAAAAAAAACTACTTAATGCAAACGTGTTTTGACACGTACTAAGCTAGATGAACTGACTGTTAAAGTCAGAACCTTTTATGCCTTTAGAAGAGTGCTGATTCTTTAGTTTCTTGATATTTCATCATCCAAGATATTTTTTATGAACTGTTACTCAGGTAATTGAAAGCTTGGGAAGGTTTAGTGAGCATAATTATCTTAACATTTCTTAATGTGGAGTTGATACTAGAAAAAAAACATAACTAGATATGGATGCAGCTGCTGAACAGATTAGCACAGCTTAATTTCAATCTGAGTAATTTTAACTGGTTTAAAAAAATGGGTTGTAGGCTATCTGAGGGTCTGTATCCAGATTTGTAAACTGTGAACAGCTGCTAGAAATGCCGTCTCTGAATGCATGTCAGGAAATAGTTTTGTAAAACTATTGCAGTATGCTACATTGATAATACCAAAATAACCATGAGCCCAAGATGTAACTTGTGAATGGAGATATTAAAAACCTTTGAGCATATGTAGATATTTTGAGCATTTCAAACATTAAAATAAGATAGTCCTGTTGTAATTGCCAGTGAAAACTGAACTGTGATCTTAAGTGAGTAGGCTAGTCTTCTGTGGGTCAGGATCACTTTCAGATGCACAAGAGTTATGGTGATGAAAATTCGATTAATGTTTGTGGTAAAGAAGGTTTTATAGATATAAAATACAGACCCTTGTAAAATGCAGTCAGGAAGTTCTTACCAAAGCACCACCAAGACTGTTCAGAATTTTACTTACATTTCTTAACCTACAGAAGTATGGCTTGAAAGGAAAATGTGGATCAAGCGGGGACGTACACATGGCTAATATGTTAAGCATATTATGTTTACCCAAGAATCTAGAAGAAAAAAATTAGGGATTCTATGAGTCTAATTACTATTGACTATAGAACAAGTTTAAAAAAAAAATATTTTGGAAGATGTGCTAGTAACAGACCAAGGAGTGCAGTTACTGAAAGGTTCTGAAGCAGAGAGTTCTGCTGACAAAAAGTCATGGAAAAATAAAGAAATTCAGTTTCTCTAGTCATTGCAAAATGTTCAGCTCAGAAAAGAAAGGCATGAGGGCTAGAAGTCTCATCTGGACATAAAGCAAGTAATAAGTTTTGGCCAAAAGTATAAAACTGATATGCTAATATGCCCAATACCAGGTTGTTCAGAGCAGAGTGAGCACAGTTTTGGTCTAATTCAAAGAAGTAGCTAAGGCAAGATCCTGCATTGTTTGTGGGGAAGACAGAAAGCTTTATATGCAAAATTTGGCATTTCTACAAGGCATATCTGACGTAAATGATGATGAGCAAATCTATCACAAGTAGTCTTGTCGTAAGGAAATGGAGATTGGCGACTGTAAGATTCAAGATTTGCGGAGAGATTCCTGAAGCGTCTCCAGGTGAAGTTGCTGTGCACCGAGCCAGAAGGCTGTTGCGTCATAGGTTTTATATATTTTTGTGCATGGAAAAGGGGGCTTGTATGTGTAGGGTATAAAATGTTAACGCTGATGAGATGGGTGGAGGGAGATATGCCATGTTTCACTTCTCTTCTGTGAGACACAGAGCAGTTTGAATGTTAACCTTAAGGGGGGCTGCAACATAGTCATCTAGTGAGTGAAGCAATTGCTGCAAAGGAATGCTCTGCAAACTCTCTGCATACTAGTTGCGTTGATCTGCCAAGTTTTGTCTTGGGTATGTCTGCATATAAAATGACCAGCTGTTCTTGAGAAGCAAAGTAGTAGTGATCCAGTGATGTTACTGTGGATGGATTTGTGTGTGCTCAGGCAAAGAAGACACAAGGTAATACTAAGGAGCACCACCAGTATCTTGTGCTTTCTGTAACCTGAACTAACTTTCATTTCGCAAAGTGTTATTTTGAAGGATGTAATAAATGCTGACTGGATTAGTGACATTTTGATTTTTGGTTTCTGAAGAAATTATATCAGGTAAAAATCCTTGTTTAAGAATCGTGTGCCTGTAGATATTGCTGGATTATATATTTTTATGGGAAGTGTTTGCTGGTTCTGTTTATCTGGAAAAGTTGCTCCCAGTGGCACTTGTATTTTTGTTTACCTAGTATGGCCACTTAAATTACTTTAGTGTCTCTTTGTTTGTTGACTTCACAAGGAATTACATATTGTCCGGCTGTTTGTCTGGCTGACAGTGTGAAAAACATCTCAATGTAAAATGGTTAAAAGTGCAGGTGGTCATTGAAGTGATTTTTGTGCCATGTGACATGGTCCTTTGTTTCACATGCTGTAGGTTTCATTATGTGAGTGTTTTGCTGTATCTTGTGAAAGAAATAATTAGACCTTTAAGAGCTGTAGTAACATAGTGAAGTAATTCCGATATTCTGAATATATTAAATGTGACTTTTTTGTTCTAGTTCCCCTCTGTCAACTTTTGCTTGAATTATATCCTTATGAAGGTAGGACATTTTAATACACGTTAACTTTGAAGACTTGATATGTTGTAGTTGCCATGTGCAGTGAGCTTGCCTCATGCTGACAGAAAAATACCATCCTTTCCAAGTTAACTTAAATGTTTGAGAGAGGCACAAAATATATCCAGGGGGTTGAGACTAAACTCCTTACATCTGTCTAGCCATGTGAGTGTGCAGACTTGACTTTATCATTGTATATACTGGGGTTCTCAGGGTTACACCTCCAAAAGCTTCACATGTATCTCGAGAAAAGCAGAGACTAGTGAAGTTATTACACAGACCTGTCTCTGATCACAGTAAACACAGGCACCATAAGATGGCAGTAGAACTTCTCTTGCTACAAAATTCAGGTGAGCACTTTCACATCAGTTATTCAGTCGATTTAAAACATTTAGTGACAAATTCCTTGACTTCAGTAAAGGGTATCATGCCATTCAAACTAAAGTTCTTAGCTTCTAATGGAGCTGTGCACCTTAATTCAGCTTGTTCTGTTTAGTTAGCCCCCCCCCCCCCCATCTAATGTCTTCAAATACAACTTCTGATACAGAAAATATAAAAATAGGGGAGTTACCATCCATTTCAATATGTTTCACTAGTGCATTGTTAGGGTCCCTTCTTTATACTATACTGATGTTTCAAAACACATTCTTTGAGCATGTTGATTTTCCCTATATAAAAGCATGACATAGACAACATTGAGCTAAATCTACCACATTTTTTGTGGTGCATACACCACCAACCTTCAAATTGAATCTCATAGTAACTGGATGAATTAAAACAAGTAGTATCTGTAAAATCACAGGCTTTACATTTCCAGTATGGAATGGTGCCTGTGGTGCTATGCAGAACACCAATGGTTGCTCGCCATTTTATAACAGTCATCTCTTTAGAGATTCCTTATTCCTGAGTGTAAAAAGAAAAAACAAAACAGCAAGGTTACCACAAATGTTGGCATAAAATAAAACTACGTTAATAAAATAAATATATAAAACCAGGATAAGCACTTTTGCATATTCATCTTCAGATCCATACATTTAAACTAAAACATCAAGTTTTAAAATCGCATCATTAATCACACTTTAACTATCAACCAATAAATCAACCTTTCGTATTCTCTTTGAATTTATGTATAGTTTTCCCTACATGAAAACACTTGCAGGCATCACAAGTTGCCAAGTAAACCACATTCGATATTTGGCAATCCACATAGGTTTATAGTCAAAACTTGGATGTTCAAACATCTGTTGCTTGGAGATTACCACAGGCTTTACACCTTCGACATGGATATATACCTTATCTCATGCGTACATTAGCTTGTGCACCATGCTGTGTCGTTGCAGTAATTTTAAAGGACTTGCTCTGATATCTCTTGTATAGCTAAATCTAGGCATGTAGTCTATAATGGTAGCTGTTCTAGGACCGATTGTAAGATTTGCCAATTCCTACATACAGTATCGCATATATGCGTCACATTTGTTTACTTGGTAACAAATTTCAAACTTCGTTGGGCCTTTGTTCTATTAATCTGATCTTGTGTAGCTCCATCTTTGTCCACCTGAATAATAGGGTTTAGCTTTATTCACCCTATAAAGTTCTACCTCGCCTCTGATCTAAACCAATTTCGTATCGTAACCTTTTGTCTAATAATTGAGTAGTTAGTGACACCATCTGCTGCACGTAATTATCTTTTGTACACAATCTAGATGTGCGTATAAACTGACTTAATATTAGGGGAACCGCCACTGGTTACGGGTCTGCTAGAGGAGGAATCCCCTATTT
Source organism: Protopterus annectens (assembly GCF_019279795.1). Classification (NCBI taxonomy): domain Eukaryota; kingdom Metazoa; phylum Chordata; order Ceratodontiformes; family Protopteridae; genus Protopterus; species Protopterus annectens. Next base: position 598,224,849 of record NC_056751.1, read on the forward strand.
TGACCTTGTGTCCTATCAGTGATCCAGTTTGCAACCCACCTGACAATATATATGGGTTGATACCAAGCTGGGTGAGTTTCAGTGACGCCTGAGTGGAGAATTGTGTCGAAGGCCTTGGCTTGGGTCTAAGTAGGTCATATGCACTGATTTGCCCTCATCTAGGACTTTTGGTGACTGTCTCTTAAGTCCACCATATTTAACAGGCATGATTTCCCCTTGATGAAGCCAAACTGGGTGAGGTCAAATGTTTGGAGTTTTCCTATATCTTTAAGGTCCATGATTCATTCCATGGCCTTGCATGTGAGGCTGGTCAGGCTAATGGGTCTATAGTTCCCGGGGTCCATGGATGCAACCTCTTTGTGCAAAGGGATAATAGCTGTTTTCCATTCTGCTGGGACGAAGAAAGTGCTTGGGCTGTGATTGAAAAGTGTGTCCAATGGTGATGCTGATTCCTGTTTAACCCCCTGTAGAACACAGCCCATGATGGTCTGGTCCCTTAGAGGCTGTGTTTTTGGCCTTGGAGAGGGTGTATAAGACTGCTCCTCGGCAATAATAGGTGGGGGACAGGTCTTTGGGACGATTTGGGGTATGTGTGGCAGGGACAGGAGAGAGGTTTTCTCTGCCAGCAGGTTTGCTATATCTACAGATTCTGTATATGCAGTACTGTTAACTGAGTTCTGTGCAAATCTGAGCCTCCTCTTTGAGGTTACGGATGTAACTAAAGAACGCCTTGTGGTTATCCTTGGTTAAGGAAGCTAAGTTGGATTTGTAGTTGGCTTTCGAGGGCTTCACTAAGAGTCTTATTTGCTTGTTGAAGTTGAGGGAGTGTTTCCAGTTTTGAGACCATTCCTTCCTACTTTGACAGCATTTTTTCCTATTGTATAACCTGTTAATGGCAGTTGTCTCTTTGAAATCTTGCTTTGGTTCCATCAGGTATGGCAGTCAAAATTGTACAGGTGCTCGTGTAAAGCATTGTTCAACTCTGCAAAGGTGGTGTCTGTTCCATCAGTAGGGGAGGGTCTGTGAAGCTATTTATGCTGTCACGTAAGAGGTTGTAAGTGGCTTTTAAAACGTTTAGTTGCTGGGGGAGGGTCTTGTGTTCTAGCAATGCTGATTTGTGGTCAGATCTCACCTGGGATGGCCACACACAGGGTTGTGCAGCAGCCCCCCCCCCCAATTTTGGTGAGCACCAGATCCAGGTTTTTTTTTGCTCCTTGTGGGTGTGTCAACCAGCTGGTCAAGCACCAGGGATGGCCACACACTGAGGGTCATGCAGCGGTTCCCCCTCCCCCATGTTGGTGAGCACCAGATCCAGGATGTTTTTGCTCCTTGTGGGTGTGTCAACCAGCTGGTCAAGGGCATTGAGAGTCCAGGAATCTTTGAGCAAGTGAATTGGAACATGTATAAGTTTACCCTGTTAATGGATGGATAGTCACCCAAATCCATGGTGTTTCGTTGCATCTTGATTTGACTAGTAGATCCAGGTAGACTGAGTGGATGTCCTGATTCATGGAGGGCGTCCTATAGCTGGCAGAGGGGTACAGTCAATTGCACCTGAAGTAATTCAAGGGAATCGTGCTGTTTAACTAATCTAGAGGTGTATTTATCTTTAATGAATATTGATACAGCATCTTCTTTAGTTCTCATGCCTTCAGTTTGTGGTCTGAATGTGTGGAAGGAAATGGTATTGCTGGTGTACTGTCTGCGGCCTTAAACCGGGTCTGTGATTGCACAAATGTCAACACCTTCCAATGTGAGGACTGCTTCTAGTGCAGTTTCTGGTTTAGACTCCTAGCGTTTACCAACATAGCCTTGAGGTTGTTTTTAGAGTATATTTTTATGTCTGGGGAATTTTGTTTTTTAAACATTTATCTAAAAAGGCATTATGGGGGTGGCAAGAGCCTTTGCCAGTAACCGAAATCCCAGGAGTGACAGATTATTTCTGGCAAAGCATCGAGGTCTGTCGACCATGTCATACCAGGCTGACAGATGTTGGATCCCCTTTGAATAACACTGGAAACTAAACTAATTGTTGAAATCAAATCATTTTTTTGTTTGTATTGCGGTTTCATCCTAGGCGAAAGTAAAATGCTGCTTAAGGCTAGGGAATACCTGCCTGAGAGAGACAATCGGAGAGCTCGTTCGTGTACCTCTTCATATAGTCCATTGAGGTACTTGTCAAGTTCGCACCTGCATGGACTATAACAGAGTAGTATCTGTGCTGGTTGAGAGGCTTGTGCATGGGTGATGTGGCAGATCTTTGCACCTGACAGACAGCTGACTGATTTTTCCCTTATCCTGCCTGGTGAAATGGACATCTGTGTGTCTTGCATTTGGTTAACTTTCCCATGTACTATAGCATTAGAAGGATGCGAGTTGTAGTCCTTAGTGTTTTACTTATTTTATACTGGGAAATCTGTTTTTTGTTACCTAGTATACAGATCCTAGCTTTTGAGAATGTAGTGGGGCTCCTCTGACTATATTTGTAATTGTGAGTAGGTTTCAGATGGTGGTGGGTGTGGAGAGATGTGTAGTGTATACTTAAAACTCTCTCCTGCTCTCTCTCGTTTTGTTTTGAGTGTGCGCATTGTGGTGGTGGGCTCCCAAACAGTTTGGTGAAAGTTTAAATTCATGCCGGGTGGCAACAAATATTTTAAATTGCTTTTGTGATAACCATGGGCAAAATAATGCATCGACTCTTGAGTTCTTTGCACAGTTGAGTAAAGGCTTTAACTGAAGTTCGATAACTTAATTCATCCAAGTTCAGCCAGATGATGGTTCAGCCAGCTTTGAAGAGTAGTCCTTCCTTTTCTTTGGCTGAAGTGAATAGGAGGCATTTCTGATCAATTTTGAGGGTGAAGGCGTTTTTAAATTGTGTAAATGTATGGTTTTGTGAATGCAGTGTGGTGCGTTGTATGCCCATGTTCATTTTGTTGGCTTATTAGGTTTAGAAATGGTGTATGCACAGACAGATTTGTAGAATATATTTTCACATGTTTGTGATTGGTAACCTTATAGGGTTATCTGATTAAATGGGTCTGAAAATATAGGGAGTGAAAGTAGCTATTTTTGGGATTAGTACTTGTATATGTTTTTGCCAGTTTGACCAGCAAGCAACAGGGGCCCCAATCAGCAGTCTCTTTGCCCATTGTCCCATTCTTTCTCATCACTGGTGAGAGGGCTGATTGGGAAGGGCCATCATTTAGGCGTCCATTTGGAGGGGGTGGGATTGTTTGTCCTGCAACCCCTGTGGCTACCTAGCCTGAGAAGGGGATGTGCCATGGGCTGGATGTCCTTAACTTCTGCAAAGGAATTTTGTACCAAGCAGACCTTCCTCTCCTTGAGCACTGTTGCATTCTTCAGCGACAAAATTGTGCCACATTGTGTCCTTACTAAGTGCCTTCCTTATGTGGAGAGGTGAGCAGGCTATGCCCGTTCAATTTTTTCTCTGTCTGGCTACTCCATGTTGAGGACTGCTAATTGAACACTAGTCAACTAGGTCACAGTCGAGGTTCTATCCCTCTGCGCAAGGCTAACCAAATCTTTTGGTAAGGTAAAAGCATCCATTCTATTCAGGTCACATTTGTTGGAACTGCTTCCATTATGATCATACAATTTATTTGGATGCCTAACAAACAGTGGCTAACCTGCTGTCCTGGGATCCCCTCCACACTTGTTTAAGCCTAGACACAAGTTATGTACCTGGAGTATGGACAGTTGTCTGTCTGTGGTGCCCTTTCATAAAGTGAGGGAACCTAAATATACTTCAAAAAGCCATGGAATGCATTTCATCTGATTTTCATAAACTACTAAAGAATAGAGCCATACATCTTGTCTAGATCAGTTTGACATTTTACTCCTAACTGATAACTTGACCTAAATGACCCTGAATATCAACTATCTATACTCTGCTGCTGTTACACCAACTATGGAGTGCTGTGCGCCATGCGACATATACCTATCCAAGCATACCTTGCAGTTGGAAAGGCTTCAAAGGTTCCCAACTATAAAACTGTTACTGGCCCAAAGACCTCTAGCTACGAAGACCAACTTGAAACCTTATTCCCTTTATTGATCTCTTGTAGATTCTGGGGAACAGTCTAGCATTCCATGTCATTAAAGGCCCACCCCTTCTTGATCTCTTGCACTTCAGGTAGACCAAAGCTGTGTAAACATTCAAATTAAGGATTTAATTCTCCACCCATCTGTAAATAAATGCTGGTCATAGGTCCCATAGGCCTGACCCAGCTTGATTTGGGAATACATGATGTTGGTGTTGGGCTTGGTTAAGACTCTTTCATTATGGTATTATTATTTCAGCCCAAACAGTTCTGCTGCAGGCTGAGATGTCCCAGAGGTTCCTACTTTTTCCACTGGGCCCAGTTTTGGCATGGATAGTGTAGGAATTGGTGCCATAAGGCATGGCAGACCCCCCCCCCCCGGTAAGGATAACCTTCTTTTCTTCCTCACCAGTGATAACACTGGCAACATCTACACTGTGCCCCTCTGCATTGACTTACTAGGGCCCATGAGATAAGAATTGTTAATTTCCAAGAGGGTTGGTACCAATGAATTCTGTGCCATTCTGCGTCTTAAGCATTTTGCATTTTACTCCTCTGACCCAAATAATCCTGGTTTGGCTTCAGCCACAGAATCTTAGGCTGTGACAGTATGGAGGATTTTGGTTCTATGTTTTTCAGTAGATAACTTGGTGCAGAAAAGTACTGCTCTTAGCTCATTCATGCCAGTTATGTCTGAAGTACTGATTCCGCCCTTTGGTATCACTGGAGTTCTGACCCGAAGCTGAAAATCAAGCCTTCCTCAAAACCAGAGTAGTTCTAGGCCAGTGCTGCTGAGATCAAGTAGTTACTCTTCCCATGGGAATTCAGATGAGGGATTGACATAGCCCACCCCCCTCCCCCCAAGGAAGAGGTATGTGCAAGAGGAAGCCCTTGCACTTCCCCCTCAGTCTACCACTCTGGATTCATGTCTGGATAAAAGTGAGGTTTTCCCAAAATCCCCTACTGATCATCAATCTGAGTGAGATTCCAGAAATGAGTCTGAGAAGATTATAACCCATTGGCCCCCACCATCTGAGTAATAGGTGTTTTATGTGACCTAAAACTACAGTCCTCAGCCGCACGAGTAGGACCTCCCCCAAATAATCTTGTGGACATGGTTTGTAGTAAGATTTGAAAGAGATGGATGTAACTGAGCCCATCCCAGAAAACAGGACAAGATGCTCTCTACTCCCAAAAATTGGCCCTATTTGGGCAAAGAGCCTCTTGTTGATTCCAATATGGCGGCTGTGACTGAACTTCCCAAAAGATGTCTAGGCCATCCGTTCTAATAAGGAGTCAAGGATGATGGATAGGATCGGGAAGGTTGTGTATGCTTCTAGTATGTTCGTGGTCGGATCTCTAAACTACATTGTGTATGTGATTCATTTTCAGAGTGTGGCCATAAAGCAGCTGAAAAATCTGAAATGGCTACAGCCTGGAGTGCTGTAGTCCCAACTGGAGCACCAGGTTGCCACCATGAATACCATTTACTCCTCCTCTGTGTGTCTTGAAGTGCTACAGATGGTGGCCAGAGCTGTAGGATCAGGTCTAACCATGAGGAGATGAGCCTGCTTACAGATTTCCTGACTACTTCACAGTGATCTCTACCAATGCCCCCCCCCCCCCCCCTTCGCATTTCACTGTTTGGGCAACAAGTTAGGTTATCTATGTGAACAGACGTACAAATGCTGACTTCTGTTGATTAAGTTCATTGCCCCACAAAGGACTTTCCAGCGCAGTCAGAGGTCATGAAATTATGGTTTGATTCTAACAGCACAGATAGCAGCAATGCAGGTGTTTCCTGGGCAGAGGAAAGTCTGTTTTATATGGATATCTCCTCACAGAGTGGGGTGATCCAAGTAACCAGGGGATAGAGACTACGTCTGGGGCTTTCATTCCTACAGATCATGAAGATTTACCCAACTGTTTCCCTCTGGAGATGGTAGTGGGACATCTGTCTCCTTACACACTCTGGAGTGGATGGCCATCATGACATGTCCAAGTAGGAGGATTTACAAGGATAAATGGAAAGAAGTTCTCAGAGTGAACTTCACATAACCCACTTTCACCCATTTCTGCACCATTGGTTCAAGTGTTGTCCTTTCTGTCACCATTTTATAGTAAGGGAGGTAGGTATTCCTCAGTTAAAGTACACTTGTCAACCATTTCCTGCCTTCTTGAAGGATTTCTGAGTAATTCAGCTCACCCTTCCTGTGAGTCGCACACATGTCTGTCTAGATCTCCTTCCGAATCACTGGCTTTAGTGGATCTCAAATTCTTGTCATAGAAGACTGTCTTTGTAGTAGCAATTGCTTCACCCAGAAGTCTGAGCTTCAGGCCATCTTCCAGATACTCCATCTTTTATCCTAAAAGTCTTTGAGATGTAAGAAACTATCTACAATTGGAATACATTTTTAAGTAGAAATTCTCAAGTTCAAGCAAATCCTTGGTATACAGGAACATATTGAGGGGCAAACGAGTCACCCGTTAGCGTGCCCAAATTTGCAATAAGGTATCAAGTCATTTAAAAAAAAAAGTGAGGCAAGCCAAAATTAGCTGGCTAAGCAGCATTTAACTCGGAGAAGTTGGAATAAATTGGCACCTGTAATCCATGTCTATGTTGTGTTGAGGTGCAAAAGCTTACTGCATCATGTTAGCCCAATAGATCATTTAATTTCCCTTTCTTTGCAGCACCTTGTAAACTCTCCTAAAAGATTTTGAATGTATTTATTTAATTTAGCAATTTGATTTTGAATGTATTTATTTAATTTAGCAATTTTTCACACTGCCAATTTTGTAAGTAACCTGAGCAACTTGCTCCAGTCATCTATCCTGGGAATTAGCCTAGTACCTACCTATGAACTATATCTGCCAGAGGGCATTTATAAGCCTAGCCGGATTTCCGAACTACATAGAAGGATTTCCGAACTACATAGAAGGATTTCCGAACTACATAGAAGGATTTCCTAACTACTTTGGCAATATGATTTCCTAACTACTTTGGCAATATGATTTCCTAACTACTTTGGCAATATGATTTCCTAACTACTTTGGCAATATGATTTCCTAACTACTTTGGCAATATGATTTCCTAACTACTTTGGCAATATGATTTCCTAACTACTTTGGCAATATGATTTCCTAACTACTTTGGCAATATGATTTCCTAACTACTTTGGCAATATGATTTCCTAACTACTTTGGCAATATGATTTCCTAACTACTTTGGCAATATGATTTCCTAACTACTTTGGCAATATGATTTCCTAACTACTTTGGCAATATGATTTCCTAACTACTTTGGCAATATGATTTCCTAACTACTTTGGCAATATGATTTCCTAACTACTTTGGCAATATGATTTCCTAACTACTTTGGCAATATGATTTCCTAACTACTTTGGCAATATGATTTCCTAACTACTTTGGCAATATGATTTCCTAACTACTTTGGCAATATGATTTCCTAACTACTTTGGCAATATGATTTCCTAACTACTTTGGCAATATGATTTCCTAACTACTTTGGCAATATGATTTCCTAACTACTTTGGCAATATGATTTCCTAACTACTTTGGCAATATGATTTCCTAACTACTTTGGCAATATGATTTCCTAACTACTTTGGCAATATGATTTCCTAACTACTTTGGCAATATGATTTCCTAACTACTTTGGCAATATGATTTCCTAACTACTTTGGCAATATGATTTCCTAACTACTTTGGCAATATGATTTCCTAACTACTTTGGCAATATGATTTCCTAACTACTTTGGCAATATGATTTCCTAACTACTTTGGCAATATGATTTCCTAACTACTTTGGCAATATGATTTCCTAACTACTTTGGCAATATGATTTCCTAACTACTTTGGCAATATGATTTCCTAACTACTTTGGCAATATGATTTCCTAACTACTTTGGCAATATGATTTCCTAACTACTTTGGCAATATGATTTCCTAACTACTTTGGCAATATGATTTCCTAACTACTTTGGCAATATGATTTCCTAACTACTTTGGCAATATGATTTCCTAACTACTTTGGCAATATGATTGATTGTCAAAGTAGAAATTACTATCTGCCTGGGTCCCCAGATCTCTTATTACCTTTTCCGTGTTAAGGGGGCTGCCACCTATGTGGTAATTCGTGGGTGTTTTGTTTTTCCCAAATGGGATGACTATGCATTTGAGACCATGACTTTGACACCAGGTGTCCGTCTCAGTAAGGCCCTTTTTAGAGAATATCTGTCAGCCGGAGAGTCAATTATGGCTCCCAGTTAAACTTGGTTAGCCATAGTCCTGTGTTTGCCTGTACTGCTGAGAAGTATATGCTGAACAGTAGGGGTCCCAGGACCGAGCCTTGGACACCACTTGTGACTGGTTTAGAGTTGGACCTGGAGCCCGCTATTCATGCCATGCGAGTTCTGTCTGTAAGTCAGTTGGCAACCCATCTCGTGACATAGGGGTTAATGTTCAGGCTGGTGAGTTTTTCTATAATTCCCGAGTGGGGAATGGTGTCAAAAGCCTTGGCGAGGTCAAGGTAGGCTGTGTGAACTACCTTCCCCTCATCTATGGCCTTGGTGACTGTCTCAAAGAAGTCAACCAGGTTTAGTAGGCATGATCTGCCCTTATAGCCGAACTGGGTTGGATCAAGTGTTTGGAGGTTCCCAATGTCTTTGTTAATGAGTTCCATGATGATTTACTCCATAGCCTTGCAGACTAGGCTATTCAGGCTTATGGGGTGATAGTTACCAAGGTCAGTTGTGGCCCCTCCTCTGTGGAGTGGAATAACCGTTGCTGTGCACCATTCTATGGGCACGTAGCCTGTAGAGAGGTTGAACAATGATTTAGGTGGGAGGTTAGTTCATTCTGTAGCTTGTGAAAGATGCAGCCTGGGACATCATCTGGCCCCATTGACGCTGTGCTTTTGGCTTTTGAAAGGGTTGTTTTCACCTGTGCGTCTGATTTCCGGGACACTACACTTTTCCAGTATTGTGGGCCCTTTTGGGGATGAGTGGGGGTGAAGTTTGCACTGAATCTGCCAGGATCTTGGCAATATCAGTGGGTTCAGTATATTTTGTGCTATTTTTTGCACTAGCACAGAGCGTATCTGCGAGTTGCCACTTAGATTCTTGACATAACTAATAGGGGTGTGGGAACTTTCAATGGTAAAATCTTTTATTTCCATGAGGAGTAAAGGTCTAACACCTTTCAGTGTCAGGTTGTCTAGGTCATTGCAAGCATTGAAGAAGCTATATGATATTGCATTTGTCGAGCACATCTCCATATATTAGGCAGTATTCAAAATGGCTACCTTTGTCATCTGGTCTAATTTTTCTGTAATTCTCAACATATACTTGAACTATACAGAGTTCCTGTTAATGTTGTTGCACTGAAGACAAAAGGTACATCTTGTTAAGGATTACTGTACCATGATGCTCCAATTAAAGATGGTACTAATAGAAATGAATGTTTTGCAACACCGGTGGTTTAATACTTCAGGTTTTGGTCTTCCTAGTGCTGCTTTTACTTTATATTGTAGTTTTAAAAGGTGTTCTCACCGATGTTTAACACAGAATGCAGACAGCTTCAGATTAATTTGTCCATCCGTTCACATGCTTCATTTTGGTACAAACCCTTCTTAGTTTTAGTAATTTATGTATGCTTGATAACTTTTATTAATGCTAATAACTGGAGTGCTTTTCGTGTGGGTCAGTTATGGACCTTTACTATGTTCTTCATACACTTGGGTTTAGGTCAAATGTATCAGCAGTTCTCTACTAGTATTTCAATATCTACTAATATTTCATTTATATTGAACAGTAATGTTAATGTATTTAATTTGAAAAAGAACAGAGGAGAATTGTGTACCATTTAATTAAACGAAAAGAAATATGTTGAATTCCAGAATGACCTTGGTAATGGCTTAGGTCAGCTAACTGGAGTAATAGGCATTTTTTAGTACTGCCCAATACGTGGAGTTTTTTACGCATTTGTGCAATACCATGTAGTTTCTTTTGACAAATCTATTTTAGTGGATTTATAAAAATGCTAATTATTTAGAAAATATAAGGGATTTGATTGTGCATTTCTTGAAAGTTGCTTAAAAATTTTCCATGAAGGCCTTGTGTGGTTGGCTACTTTTTGTTTATTTGATTAAAAAAAAGTCTGTGAATGATTGTTACTAGTAGAGTATGTTAACTTCCACCTGTAGTTAGAGCTAGAAAAATCTTTAAAGAAGTTACAGTAATTGGGCAACCAGACAGGCACTTGGGCTACTACTGGTGCAGACAGCAGTTGCACTTAAATGTAACATAGCCATGGATAGCAGGTCCTTTTTTTAATGAGGGCCCTCTCTCAGGTGGTTCTTCAACTGGCTAACTTGGAGTTATTTTATTTGTGATGGAGCAGTTCAGTTTGCCCACACCATTTGGACTCGCATTGGTTTTCAGCCAAGAATTTGTAAAGTACCTGTCAAAAATCTCTTAATTTGTAACTTGTGTACTACAACAGATCATCTGATGTAAATCTTTATTCATTCCTTACTGTTAGGACTTTGGTTCCGTCCTCAGAGCTGACACAGCCATTAACAAGCTTGTGCCAGCCAAAAAGTCTCAGCTGAGACCTACCTACAATGCCCTTCTGTCTCTCCAGATCTCGTTTGCAGCGTTACTTGTCAGATGTGCTAAGCCTTCTCTCAGCCAAGTGTTAGCTTTTTTTGGGTTTTTCTCTACTCTAGTGTGTTGTAGTTTTTTTTTGTTGTCTAAAGTTATTTTCTATCTCTACTTTTTTTCCTGACTAAGCCCTACCCGCTACCTTTGGTAGTTCTTTCGTACCGTCGTTGGTACTATTCCCCCTCTCCTGCCATAGTAGGCCCTTCTCTTACCTTTGGTATTTCTTAGTACCATTACTGATACTTTTCTTTCCCTCTTGTCTGGTTAAAAAAAAATTGCTTTCTTTTATCTTGTGTGGTTATACTGTGTATTATGGCGGATAAATCCAAGCTTGGTTTCAAACAATGTGACAAGTGTGGTCTTAAGTTGCCCAGTTCAGGCACTCCTGGTGCGTTTACTGTTTGGGCACTGACCACCTTTAATCTTTCTTGCAACATTTGTCCTAGCTTCAGCAACAGTACGTTGGCTGAACGCAAGAACAAACTGATCCTTAAGGGTATGCTAAAAATCATCACCCTTTGCAGAGGCTCTTTTTGGGACAGAGGTCTTACCACCGCCTAAGCGTAAAGAGGTTAAAAGGCGCAAGGAGAAACAGTCTCTTTCGGTTCAGACATCCCCGTCCTCCTCGGAACAGATTAAATACAGGGCTTCTCCTGCGCTGTCAGTGCAGACAATTTTGGCACCAGGGACCCTGTCTTCTCCCTCTGTGCCACCTTTGTTTTTTTTACTCTGATTTCTTCCACTATACTGACCTCTGCACCATCTTCGCAGTGACTACTATGTAACACAGACCCTGACTACTGTACCTGCATAGACACCTTCCCCGGCCATGGTGCAGATTTTTTGCATGGCTCCTCTGGTAATGACTCCTTCAGTTCCGAAGATCAAGCACCTTCCAAGAACTAGGTATTCTCCTTCTTATGACCCCTTTTTTGGGACAGCAGTTTAGTCCCTTAAGAGACCAGACTCCACATTGGCATTGTCCTTCAGATCCACCAGGAGTCTTTCAAAACAGGATGTAATGAGGGTTGGGCAGTTAGAGGATTAACCACCTAGGCCAGGTCTTACCTCCCCCTTGGAGCAGAAGCTTTCACAGCGTGTTCTGCCTATCATCCAACCTCCACCTGCGTTTCGGAAATTGATACCAATGGCAATCCTGGTACTATCTTGGCGCAGACAGTGGAGGCTTCCCTGTCTGCATCAATTATCGATTACTCTTGGCACCACAGCTTCTTTAGAACTGGGGCACTGAGTAGTGATTGGGCTGTTAGCACCCAACTAGGTGCCACAGTGCCGTTTTTTTTCTGTGGCACATTCTACAGTCACAGCTCTCCCACCAGTTGCTGGTCCTCTCTGAGCTCCTCACCTGGAGGTGAGCTCATCAGGGTGGGGTGTGACCCTGGTTCAGAGGTAGTCGTTCTCTGTTCCAGGCTCCCATCTCTCCTCGGGTGGGCCTGCTTTCCAGGTGATGGAAAGGGTCCTTACTTAAACAGGCTAGCAGTTGACACCATTGGCTTCAGAACCAGAACCCCCATCTGGCTTGCAGTTCTCTCACACTGCGACTCTGGAACCTCAAGCATGTGAGCCGCAAGACTTTCCCTCCAAGGGAACCCTTTCTCTGGTGTCCTCAGAAGATCACACTGGGGAGCCACCCCGGAATAAACCTTGCAAGAAGAAGCATCTTGATTCCCCTGAGGAATCCATGACTGAAAACAGGTTACGATGAGGGAGAAGGGTTCCCATGGTCTCCCCCGGAAGACGTCTCATTTCGAGACTTTCTTGAGATTCTCAAGCAGAGGGGAGACTAAGCCCTCCAACCCTTCAGAGGAATGTGTTCTTGCAGGCTTTCCATGCTCAGCCATCTACTTCCTAGGTGACCCCCACCTGCAGATGAGCACATTCGACTTTATTGTGCAGTGTCAAATCAAAAATCCAACACTAACTAGGTGAAAAATGTATCCAAAAGCACTGAGCATCAGCATCACCAATGGTCTGATGAAGGCTGGATCTCGCAGCCGAAAGCACTCTCTTAATAAATTTCTTTTATAATTCTTCATTGACTGTCCGCTTGATTGCTCAGTGCTTTTGGATACATTTATTGTGCAGTGTGCCTGGAAGGCCCCGGACAACATAGAACCTGTTCAGAGGCCAGGTAAAATGTTGTCCAAACTGGTAGTAGATTCCGTAGTCGTGGAGGTGGCCACCAAGAAGGTACTGGCAGAAGATAGTTCCACTGTTTATCCCCCAGAGTGTCTCGGGCTATGGAAGCGGACCTACGCTTCAGTGATCTTTGCCATCCAGTCACTGAATTACCTGGCACACTTTACTCACCTCCAATCCCGCGGTGGTGGTGCTGCAGTAGCGTTGTCGTCTCGCAGTAAGACACTGTCAGGTTCGATTCTCAGCTAGCGCGTCTAATGCGTGGAGACATGCGTGCATGTGCATACCTTCGTTGAAGGTTGTGCGTTAGGGCTGGTAACTTGGCACTTAAAACTGAACTACCAGTCATTAGCGGACCGGAGTTCCACTGTGGCGACCCCTAACCGGGAAAAGCTGAAGACACACCAACTTTACTTGCCTCCAAAGAGACCTAATTTCAGAAATGTCTGCCTCTTTGGCAGAGGGTACTGCGTGAGGAGGTGCATGATACTGTTGCCCCTTAAAATCTCTCTCTAACTCCTGGATGCGCTTTATTTCTCACTACCGAGTGGGCAGCTCAAACAGCCGCATCAGGCATCGTTATGAGACAACATGCTTGGATGTGTTTGACACTGCGGACCCCTTTAAATCTTTTGTCAATGTGCCTGTTGACGCATCTTCCCTTTTTGGTCCCAAAGTAAGAGACACTTTCATGTAGTGAGAAGGATAAAAATATCTTGTCTTCTGTGGGCATATGTCGTCTCCCCCCCCCCCCCCCCCCAGGTGCTACTCCAGGAATCCGAGGGGAGGAAAACTGTGGTTCAAGAAGCCCCAAGGACCTCTTTGTGATGCTCCTGACTAGCAATCCCCCAGGGGCAGAGGGGGCAACTCATCTGGAAGATGCCCCTTTCTGGGCAGAGGGGGTCTGCGTAACCAGGGAGCTAGATTCCTTCTCTAGCAGACCCTTCCAGCGCTCCTGAACAGCAGCCCGGTTACTTTACTCTGGAAGCAGTCTGCAGTTTTTTTTTTTTTTTTTTTTTCCTCTCTCTGCACCTACAGGCCTGGCAACTCATAACAGGCGAGTGGGTGCAGAGGATAATATCCCGAAGCTATTTGTTTCCCTTTCAACCTCACTCCCAGATCCGTATAACAAATCCCCAATGTCCCACCCAGTCAGAGGGAGGACGCAGCCTTAGAAATCGAAAAGCTGCTAGAGTCCTCCCACCAGTTCACCAGACCAAAGTGGATCTGACTTTTACTCGAGGTTCTTTTTAGTGCCAAAAAAGACAGGGGACTGGAGGCCAATCCTGGATCTTAGTTTACTAAACAAATTCATCAAACATCAAAAATTCTGGATGGTCACAGTGCAGTCCATTCTCCCCTTTCTTGAGAGGGACAACTGGATGTGCTCTGTAGACCTCCAGGACGCGTATTATCACGTAAAGATGGATAAACGTTCCCGGTGTTTTCTCCACTTCTGGCTGGGAGCCAATAATCAGTTCAGGGTACTGCTCTTTGGTCTCTCGACAGCCCCCAGTGTTCACCAAATGCATGGCAGTCATAGTAGCACATCCCAGACTACAAGGATTCCAGGTGTTTCCATATCTAGACGATTGGCTTCTTACTGCCACGACCAGGTTTCTTCTCATTCTGTCTCTTTTTATACTCAAGGCCTTGCTCTTTGCCTAGGTATCGCGCTCAACATGGACAAATCACATGTCTCCAACAAGAGCACTGGAATTCATTGGAGCGATCTTCGACACGGTGTCCTGTCAAGCTTCTTTCCTCCCTTCTCACAGGCCTTCAAAAATAAGTCCGATTCGAGTCTTCCTAGTGCAGACATTTGTACCAGCACGCTTTGTACTAAAAAGCTCTAGCAGCAACCATTTACCTTGGTACGTCTGGTGAGGTTTTACATGCCACTATTGCAGTAGCTCTCCTCATCAGTGGTAGATTTTTTAACTTGCCACTCGACCACATGATACGCCTTACAAATCTTTGAAAAAAACAAATGCTTTGGTGGATGAAGCCAGAGTCAAATCTCTGGTGTCTACCGTTCTGCCCTCTCCAGCCCAGGGCCACAGTGACCATGGATGCTTCCCTTTTAGGGTGGGGGGCATTTCCAGGGAGAGACAGTCCAAGGCACCTGGTCCCCCATGGAGGCCAATTTGCACATAAATGTCTTGGAATTGGCAGTTCTCTTCGCGTTGCAAGCATTCCACGCATCCCTTCTTTCTGGGACCATTGATGTTCAATCGGACAAACATGTCAGTCTGGTACATCAACAAACAAGGCGGAACCAGGTCTTACCCCCTGTGTCGGGAAGTCATGAGAATTTGGCATTGGGCAATGGCTTCCAACTGCTTTCTCATAACGCACATTCCCGGGAGTTCCAATCTTATTGCGGACATTCCTGAGCAGGAACATTTTGAAACCTCATGAGTGGTCCCTCAATCCTATAATAGCATATCGGATCTTAACAGCAAATGCAGAAGTTATTTTGCCATGACCCCCCCCCCAGGTGGAGTCAGAGGGATGCTCTGCACGATTGGCCCCTGGGTCTGCTGTGTACCTTTTCCCCCATTTCTCCTCATCCCAAAATTCCTTCAGAAAGCTTAAAGGTTGAGAAGCGGAGTGATCCTCATGGCCCCTTATTGGCCCCATCAGGTCTGGTTCTATTTCCTGTGGCCTCGCCTGATTTTACAGCCTGTGGATCCCCAATGTCTGCTGTCTCATCTTCAGGGACTGAATCAGTCCCCATCTCCAAAGCTTCAAGCTCAGATTGGTTTCTCCACTTCCGATGATTGCCAGGCTACCTGATATTTCATCCCCTGTTCGCAAGATTCTTCTGGCTTTGCACAAACCTTCCACCAGAAAAATATATTCCAGTAAATGGGCTAAGTTCTCTAGATGGACCAAAGAAAATAACCTAGATCCTTTTTTTATACCTATTCAGAAGAACCTACAGTACCTGACTACCCTGTTGCACACAGGAGCTTCAGCATTGACAATTGCAGTGCATTTAGCAGCTATTGCAATTTTTCACAGTGGAACTGACAATTTTTATCTCATGTCACACAGACTGTGCAAAACCTTCATGAAAGGAGTATTGCATATTAAACCTCCGGTTAGGCCTCTTATAAAGCCATGGGACTTGACTTAGGTGCTTCAGTCGTTAAGTCCTCCCTTCGAGCTTTCTATTGGGAAAACACTACTTCTAGTAGCCCGTACCTCAGCGAGAAGTGAGTTGCAGGCCTGGAGTGTCAAGACCTTACTTGATTTTTCATAGGGAGTGTCCCTAAGTACTTAACCCCTTTTTTGCCCAAGGTAATTTCTGGGTTTTCCATTAATCTATTGACCTACTGGTTTTCTGTCCTTGCCATTCAAATAGAGGGGAATACCTTCTATATACCCTCTATGTTCATAGGCAACTTCATTTCTACTTGGGCACAACTAAATCTTTCAGAAAAACGGATAAATGATTTGATTTCTGCAGGACCCAGATTGGGTAAGCCTGTTTTCAAAATTACTGTGTTCTTGGCTCAAACACCATTGTTCTAACGGTAGATGAAAGTTAAGTGTCCTTGCCTTCCAAAATAAAGGCTCCCTCTACTAGATGGATGGCTGCTTCAGTGGCGCTTCATTCCAGAACCTTTATGGATATCTATGCAGCAGCCACTAGGACAAGGCCTCATACCTTTATCACTCATTACAGATTACATTTGGCCTCCAGGGGACGAGCATCTTTTGGTTCTATGGTGCTCAGGAATGTTCTTCGTTAGGGCCACCCAGGACTCAAGTAGCTGGGGACTCTGTCCTAACAGTAAGGAATGAATTAAAGATTTACAACATCCAATAAAGAAGTTGTCTTGCCATAATGTTCCATCTGTGTTGTAGATCTTTTTCTAAATTGCCTCCCGCCCTCCTTCCCCCTGCCTGGGCTCCTGGTGGGCTTCAGGATTCATTATTAGTTACGGTATCTGCTCAGAGCCACCTACTATCACTTATTGCTTCTATACTATAATGGTGGACAAATTCTATCTGAAGACAGAGGCATTATGGGTAGGTCTTAGCTGAGAGTTTTTGGCTGACGCGAGTTTGGTAACGGTGTCTCTTCAGAGGACAAGAACCGAAGTCCTAACAGTAATGAATGAATAAAGATTTACAGCACAGATGGAACGTTATGGTAAGACTTTTTTTTTTTTTTTTATTCTTCAGTCTAGCAAATGTATGTTGTAGTAAGAAGTGCCTTCAAATATAATTTTTGACTGGCCTTGTATCATTTTGTTGTTGCTGGTCATATTGCAGTCTTCTCCGATTACCCAAAGCTGTACATATTCACTGGGTACAGTATGCTTGCACGTGTCATCATATGGGACTGTGTCCTGATTGGCTTTAGTTTCACTACCTTGTATATCAAGTGTAGTGATGGCTTTGGCGCCTGAGCAACCTTGAATTAGATTGTGTAACTAGATAATGAATTAATGTCCTTTCATTTCACCCTTAAAGACTTAATCCTTTTGTGTTAGATTCAAAACCATTTTCTATGCCGCTGCACTGGCTGTCATCTTAACTTCCTGCTTTTATGCCTCTATCCCTCTTATCTACAACTTCACCCTGTCAACTTCATCCTCCTTGTCTGTGCTGGTTGCCTCCTTCCCTGTGCTACACCTGAACCCTTTTCCTTCTCACTAATACTCTTCATAGAAGCATTCTGTCTACTGTTGCATACCATTTATTTTGTTTTAGGGTGAGAGCATTTCATTGCCCACTTCGTTGCATGCACTTCTGTTGGTGTCTGCTGCAGAGCCACTTCTTTCTCTCTTTCCAATGTCATTACTGTCTGCATGTGTCCTTCCACTTTAACCTCATTATCCGTTTTTGTGACTGTGTGCAATTTTTTTTCTTTCCAAGTCTGTTTTACCTTTGTACATGCTGACTGTCAGTCCCCCATACTGGCCTTGAGCTCATTTTGTTTTGGTGTGAAGGTGAAAGACCATGTGTGGGGAATCCAAGTGGCCAAGTTTTTCATATTCCAAAACTTGCATAGAGCAGTACAAGCAAAGCTTACTGTAACTTTGAGTCCTGAGCTGCCCACCCTGTGTGTTCCTACCCAGAGACTGAGGACTATAGTCTGTTTTGGTAGCTAAGCACACATCACCTGTTAATGGCTGCAGCTACATTGCCTATAAACATCTGCTTGTATGTGGAGAGAGCCAGGTCACCATTCCTTTTCCTGCAGAGATGGTAGACCTTCAACTCAGTTTTTAAGTGCCTATACCACTAGTGGAGTTCAAGCAGTTTTCAGTATAGTCTGAGCTTGACCCATCTCCACAGAGCTGGGCACATCTCCTGTTTTCTTCTACTGTCTTATTGTCTGTTAGCCCACTTACATGAAATTCTGTGACGACCTTTGCCTTTCTCCATCTTGACATTTGCCTGTGCAGTACTGTCTTGTTGGCCTGCACTGCCTCTTCACCTGGCTTGCCAGACCCCTATTACAGGTTCATAAGTGTGTACTAGGCTAATGGCCCTGGAGCCTTTACAAGCCTAGCCCATAGGATTATCCTGGCATTGTGCCACCTGGCCTTTTCCCTGTGCCTCTGTCAAGTAGAGCCACTGGAGAGATCCCTGGGGTGAATTTTCTATTTCCCATCCACTCATCAAGGTTTCTCTCGAGTGCCAGTGAGGTGCTCTGACATGTATGTGAAGTCTATTCCACAGCATGGGCAATCTCTGGGTTATGAACCTGCCCCACCAGCATGTTCTGTTGATTGTGGTAATGAAGTTGAGGTCTCTGGAGCATGAGGGATTGGGATTTCTTTAGATGTAGCATTTCTAACCGAGCTGGGTCAGACATGGGTTTGTAAGTCAAGCAGAGATGGCCTCTAAGTAGGCGGTATGCGACGTAGAATAGTTTTTTGTCTGTTCATATAGGACAAGTGTTTAAAGCCTAGGATCCTCTGTGAGGTACTTTTGCAGCCTCTCCAGTTGTTGCAGGTGTTTAGTGAGGTACATATCAAATGGGGCATTGTACTTTGGCCTAATGAGGGAAGAGTACAGGGAGACCATTACCTCTTTCTTCCTGGATGCAAAACCCTTAGTAATGAGAGGTGCCACATGGAGGGACTTTCTGACCACAGTGGCAATGTGGTGCTCAAAGAGGTTGCCGTCAACCGGTTTCCCCAGATCTTGTGCAATCTTCTGTGTTCAGTGGGCTACCGTTGATGTGGTAATTCATGGGTACTGGGTTTTTCCCAAACAGGATGACACCTTTTTTGCATTAAGCTTAACGCCATGGTTCTGACACCCAGTCGTTGGTCTAAAGTGTGGCCGTTCTATAGGATGCTAACATCACTTGGGGAGTTAATAGCTCCCAACTTGCAATCGTCTGATCTTTCTCATCCAGAATCCCTTCATACTGGCCCGGACTTCAGAAAAGTAGATACAAATAGGAGACTACCCATTGACTGGTTGGCAGTCTGACTTTGAGTCAGCTAGTTTCACACTGTGGGTTTTGTGAGCCAGTTGCAGCCCACCTAGTGATATAGGGGTCGATGCGTAGCTTAGTGAGCTTTTCAATGATTCCTGAGTGGAGAAAAGGTATCTAAGGCCTTGGCCAGATTAAGGTAGGCTGTATGAACCACCTTGCCTTCATCCACCGCTCTGGTGATTGACTCAACCAGGTTGAGCAGGCATGATCTACCCTTCACAAAACCAAACTCTTTGTGATCCAGAGTTTGGAGATTCCCTGTATTCTTTTAGGTCCATGATGATGCGTTCCATAGCTTTGCGTATCAAGATTTGTCAGGCTAATGGGGTGACAGTTCCCGGGGTCTGTAGTCACTCCTCCTTTGTGGAGAGAGAGAACTGTAGCAATGTGTTACTAGGTAGGGACAAAGCCTGAGGTGAGGCTGTGATTGAACTGGGCACACAAGTGAGGTGCCAGTTCATCTAGTGCATGTAGAACACAGCCAGGGATATTGTCAGGTTCCATAGAAGCTGTATTCTTTGCCTTGGACAGTGCTATTTTAAACTGTGCAGCAGTAATGCTGGGTTCCTGGCAATCTACTGGTATTGATTGCCCCTTTGAGGGGAGGGGTAAAGTTGGCACTGAATCTGCCTGCTAGTATATTGGCAGTATCTGTTGGCTTGATTATAGGAGGTACCATTGTGCAGTAGCTCAGAGCAAATCTGGATATTGCTGTGGAGATTCTTTACATAACCATAGAAGGCCTTGTGGTTGTCTTTACTATCTGCTGCAATTCTGTTTTCATAGCTAGCTTTATAGGATTTGATGAGGGAGCTCAACTTTTTGTTGAAGCTGATAAGGGAGTTTTTCCAGTCGTGGGACTTCACCTTATTCTGCATCAGTATCCTCCTATTGTAGAGTTTGTTTATGGAAGAGGACCACCAGGTTAGCTTCCTTTATTTTTTTTTCTCAGGAGAGTGTTTTGGTAATATTGGGTATGGTGAGATCCATGCATTTGTGTACATGTTCGTACAGTGCATTGGTGTATGATTTGGTAGTCATGCAACTCTTCTCCATTTGCAGGGTGCTGTGAAGTTAGCCACCTCTGTTTTTAGAAGCCCAAAGTCAGCTTTGGAAATTTTTCATGGTGGTTACCTTTTGCAGGGGGTTTGGGAGGGATGTGGATTTCCAAGGTGATTAGTTTGTAGTCTGATCTAACCAGGGAGGAGTTGACTATTGGTGTAGAGCAACGGTTGCCCATGTTAGTAATGACCAGATGAAGGATGTTGCTACCTCTAGTGGGGGTAAGAACAAGCTGGTCCAGGGCATTGGAATTAATGAATTACAGGAACCGTTGGGCAAGTGTATTGGTACAGGAGTAGTTTCCCCAGTTAATCGCTTAAAAGGCACTATACGGGTGGCAAGAAACTTTGCCAGTGTCCAGAAACCCAGGGGTGACAGATGCAGGCCATCTATGGCAAAGCATTGAAGTCTGTCGTGTCATCCTAGACAGACATACTGGATCCCCTTAGATTGACACCAGAAACTTAGCCAGTTGTTGAAATCAATAATTTTCTGCTTGTACTGTGGTGGTATTGTGGGTGATGTAGGATGCTGCTCAGGGCTGGGGTCATACCCGCTTGGGCTACATAATCTGAGAGCTCCTCCATGTATCAATGTAATCCCATGGAGGTACGTCTCGGGTCATTCACACCCACATGTATAATGACAGTCCTATTTGTACCTGTTGAGGGACCTGAGTGCATGCATTGTGGCAGAACCTGGCACCTGACGGGCAGCTTTTAGTTTCTCCTTATTCAACCTAATGACTGAGACACCAGTGTGGCTCACTATGAAGTCACCTATGACTACTGTTGGGCATGCTGTTTTTCATTAGGGGCTTTGGTTGAGTGACACTGTTTAGGAGAGTTGTGTCTTGTGATTAGTGTTGTGGTGGTAGGGTGCATTTCTGCCTTGCAGGCTGTTTGGGTAAATTTTTGTTGGGAGCCTCCATGAAGGTGTGGTTTGTGTTATGTGAAGACAGTATGTGTTCTGGAGGCTGTGCTCCATGTGGTGTGGGCAAGTGGCCACCTCCTGACCAGCTATTCTGGTCTTGGCTGGTGAGTGCGTGGCTTCCAATTCTGATAAACAAGTGCATATCACAAGTCTGAGTTTTGGGAGGTAATAGGAGAGGGTTGTCTGTGTACATGAGGCAGTTGCTACATTGCCTCAGGATGCCCAAGTTCACCAGGTTAATAGGAGCACAGGGAACTGACCTTTAGAAGTGCCTGGAGGGTGGGCATTTAATAATCAGTACTGAAGCAGTTTCCTTGTAGAACGTTTAGTGCTGGTAGCACTTTTGGTGCTACAGTAATTGCTACAAGAAGTCTGGAAGTGCTAGACTAATAAGCTAGTAAACATTCAGGAGAGGAGAGAACTAACAGATATAAGGGAAAAAATTGAAGAGCAGACTATTTGGCACTGCTCATAAGCTTACAAACTGTCCTGAATACAGCAAATCTGAATTTTGGACTAGACTAGTTACAGGAAAGGCGGGAAACAAGTGCAAACGCAGGCCTTTAAACCAG
This sequence comes from Protopterus annectens, assembly GCF_019279795.1. Lineage (NCBI taxonomy): Eukaryota > Metazoa > Chordata > Ceratodontiformes > Protopteridae > Protopterus > Protopterus annectens. The sequence goes on from NC_056751.1 coordinate 598,246,792, forward strand.
AAAGTTGAAAGACTGCCCAAGCAGCCAATAAACTACAATTTCTGAGCCAGAAACCACTCCTTTTGTGGTAGGCGGCTACCTAGTGCTTCCAATTCCCACTGATAAGCTAGAAGGCTTCCCTCCACAGGCTTGTAGAGTTTAGAAGCTTACAAACAGTCCTGCATACAGCAAATTTGTGTCTGGACTAGACTAGTTACAGGAAAGGCAGGAAACTAGCTTAGTTTTTTTTTATACACAGAAAAGAAGCTAAAACAGCACTAAAAACAGTTCAAGTGCAGTGTAAACTAGCACACTTTTGTGTGTAGCAATATTAAAGCAAATACAATTTAAATAAATGCCAATTATTCAAACTGTGTTCTGAACTAAATTCTATTTTATTCAACTCTGAACAGTTAAAAGTGCCTAACATACACTTATCAGCTCTATTTCCAGATTGAGAAGCGCACACAGAACACAAGGAGATTCCAGCAGTTTTTTGTTAGTAAAGTGGAAAGGGAGAAAGGGGGAGCATAAGATCATTCAAGGTTAAGAACCTAAGTGGGTTGGCCAACTCAAATGTTCTCTGTTAGGTGGAGTGAACTAATGACACTAGATTGGGAGGAGTGTCCCAGATCAAATTTATAGTAGGGGCGGGTTACCTGCAAAGCCACCAAATGTAAGAACAAGATACCGATAGGGGAGGGTGGCAAACTATTACAGCTACCAGCTACAGTATTTTAGGCTGAAAACACTATATAAATGTTTATTAAACAAATAAATAGCAGCACTGCAGTCTTGTTAACTCCGTAAAACAGAAAACGAAATGCAGACACCAAGAAAAGCAATCTCAAGCAAATTTTAATAAATGCAGCAGTTTTGTTGACTATCACTGATAACAGATTAATAGATTAAGTGCCAAAAATATAGGCTTTCTGTATCCAGATGTCTATTGAATCAGTCACAGTTAGGCCACAAAAAGCAGCGAAGATACTAATGCTGTTTCCCAGAATTTGTAACTCCTTCTACAGTAGTATAAAGGAAAATGTAAGAGCCTCAGGGAATCGGGTAACCCAAACTGTGCTCACACCTTGGATAGGCTGGCTTCAAAAGAAGGTAGACCACCCCTGCTATGAAATCAGATGAACCGGATCTAACTGACCAGAAATGTCAAGCAAATAGCACTATCTTTGTTTAAATTTGGCAACCACTCTGCCATGTTTAGTAGTTCCCTGAGCTACACAGTTGCCACTACATCTTGAACCTTAAAAAAAAAAAAAAAAAAAAAACTCTGCAATTTTTTTCCAACCTGTACTGCTGCTTCCATTCTTGGATTCCTTTTGTACAAGTACGTTTACAATCTTGAATTTGTAGATGGCTTTGGAGATGTACATTATAGATGTTTGGATGCACACATTCGGGTATGTGTATATGCACCTACACAAGTATTGACTGTGTCTGTGCATATGTATTTGTCAATGTTTGTGTACCAAAATGTTTTTAGGTGCATGATTATATTTCCCACTGCTGCAGTAGCCTTAAAGCTATAAAAGTTATTTATTGGGCAAGACACACTAACCAAAAGCTTTCTCACCTTCTTGCCCTTCACTCTAACTGCTAATTGGTCTGACCTGGGGAGGAAAATCAGTATGGAAAAATCTTCTTTAGTACTTTACTGCCTCTTGTAGAAGCTGCTCCGAGGCTTCACAAGGCCAGCACCTTGCCTTCTTTCTCCAAGAGAAATCCCGTTTAATTTTTAGTCTATATACATATTTGTATATCTGTTTCTAAATATTTTGGCGTCTCTGCCCCTTTAAGGAGTCTGTTTCTTCAGTATCGGAGCTGATTTATCGGGGTCTTCTATTTTTGGCTTCATCTGATTTTATAGGCAAGTGTACTGGTTATTTAAACTTATTTATTCATTCCAGTTTGATTACCGGGAAGGTCCACTGGGTTAGGGGGCCCATTTTCAGTGGAGGCCCGAGGAGAAAAGCTCCACAGAACAAAGTTTATTAACATGCACATTTTTCAAAGATAGTTTAAAATACATACAGTAGGTTTAATTCTACAAGAAATAAACAATAAAATTTCAATTTAGTTCATGAGATAAATGAGAATATAGCATAATAGCTAGATTTAGTTACGAGTACAAATTAGCAATTGAGAGAGGTTAGAAGGAGGTTAGGGAGGTAAGGGAGGTAAAGTTAGCCAGGAGTGAAGGGAAAGAAGAGTTTGAAAGGCAAGGGTGGAAGAGTGCAATTGCATTTCCTGTTTAGGTAGAGGTAGGAATGAAGTTGAGATTTTAAGTTAATATAGTTGTTGCATGTCCTTGGGGCAGAGCATTCCATTTTTTGCTAGGGTTAAGGATAAGAAGCTGGGCGCGTAGGTTTATGAATGGTGATCAGGTTTTGGTGAGAAAGTCTGAGGGGGGAGTATGGTTGTATATTGGATAGTGCAGGGTTTGAGGGTTGGAATAATTTGTGGACTGTGGTTAATTGGTGAAAGTCTAGTAGGTTGGGGAGTTCAAGCCAGTTTATGGAGTGAAGGGAAATGCAGTGGTGAGATGAGGATTTGGCACTAGTGGCAAATCTGGAGATTTTGTTGTAGCATACTTCCAGTTTGGAGGTAAGTGTGGAAGATAAGGTAGTGAGCAGGGGAGAGCCATACATAAGAGGGGGAAGGAGATGGGTAGAGGCGAGAGTTAATCTGGAGGAAGGAGAGGAAGTGGTTGTTTCTATAAAGTAGGCAGAGTTTTATGTTTTTTTATGTTTAGCTGGATATGGGAGTTGAGTTTTAGCTGATTGTCAATTGTGACACCAAGAAGTTTGGCAGAGGGTACGATCTCGATGTGGGAGTTTTTAAGGTTGGTAATATGAAGAGTTTTCATCAAGATGGGAGGAATTTGAGGGTGAGAAGTGAAGGATCTTGGTTTTATTTGGCTTTGAGAGGTGATTTTTAGGAGTTTTCATTGGTTGAGAAGGCATTTTGAGTCAGATTGGAGCTCTGCTAGGTTAGTGGCGCAGCAAGTGGAATCATCTGCGTATTGTACAATTTTGGTGTTTGTTAAATGACTTCCATAAAGTCATTCCTAAGGTATTGAATAGCAAAGGGCCAAGTATGGAACCTTGGGTACTCCAGTGGGAGTAGGAAGGAAAGAGGAGGTGGCTTGGCCCCATTTCACTGCTTGGGACCCATTTGAAAGATAGCTGGAGAACCATGAAAAAGTATTTTTGGCAAAGGTTAAGATTAGAGAGATGGTATCAAAAGCTTTGGATAAGTCCAGCAGGACAGAAGATACCAAATTACCAGAGTCATGGGCTGAATTGACAGCATGTAAGGAGGAGAGAAGGGCAGAGTTAGTACTGTGTCCTGGGCGGAAGCTGTGTTTGGTAGGGGAGAGTAGCTGGTATTTGGTAAGGAATGGTAAGAGGTGTAGGTGGATACATTTTTTCAAGAATTTTGGAGATGGGGAGAGATGGCTGTGGGGTGGAAATTGGAGACGTTACAATTAAGAATATATGCAGTACGCCATAGTTTGGGAACGTATGATTCAAGTAGAGATCTATTGATCAGGATGCTGATGGGCAGAGCAATAGCATCTGAAGCTATTTTTAAGGAGGAGGATGGAATGCTGTCAGGGGCATTGGAGCAAGGCTTTAGTTTATAAAGTTTCTTTATTAGATTGGAGACTGGTTTAAGTTAAAGATTAGGGTGAGGTGGGGAGGGAGGGGAAGATTGGGCAGGGAGGGGAGGAGTGTTATTATTGGTAAAGGTCTTAGTAAGCTCAGCTATGAAGGAGGTGAAGAAGGTATTGAATAGTGAGGCAATTTCTGAGTCAGATTTGCTGGTGTCAGGACAGGGGTTGTTTTTTGTTCCTGGCCTGAGGAGGGAATAATAGTGTTCCAGAATTGTTTGGGATTTTTAGCATGATTTTCTTTGTTTGACGTAGTAAGGCTTGTCTCTAATGACTCTTTTTGGCTAAGTTTCTCAACTGTCTATTTTAGTAATGTTTCTGGTTGTTTATAGCAGAGGTAGATTTTCCAGGTTTTTATCCCCTCTGTAGCATAATGTTTTTTGTATCTTTGGTGAGCCATTTAGAGTGTTTTGTTTTAACACTTTTTTTTTTTGGAGCTAGGGAGTTAAGGACTGTTAAGAATGTTGAATTAAAGTAGTCAACAGCTTTGTCTAAAGGTAGTATTTGTTAGGTTACGAGTATGAATGTGTTGGTGTTGGTGTGCAGAAGAGTGTTATTTGGGGCAGGGAATTCTAATAAAGCAGTGCTTGTGATCACACAGTGACAGCTTGCCTGACCTTTTCTGTCAGACTGATTTTTATTCTAAGGCAGTTTCAGACAGGAATTTTGTATGTTGCTTATGTATTGGTGTTTTGGAGACGAGTGTGTAAGTGTGCTGGTTATGCCAACTGTTTGACAACTTGCCTTCTGACAGACTTATTTTTCCAGCAGTTTTGACCACATTTGAAGTATCCTTGGTCACATCATTGACATTTAAACACCACTTCCGCTGTACCTATAAAGGGAAAAAAAAATTATCAAAGCCCTTGCCAACTCTGTGGGCTAAGTCTTTGCCTCAGCCAGTGGTGGATGACTGTAGTGGCCAGTAGTCATTCCTCAGATCACTGACTTACCCTCCTGCTTCTGATGTAGTCCTTAGACCCACCATGAACCAGGGGCCAGCCACGTTTTGGCTGTTGGTGTCCAAGCAGGGCATGGGAGGGGCACTGAATCCTACTGAGGGAAGCTGCTGGATGTGTTCGAGAGAAGAGACTTGTTTGGGGGGGGGGGGCAGCTATTACTTCTCTGATTACGTCACTCAAAATACATGTAAAGAAAAAACACAAGGGTAAACATTGTCTGAAGACATGGTGTCTGTAAGAGATGACTATTTTTTTACCTTGGCCAAAAAAAAGTTGGTCAGTGTTGGTACACAGAATTCAGTACCTGTAATTCAGATTAGTTTGAATATTCCTGCGGAATACGTGGTAAATTGTTCGGACATAGGTAGAGACCAGGGTTTCCTCTTTCAAAGATTTACATGCCCAAAACCCTGCAGGTGAAAATTGTCCTTGCAACTTCCTCTGGAGAAATATTATATCTGAAGTAGGAGATTCATTTGTCTGCAACCTCTGGGTTATGGATCCGATATCGGATCCGAACCGGCATGGTTTACCAGCTATGGATCCAAGCTCTCAGCTCCTCCCCTCACCCATAATGCCCTGCTCTACCCTCATGACCTCAGATCTCGTTTGCCGCGCATGGTGACCGGATTGCTTCTCAAGCTCTCAAGCTAAGTGCTAATTTTAGTGTTAAATTTTCAAAATTTAATAGATTTTTTTTGGGTTTTTGTGTGAAAGTGTAGGTTCCCCTTTGACATATTTACTTTTTAGAGTTAATCTAAAGTTATATCCCTCCCCTCGCTGTTGGCGTAGTGTGTGTGTGTGTGTGTGTGTTGGGCCTGTGAGTGTATTTGTGTTTTAGTTACTTTAGTTTTAGTAACTACTGTGATAGTTTGGGATGGCAGAGCAACCCAAATCTATCTTTTCTAAATGCTCCGAGTGTGGCCATAAGCTTTCCCCAGCTGATGGCCACACTCGGTGTGTTAGATGCCTGGGGGTTGAACACCTCACATGTGGTTGTTCCATTTGTGCAGGGTTCAACCCCAGGGCATTGAAGGAGCGGAGGTCCAAGCTTGTTTTGGCGGGCCTTTTACCGCCGGACTCTGCTCCGACCTCCGCTCCTTCGGGAGTAACCGTACCTACGGTTATTCCTTCTGCGGCACCCCCTCCTCCTCCTGGGACTCAACCTCCCGTTTCTGGTTCGGAGGAGAGGTATGCTAAGAAAAGGGACCGGAGGGAGAAGCACCATAAGCGGCGGGCCGAGACCTCTTGTTTCGGCCCCGCCAGCCAAGCGGGCTTCTCCCCCGGCTCCGTTGTCGGCTCCATTGTCTGCTCGGTCTCCTCCTTCTCGGCTCCGGTCTCCAGTGTGTTTTTCACCGGGACCTGAGGAGGAGGAGACCCGATCTCCGTCGAGGCTATCGAGGAGGCACTCCAGGCCTACCTCGGTAGCCTCGTCGAGATCTACGTATAGCCTTTCGGATGGTGATCTGGACCGGATGATGAGAAGGTTCATCCAGCCCCAGATGCAGATGGGAGTGCTCTTGCCTCCCCCCCCCCCCTCTGGGGGGGAGTTAAACACCCTTTTTCAAACAGATTGCTCCTTCTCCGACCCGCTATCCGGGTTCGGAGCAGCTGGAGCCGAGCAGCTTCAGAGCCGGGGGTGGGTCGGCGCAGATAGTACTTTGTACTTCGGATCCGACCCTGCCCTAGAGTGCATCGGATCCGACCTCTCGGAGCCTGGATCCGAGCCTCGGATCCGGGGGGATCAGTGCTCCTTCGGCGCAGTCTGTGTCGGAGCGCACTGTCCCTTCGGATCCGAGCGCTTCGGCACCGGCTCCGATCCACTCTTCGGATCCGAGGGGGAGCCGATTGTCGGATCCTTTGGTCGAGGTCGGCTCCCCTTCGGCGTTTGATGTAGTGGAGAGGGCCCTGTTGAGGGTCTCGGGACCCCCGGCACTTGTTTCGGCTCCGTCCCGCGCTCCCTCTGCACTGGGCCAGGCTTCCACCATCCGGCCCTTGGGACAGCCCGCTTCTGTGCCCCAAGCTGCTCCAATGGAACAGATTGCTGCTTGCGAGGAGTCCTCTGACAGCCCCCCAGAGGATGTTCCTCGCAAGCATACGTGCAAAAGGAGGCACATTGACTCCCCCGAGTCTCTCCCAGAAGACACGGACTTGGAGGAAGGGGAAGGCTCCCCACGGTCACCCCCCGAGGATGTCTCATTTGAGGACATCATGGAAATGCTCCATATAAGGGGGGGGTGGTCTGCCCCAAGTCTTCCTCGGACGAGTCCGTGTTCTTGGAGGCATTTTGAAGCGGGCCAGTCTACCTCTTGGGTGTCCCCTCCTGCCGACCCCCTGGTGGACCTCATTACCACCAGGGCGTGGAAGGAACCGGACACCGTGGAGCCAATCCCTAAGAGGCCCGATAGGATCCTCAGCCCACCGTCCGACCGTGCCCATTGGAGTAAGGGGCCTCCGGTAGATGCCCTGTTGGCGGCCACCAAGAGGGAACTTGCTCAGGAGAGTCCCTCAGTCCATCCCCCGAGCAAGGAGTCTCAGATGATGGACCGCTTGGGGAAGCGGATGTTTAGTTCAGTGACCTTCTCAGTAAGGGCGCTGAACTACCTGGCACACGTCATTAGGATGCAGCGAGATCTCATTAAAGAATACGCTGCATCTCCCCCAGAGTCCATGTCGGAGGAGGACAGGGTGCTGCACTCCACCCGCATGGCCACTCTTAGATCAGTTACAAATACCTCTATGCGGCTACTCTCCCACGCTACGGAAGGCGCCGCTAGAGCCACAGGGGCAGGCCTAGTCACTAGACGTCAGGCCTGGCTCCGTCACTGCGATTTTTGAGCCCTTCAAAGCGTCGTTTGCGAACGCCCCCTTTGATGGTTCTGCCCTCTTTGGCAAAACCGTTCGCGAAACCTTGACCCAGAGGGAGAAGGACGGAAAGACGCTGTCTGCCGTCGGAATCCGCTTCTCTGCACCCCAGAGGCCCTACTCTAGGAACCAAAAGGGTCAGAAGAAGATGTGGTTCCGGAAGTCGCAGCAGTCCCAGCCTGCTCCGGACAACCAGTCCTTCCGTGGCAGAGGAGGACAGGGAGGACGCTGCCCTAGAGGCAGAGGGGCTCCCAGAAACTTCGGGTCCAGAGAACCTTTCTCTGAACGGCCCGCGCAGCAACCCTGAGGGGTTGCCCGGCTGCTCCACTCTGGAGGCAGTCGGGGGACGTTTTTCGGGGCACCTAGCGGCATGGGAGTCCATAACATCAGACCGCTGGGTTCTCCAAATCATATCCAGAGGATACCACATCCCTTTTCTTAACTTTCCAAAAGTTGAAGTCCCTCCCAGACGTTCCACCCGGTCAACGGGAGGCCGCTTTGGCAGAAATTGGCCATCTGCTAAAGAAGAGCCATCCAGCCCTTCCCCCCAGACCAGATCGGATCAGGGTTCTACTCCAGGTTCTTTTTAGTGCCAAAGAAGACGGGGGAACTAAGACCAATTCTAGACCTTTCTCTCTTGAATCTGGCAGTCCCCAAGGAAAAATTCCGAATGGTCACTCTGCAATCTATTCTCCCCCTTCTGGGAGAAAATCACTGGATGTGCTCTATAGACCTCAAAGATGCGTACTACCACATCCTGATGGACAGGCGCTCCAGGAGGTTCCTCCGCTTCCGGCTGGGAGCCAGTCACTACCAGTTCCGGGTCCTTCCCTTTGGTCTCACCACAGCCCCCAGGGTGTTCACCAAAGTATTAGCAGTGGTAGCGGCCCACCTGAGGCTTCGGGGGTGCAGGTCTTTCCCTACCTGGACGACTGGCTTCTTACCGCCCCAACAAGGCATCTACTATTGGCGCGAGACTCCTTTCTCCATCTTGCTCCCTTTCTGGGCATTACAATAAATACAAAGAAATCCAACCTGGCGCCCACACAGCTCTTAGATTTTATAGGGGCCAGGCTAGACACAAGGAGTTTACGAGCCTTCCTCACTGCGGACAGGGTTCAAAATCTGCAGCTCCAGGTGCGGGCCATTCTCCACTCAAGTTCTGTTCCGGCGGAGTTGTTCCTGAGGGCTCTAGGGTCCATGGCGTCTGCTATAGCACTTCTTCCTCTTGCCAGGCTCAATATGCACATCCTCCAGTGGACTCTCTTAGTACAGTGGTCATACCTTGCTCTCCCTATGCATCGTCCCATTGCGATCAGCAAGGCTTGCAAGCGGTCCCTCCTGTGGTGGCTTCACTCTCCAGATCTCCACGGAGGCCGCCCATTTTGTGCTCCCCCCCCCCCTCGCCACGGTGACCACGGACGCCTCCCGCCTCGGGTGGGGGGGGGCATTTTGCGGGCCGGACCGTCCAAGGCACGTGGAACGATACAGAGACCTTACTGCATATCAACGTTCTAGAGATGAGAGCAGTGCTCTTAGCGTTGCTAGCACTTCAGGACTTTCTTCCCTTGGGAACAATTGCGATTCAATCGGACAACATGTCTGTGGTCTGGTACATCAACAAGCAAGGGGGAACAAGGTCTTACCCCCTTTGTCGAGAAGCCATGAGAGTTTGGGAATGGGCAATCTCCACCAACCGCTTTCTAATAGCAACGCACATTCCGGTCGGTCCAACATCCTGGCGGACAAGCTCAGTCGCACCATTCTGACCCCTTACGAGTGGTCTCTCAATTTTCAAGTAGCGGAACGCATATTCGCACGGTGGGGAACTCCTTCATGCGATCTTTTTGCCTCTCCCTCAAACACCAAGTGCGACAGTTTTTTCGCTCTGATACCCCCTCCAGGAGGTTCTCCAAGAGACGCTCTGGTGCATGCTTGGCCACCCGGTCTTCTTTACGCTTATCCACCCTTGCCTCTGATGCTCCAAGTTCTTCAGAAAGCCTCTCGGGTGGGTTGCAGAATGATTCTCATTGCTCCGTTTTTGCCTCGACAGATCTGGTTCCCCTATCTAAGGTCTCACTCGGTGAATCCTCCTTGGATTCTAGATCCCATTCCGGATCTGATATCCCATCCATCCTGCATACCTCCTCCGAACCTGGACAACCTGAAGCTGACCGCTTGGCTGCTCCAGTTCCACTCTTGATCAGGACTCCCGGTATTTCGTCACCTGTTAAGGCAATACTGGTGGCAGCTCATAAACCGTCCACTAGGAAAGTCTACCGCAGCAAGTGGAAACTGTTTTCTTTGTGGGCGGCAAGGCCTGAATCCCTTCACGGTTCCTCTCCCTTAGTGCTTGACTTTCTAACCACTCTTTTTAACGATGGTGCCAGCAGTTCCACAGTCAAAGTACAACTGGCGGCAATTTCTCATTATCACATTGGCCATGACTCTAATCCTCTTATGTCAGCCAAGTTGTGTAAAATTTTCCTTAAAGGTACTTTTCTTCTCAGGCCCCCTGTAAAACAAGCGGTTCCTCCTTGGGACCTCTCTTTGGTTCTCCAGGCCTTGACCGCCCCCTCTTTCGAACCAGCGGCTACGGTGGATCTCAAATTCTTGTCTTTCAAGACAGCCTTTTTGGTAGCCATTAAATCGGCCAAGAGAGTTTCAGAGCTTCAAGCATTATCAGCTAAACCTCCTTATTTGGTATTTCATCCGGACCGTGTTTACCTTAGGACCAACCCGTCCTTTCTTCCTAAAGTTGCTTCTGAAGCAAACATTAATCAGTCCATTAACCTCCCTGTTTTCTTCCCTAAATATGAAAACAAAGGTGAATACAAGCTTCACTCAGATGTTCACAGGCAACTTAGATTTTATCTAAACAGAACGGCTGGTCATAGGCAATCCGACCAGTTGTTTATTTCCTTTGCTAAATTTAATTTGGGCAAGCCAATTTCTAAAGTTTCTCTGTCTCGCTGGATTTCACAGTGCATCTTATTGGCTTATCAAGCTTCAGGAAGGCCCGCACCGGAGGGTGTACATGCCCATTCAACCCGGTCAGTATCTACCTCGGCAGCCTTCAAGGCTAGGATTCCTCTAGATGATATTTGTGCAGCAGCCACATGGGCTTCATCTCATACTTTTATTTCCCACTATAAGTTGGATCTTGCATCTAGGGGTAGAGCATCATTTGGCTTCGCGGTGCTCCGGAATATCCTTCCATGATGGCCGCCCAAGATTCAGGTAGCTGGGGACTCTGTCCCACAGGTTGCAGACAAATGAATCTCCTACTTCAGATTTAGAAGTTATGTACTCACCATAACGTTCCATCTGAGTAGGTGTATTCATTTGTCTGCAACCATCCCGCCCTCCTATCCCCCTGGCCTTTCAGTTTCCTGCATATTATCTGTTACCCTTTTCAGGGTGTTTTTGCTGTTGGCAAACTCGATCTGAGCTCATGAGGGTAGAGCAGGGCATTATGGGTGAGGGGAGGAGCTGAGAGCTTGGATCCATAGCTGGTAAACCATGCCGGTTCGGATCCGATATCGGATCCATAACCCACAGGTTGCAGACAAATGAAAACACCTACTCAGATGGAACGTTATGGTGAGTACATAACTTCTAATTTTCTTAGATTGCCAGGATAACTGAGGTGCTTTAATGGGAACATGTGTTACAACTTGGTAAGCCTTATTTATGCGTATTACTCCTTTAGTGCCTGCCATGGAGAATGTGTAATGCTTTCTGTAACAACCCTGATTAGCCTTCAGTCCACAAAAAAGCAGTACTTTTTACAAAATATTTCAAACTAACGAGCACTTTTCTCACCTTGGGACAGACCTTTTCACTACATTAGCATCTATGCCCACAAGGAACTATCTGCTAGTGTTATATCAATCTTTCCCCGTGGACAAGGAGGAGAATGTTTTGGACACATTTGTGTTTTTTTTTTTTTTTTTTTTTTTTTTTTTCCATATTGGAATATAAAATTTACCACCATCTCTGGGCTCTTGTGCTTTTTTTGTATAGACTTCGAGAGACCACTTTTTACCCAACGTTGAAGGTACTGTTCATTTCCTAAATATCTTAAGTGTGTAGCATTGTGCAAATTCTGCGACTAGGGCATAGGTTTATTCCAGGCTAACAACTGCCGGGGTCTTTAAAAGCCTAGCAGTACAATCCAGCCCACTTTTTTGTTCCAGCATTTCTTGGACACCTGTATCTTGGGGTGTGTTATGGGGGTGTTTTAGTTGGTGATTTGATGTACTTACTGTCTACCTCTGCCCATCAGACACGTGGGGGGGGCCAGGCCAGTGGTGAATTTGCGATTTCCTATCCAATGATCAAGTTTTTGTTTTAATAGGGTCAGGGATGAACTGTTTAACATAGGTGGGGAGCTTATTCTTTCCAGTATGTTCTGTTTATATTGCAGACAAGTTCAGGTCCTTGGATCTGGTGTTTCTGGTGCTGTTTATTATGTGGATGTGCAAGACATCCATCAGAGCTGGATCTGAGTGCCTTGTATGCCAGGCATAGACATTCTTTCAGTAACCTGTAGGAGATGGAGTACAGAGACGGGGCCCAACTGTTGCAAGTGCCTGGTTAGGTTCATGCCAAATGGGGACATTTGTACTCTATTATGGTTCTGAAAAGGACCCAGTAGAGTGTTACTTTGGATGCCATACCACTTATGAGCCAGGTGACAGAATGATTTTTTTACTATCTTGGCTACATGTTAGCCAGAGTACCGTCTGTATTACGTTCCCAGTTGAGTAAATGTTGGCTAGCTCTTACAGGTGGAGTAATTAGCATGGGTGGGCTGTTTCCCAAAAGGCACTATAATGCATTGCATTTCTTCAAATTGAGTTTTAATTCGTGGCTTTGATACCAAGTCATTTGATGTAATGTGATCCTATCTCACCTACATTCTCTACAGATGGGTTCGGAGCCGATCCTCGGCTCCGACTCTGCTGCTATACAATAGAACGCAGTCTCTTATTGGCTGCGTTACCTCGTATCCCAGGATGCACCACTACTGCTTCCCCATATCTCGTTTGCTGCTTCTGAGGCATAGACGTGGTCTCTGACTTGGCTGAGCTTAAGTGCCTCTTAGTGAAATTATTTTCTGTCTAGTTTTGTGCTAAAACTTACCCAAAAGCTGTTTTAACAGCTACTTGTTGTTGTGTGACTGTGTATTTAAAGTTTTTTGTGGTAAAATTGTATTTTTTGTGGCAAGTGATCCCGTTTGAGGGGCCTTGCCCTATCCTAGGCATTTTAGTTAGAGTCTAGGCTGTCGTTTGTGTAGTGTTTGAAGCCATGTCGAAGGAACATAGACCATCAGGTTTTAAAAAATGTTCCAAATGTAATTATAAAATGTCCATTACGGACGACCATTCATTGTGTGTCTACTGTTTGGGCCCGAAGCACCTCCAGGAATCCTGTAGCGTTTGCCACGCTTTTTCCTCTCGCGTCCTCCAAGAGAGGAAAAATAAGTTAATTTTGAAAGGGCTTATTTACCCCTTCCTTTGAGGAGGCCCTATCTTCTTCTTCTTCCCCGTCGAGGAAGAAAAAATCTTCGGCTCTGACCAACCCATCGGATCCGGCAGCTAAAAAGTCACGGCAGGCTTCTCTGTCGGCTCCACGGACTTTGGAGCCGAGGGCGGAACTGTCTGCCTCGATGTCTCCAGCCTCGACTCCTCTGGCTCCCGAGTAGAGAGCTCGGGCGTCGAGAGGCGAGTCATCTCCATCGGCTCCACTGCCTTCGGAGCCGATGAGGGTTGCCCGCTCAGACTCTTCCCCTTCGGTGCCGAAGTCCCCATCGGCTCCGAGGGAAATTGCAGTGGTAGTGGAGTCTCCCACGGCGCCGATACTTCTCGAACCCATACGGAGCCGGTCCCCCAGTCTTTCGGAGCCGGTGGAAAAGTCGACTCAGACCCGGTCGGTCTCTTCTAGGTCGTCGATGTCTGATTCTGATTTAGACAAGGTGCTTCAAAGGCTTTTTCAGTCTCCGGTCTTTGCAAAATTGATCTCTGCTCCAGCCCAGTCGGCTCCGGAGCCGATCTCCCATTCTGCTATCTCGGTTCCTCCTCAAACAGCTTCGGTGCCGTTGGAGTCAGTGTTGGTGGAGCTGGTGGAGGTTGTCTGGTCGGTTCCGACCCTAACTCCAACCCCGCTTTTTGGGTCTGGGTTCGGTACGTGGACCTCCTCTGTCGGCCCCGGGGGGGGCGTTTCAGGAACGATCCTTTCGGTTCCGAGCCTCCCTCGGTGCGTCTGCTGCGGGAGTTCCGACTGCTGTTGTGGCTTTGGGGGTTGAACCATCCCAAGACTCTGGGGGGTCCCGCCTTCAAGGCCATGAGGAGTGCCTTGGTCAAATCCTCTCTGGCCACTTCTGCCATCTCACCACCACCTTCCCTTGGCACGGAGACTGGCTCCTTTGCAATCCCCCTGTCTCACGACAGCGGAGCCCTTGGGCCTGAGGTTACCCCCATTGGGGGCTCCCTTCTTCCGGGAGGTCCCTCCGAAACGCTTTCGGAGGAACCTGAGGAAGAAACGGTGCAAGAGGAAGCACGTCGACTCCCCCGATGAGTCTTTCACCTCTGATACCGACCTCGATGATGCGGAAGGGTTCCCCAAGTCGTCCTCGGATGTATCCTTTGAGGACATCTTGGAGATCCTTAAGCAACGAGGCGACTGGCAGTCCAAACTCCCTTCTGCTGAGGAGTCGGTTTTCCTCAAGGCCTTCGGGGCTCAGCCCTCCGCCTCCTGGGTGTCTCCGCCTTTCGATGAGCTTCTGGATTTGATCTCTCGAAGGGCGTGAGAACACCCGGACTCTGTTGAACCGGTGCCAGCTCGCCCCAATAAATTCCTTTTGGCTCCCCCTGATAAGGACTTTCTTTCGAAAGGTGTGGCTGTAGATGCCTTGGTGGTGGCATCTGCCACCCAGCAAGATGTGGCAGAGGCTTCAACGTCCATCCATCCTCCTAATAAGGAGTCTAGGAGCATGGATCGGTACGGGAAGCATACCCTTTCTTCAGCGACCTTTACATTAAGGTCTCTGAACTACTTTATGCATTTCACGAGACTGCAGAGGGATGTGGTCTAGGAGCTTTTGGATACCCTCTCCAGTAACTTACCTGAGCAGTTGGCCCAGACAGTTAACTCCCAGTTGGCTACCCTGTCCTCGTTATCCAACTCGTTCATGAGGCTCATTTCTTATGCAGCCGAAGGAGCGAGCAGAGCGGCGGGAACAGGTGTTGCTCTATGGAGACTAGCCTGGCTATGCCCGTGTCACTTTGCGGAGGCCTTTAAGTCTTCCTTTGCCGACGCCCCCTTTGATGGGTCCTCTCTGTTTGGACCCAAGGTAAAGGACACTTTGACTCGCTGCGAACAGGAGGGTAAGACTTTAACTGCCGTAGGGGCCCGGTTTTCCACTCCCTTCAGACCTTATCCCAAGACTCTGAGGAGGGAAAATGTGGTTCCGTAAGTCTCAAAAGCCTTACTCGCCGCAGCACAGCGATTCCTCTTCTAGAGGCAGAGGAGGGGGAAATTTTTCAGCGAAACGCCGTCCCAGAGGCGGCGGAGGCTCCCGCAACACTGGAGACCGCGAGTCCTTTCGTGGCTCCTCCTCCTTCCAGCATCCCTGAAGGAGTACCTGACTGTGCAGCTCCGGAGCCAGTCGGGGGTCGTTTTTCGAGGCACCTAAAGGCCTGGGAAAAGATCACTCAGGACCAATGGGTGCTCCGAATCATCGCCGGAGGTTACACCATTCCCTTCTCTCAACCCCCCCACCATCCCAAAGAATCCCGGACCCGCCACCCAATCAATGGGATCTTGCAGCCAGCGAAATATCGAAGCTGCTTCAAAAAGGAGTCATCCAACCTGTCCCCGCAGATCAGGCCTGATCAGGGACTTACTCAAGATTCTTTTTGGTACCTAAAAAGACCGGGGACTTGAGGCCCATTTTGGATCTCAGCAAGTTAAACCGATTAGTGAAAGTCCAAATTCCGGATGGTCACCTTGCAATCAATTCTCCCGCTTTTGGAGAAAGGTGTTTGGATGTGCTCCATAGATCTCAAAGACGCCTATTATCACATTCTGATAGATCAGGCGTCAAGGAGACACTTGTGCTTCAGCCTAGGAGACGGTCATTTCCAGTTCCGTGCACTGCCCTTTGGTCTCACCACAGCCCCCAGGGTGTTCACCAAATGTTTGGCAGTGGTGACTGCCCACCTGAGAAGTCTAGTATTCCAGGTGTTTCCATACCTAGACTACTGGCTCCTAACTGCCACCTCCAGGCATCTACTCTTGAAAACTCTAGCAGCCACTATCTCTCTAGGCAACTCCTTAGGAATCCCCTTCAATTGGACAAAATCCGTATTGCTGCCATCTCAGCGTATAGCAACGCTGCAGTCTCAGGTTCGGGCATTACTCCTCAGACGTCGCGCTCCAGTGAGAATGGTCCTGCAGCTGTTGGGTTCCATGTCAGCCACCATTCTTCTGGTCCCCTTGGCAAGGTTGCATATGAGGATACTCCAGTGGCTCCTATCAGTCCAGTGGTCTTATCAAGACCTTCCCCTCAGTCACCACATATTTATCACAGAGACGTGCAAACAGGATCTTCGTTGGTGGCTTCTTTCCTCCAACCTGAATCTAGGGCGACCCTTCATTCCCCCATGCCCCTCGGCCACGTTGACTACGGACGCTTCCCAGACAGGGTGGGGGGGACATTATCTGGACAGGTCAGTCCAAGGCACGTGGCACACCGAGAGTCTTCTCCACATCAATATCCTGGAAATGAGAGCGGTGCTTTTAACGTTGCAAGCACTGCACGATCACCTCCCCCAGGGTACGATGACAATTCAGTCCGACAACATGTTGGTAGTCTGATACTTAAACAAGCAAGGAGGGACCAGGTCTTACCCCCTTTGCAGAGAGGCCATGAAGGTATGGGATTGGGCGATTGCTACCAAACGTTTCCTAGTGGCAACGCACATTCCGGGGAGGTCCAACGTGATAGCTGACTGAGCAGAACTATTCTCTCCCCTCACGAGTGGTCCCTGGACGACAGAGTGGTAACACAGATTTTCACAAGATGGGGAGCTCCTTGTTGCGATCTTTTTGCAACTCCCCTCAACGCGAAATGCCAGCAGTTCTTCTCACCCCAGTTCCGGGGAAGATCCCCAAGGATGCTCTAGTCCAAGCTTGGCCCCCTGGTCTGCTATACGCTTTTCCACCGGTTCCCCTTCTCCCCAAGGTGATTCAGAAGGCGATCCGCTTGGAAAGCAAAATGATTCTAATCGCCCCATACTGGCCTCGTCAAGTCTGGTTCCCCTTTCTTCACAAATATGCATTGGAGGGTCCCTGGTTCCTGGACCAAGTTCCGGACCTCTTGACGCATCAGTCAGGACAGCTCCATCAGTCCCTCCATTCATTGAAGTTAGCTTGGCTACTCCTCTTCAGACCATAGTTAGGAGCCATTCTTTTGACCCTGAAGTCGTGCATATTTTGTCCTCGGCCGACAAGACTTCTACTAAAAAGATATATAGCAATAAATGGAAGAGGTTTGCTATTTGGGCCCAACTCCGAGGATTAGACCCTATGACAGCCTCGGTGTCAGAGGTTCTGAAGTTTTTAGCTTCCCTGTTCAACCAAGGTTGTTCGGTGTCTACCATCAAAGTTCAATTGGCTGCTATTTCCAGTTTTCACGAGAGCGTAGAACCACCTTTAATGAGCAACAAGTTGTGCAAAGCTTTTATTAAAGGAGCTTGGCTTCTACGGCCCCCTATATCTCATCCTGCACCACCGTGGGACCTTAACGTGGTGCTGGGCGCATTAACCTCATCTCCCTTTGAGCCGGCAGCAACCTGTGACTTAAAATTTCTTTCTTGGAAGACTGCTCTTCTAGTTGCTATTACATCAGCCAGGCGAGTTTCAGAACTTCAAGCCCTGTGTGTCAAACCACCATACCTGGTATTTCACAAGGATAGAGTATCTCTTAGACCAAACCCATCCTTTATACCAAAGTTTTGTTCTAACTTTTGTTTGCAACAATCACTGGAATTACCAGTTTTTTTCCTTAAGTATTCAAACAGAGCTGAAGTATACCTTTCACAGCTTAGACGTGCACAGACAATTATGTTTCTATTTGGATAGGACACACCAAGCACGAAAATCAGATCAACTGTTTGTGTCCTTTTCGGATAGTAAATTGAGCAAAGCCGTCACGAAAGTCACTATTGCCAAGTGGATCAGAGACTGTATCAGTCATATTTATCTCATTTCAAATAAGGAGCTTATAGTTCCAGTGATGGCTCATTCTACCAGGGCTATGGCCACTTCGGCAGCCTTTCATTCCAAGCTCTCTCTTAGTTTCATTTGTGCGGCTGCTACGTGGTCTTCTCTACACACCTTTATTTCTCACTACAAATTGGATGTGGCATCTAGGGGTCGAGCTTCCTTCGGTTCCACGGTTCTCAGGAGCGTTTTCCAGTGAGCCACCCAGGAATTAGGTGCTAGGGACGCTGTCCCATCTGTAGAGAATGTAGGCGAGATAGGATCACATTACATCTTTTAGTTATGTACTTACCATGACTTTAGATGTATGGGATCCATCTCACCTACATTCCTAATAACCCACCCTCCTTCCCCCTGCCTTGTAGGCCAGAAGAGACCGGACAATCCGAATTCAACTTATTCCTCTCTTGAAACACCTGGCAATGTTATAACAATAGTCTGTGTGTGCATGTGTGCGGACAAACAAGATCTGGGGAAGCAGTAGTGGTGCATCCTGGGATACGAGGTCTCTCGGCCAATAAGAGACTGTGTTCTATTGTATAGCTGCCGAGTCGGAGCCGAGGATCGGCTCCGAACCCATCTGTAGAGAATGTAGGCGAGATGGATCCCATACATCTAAAGTTATGGTAAATACATAACTAAAAGTTTTGGACTCTTGTAATATGTTGGTGTTGTCAGGGGAATCTGATGACTCTGATGTTCATCGTGCATACAGCTGCAGTCATAACAGATGGGTTCTTCTGCCATCAGGCGGGTCCTCGGTCGGCCGAATTCCAAAGTCTAGGTCCGGCGTCGGTTGTCTCTTCTTCCCTGACGTCAGTGCGACAGGGGTATAAAAGAACCAGCCGACGCCATTTTCTTCAGTCTTTCTTGCCGCGCGGTGCCCGAAGCAGAAGCAGTTCGCGTGCCGGTCGGCCAGCTCCTGAGATTACGAAAAATTTGGAACCGAAGTCTTCTTAAAAGCTAAGTACCCCTTTGGGGAAACTTTTTCTTGCCTGTGACCGATGTCAGACAAAGTTAATAATTGTATTGCTTGTGGGAAGCAAATAACGCGTAAGGATTTCCATTCCCTCTGTATACCTTGTTTAGGCCCAGACCACGACGTCTCGGTCTGTCGCTTTTGTGCTACATTCAACAAACTCACTAAGCGTCGGGCGGAGTTCGCCCAGCATTATTTTGGGAAAGCATTTAACTATACTATGTCGTCGGATACTCCGACTCCGGTTTTGTCTAAAAAACGCAAAGACAAGGACCGACACGAGGTCCGCGGACTCTACTGACACCACGCCACAGCCGACTACACGTGGTCTGGTTCTCAGCGAGGTGCCTACGCAGCCCCTGATTACCGACGACACATCTTTGGCGGTGTCTCCTGTACCGGAGATCGCAGGCTCCTCTGCCCACACCCTGACTACAGATACCGAAGCCACGCTTGGCGTTGAAACACAATGTGGATAGGTCCACCTCCACTAAAGGTGTCTTCAGACCTTCCTCTTCTTTCTCCATCAAGGCTTTCACCAAGTCTAAAGCTACCAGGCACCCTAAGAGACCAGCTACACAGGGCCCATCTCCAGGCCCCATGCCTAAGAAACGGATGCTTAAAATGGCTGAGGATTTAATTACTCTAATCCAGAGGTTCTCCGCCACCTCCGGACAAAGGACCCAGAGTGGAGGAAGATTTCCCCCTCCTCTGATCAGGGCTCCATTATTTCATAGCACTCTGATTATCAGGAACAGTCTTACTCCCCTTTTGAAGACTCTGATGCAGAGGAATCTATTCCTTCTGTATCCCCCCCCCCCCCCCTGAGGATTACTCATTTGGTGAAACTGCATACCTTAAGGGAACACTTTCACTGGGAAGGCCAGGATTATTCTGATTCCAAGAAAAGGCTCAGGGAATTTCTTTTGTTACTCCAGCACAGGCCTCTGGCTATACCTCCTGTCCTGGACATCCTAGATGTTTACTCGGAGGCCTGCCTTAACCCGGACTCTCTTCCTCCAGCTCCAGTTAAGCCTGACAGGTACTACAGGGTTCCTGACTCACACCAATTTCTATACAAAAGCCATGCTGCTGACCTAGAAACCATCTCACAGGTGCCCAAGGGAGTTAAGGCCTCCATTGCCAAAAACCCATTGCCTTCCGAGAGAGATTCCAGATCCTTAGAAAGGTGGGGGGAAAAGGTATATACCTTGGCTACCCTATTCATGAGGGTCTTAAACTGTCAGTTTCATATGCTAAAATACCAACAGTTTCTGTTCTCAATTGAAAAGTAAAATGTCACAACCTGAACAACCAGACATGAAGGAGTTGCAGGATTTGATGCATAGTGCAGAACAAGTGGGTAAACATACCTTACAATGTGGTTTTGATGCTCTAGAGGCCTCATGTAGAGCTGCTGTTACAGGCTCAGTCATACGTAGGCATGCCTGGCTCAAGGAACAAGCCTTGCCTGATCATGTCAAAGCTAAATTACTAGACGCCCCTCTTCAAAAGGATGTACTATTTGGGGCAAATGCTGAGTAAGTATTACGGAAAATGGAGGAAAAGGCTAAATCAATGCAAACTGAGAATTTCTGCAGGTTCAACCTCCACGTTTTAGTAGAAATTGGCCTTACAAAAACTGGTCCTTTCCTGCCACAGACAGACCCCAAAGAGGCAGATACAGGCACCCGAGGGGCAGAAGACAAACACAAGGCTCGTACAGAGGCAGACAATGGCAAGCTCCTACACAGAGGTGGTGAGGACAACTCGCAATCTTTCAGAAAAAAAACAGTGACTTTCCCCTTTGCATGCCAACCAGGTATCAAATGGCAGCCCCCTTAGGAGGAAAGCTGGCACTTCTCAAAAAAATTGGCAGTCACAAAGGACAAATGGATCCTGAACATTATAAACAGAGGCTACAAATTCCATTTTCATACCCTTCCAAAAATGAAAGGCATGCCAAACCTGCCACACAATCAAAGGGCAGAGGCACAAAAGCAAATTTCAGGTCTTCTAAACATGAAGGCTATTCGAGGTACCTACACACGAACAAGGTCAAGGTTTTTATTCCAGGCTATTTCTGGTGCCAAGGAAGGGAAAAGATTGGAGACCTATTTTGGATCTTTCCATCCTAAACACATTCCTACTCCTACCAAAATTCAAGATGCTCACTCTGCAGTAACTTCTTCCCATGCTGGGCAAGGAGTCTTGGCTGGTAACATTGGACCTCAAGGAGGCATACCTGCATGTCCTAATCAGACAAAATTGCAGAAGATACCTCAGATTTCTTGCAGGTTCAACCCATTATCAATTCTCTGCATTGCCCTTTGGTTTATCTACTGCGCCCAGAGTATTCACGAAATGCCTGGCATCAGTAATTGCCTATTGCAGACTTTAAGGGATACAAATATACCCTTATTTGGACTGCCTGATCCAAGCGGACAGCAAGCACATTCTTCTGAAACGTCTGGCTTGTGTAATAATGTTGTTAAACTCTCTAGGATACACAGTCAACAAAGAGAAATCAAGACGAATACCCTCTCGGAAGATAATTTTCCTGGGTGCCAATTTGGACACAAACACCCAGATGGCCTACCTCACGCCAGAGAAGCAGGGGCAACTATTTCAATATTTCAGAACACTGGCAAATTGCACCAGGCTGACTCCAAGGAAAATCCTGCAGGCTCTGGGATTCATGGCATCTTGCATCTTACTAATCCCATGTGCGAAGCTGCATATGAGAACTACAATGGTACCTAAAAAACATATGGTCTCAACACAGCCACAGTTTGGAAACTATAATACCACTAATTCCATGTCTGCAAAAGGAATTTCTGTGGTGGGCTCAAGCATGCCAAACAAACACAGGTCTTCCATTCAGCAAGCCTCAAGCAAATCAAGTCATCACAACAGACGCCTCTGACTACGCCTGGGGGGCGCACATGACAGACCGGTGCATTCAGGGCAAATGGACCCAAAAAGAAAAGCACCTTCACATCAATCAAAAAGAAATGCTAGCAGTGATAAATGTTATTATAGCTTTCAAGGACCTTCTACAACCAGGCCAGCTATTGATAAGAACAGACAACACCACAGTTATGTGGTACATGAACACATTCTTATCCCCTATGCAGACTGGCCATGTCACTTTGGAACATGGCCATGGACTTATAAATTGAACTACAAGCACAGTACTTGAACTACAAGCACAGTACTTGCCAGGCAAGGAAAACACGCTGGCAGACAACCTAAGCAGGAATATGACAGATCCACAAGAATGGAAGTTGCATCCAAAAGTTTTTACAGAAATAATCCAAGAATGGGGAAGGCCAGACATAGATCTCTTTGCCTCCCACAAAAATTGACAAAAATTCTGCTCAAGGATCTTCCATCCAAAGGCCTGGCGAGTGGACGCTCTCTCATTTGGACATCAATGACAGTTTATGCCTTCCCACCTCTTCCTCTGCTGCCCAAAGTCCTATTGAAGACCAAAGCAGACAGACCAAAGATGATCCTCATTGCTCCGGACTGGCCAAGGCAACACTGGTACCCACTCCTGAGGAGCCTGACACATTCCCCACCATGGACCCTGCCTCTAATGCCTCTTCTGACTCAGCACAGCTTCAAAAATTCACAATCAGCTGAAAACACTCAATCTAGCCGGATGGAAGATTCCTTAGCATCGCAGCAGGCCCTGCTCTCCAAGGAGGTGCAGGATGTCATTTTGGAGGCCAGAAGGCCAACTAGAAAAGCTTACTCTGCAAAATGGAAACGTTTTTGTGTTTGGAATGAGAAAAAGGGCCAGTGCCCTGGAAAACTGAATTTACCTCATACTACAATATTTGGCTGAACTTTTAAGCAGTGGTCTTTCGTTCTCCATCAAAATCCATGCCTCAGCCATTTCTGCAGAATACAACACTGATCCACCTTTATTCTCTCACCCTCTGTTAAGACAGTTCCTCAGAGGGGCTAAGAATTTAAGACCTCCAAGAAAACGACCAGTACCTGCTTGGGATCTTAATTTCATTCTGGAAAAACTGGCTTTGCCTCCTTTTGAGCCAGCTGCCTCATCAGATTTACAATATTTGTCCTGGAAAACAGCTTTCCTTCTGGCTATCACTTCAGCTCGTAGAGTTTCAGAACTACAGGCTCTTATGGCTGTCCAGCCTTTTATCATCTTCCATCAGGACAGAGTTTCATTACGTACCAACCCGTCCTTTATGCCTAAAGTGGTATCCAGGGTAGCTTTAAATCAGGCCATACATTTACCTACTTTTTATCTTAATCCTCAAAACAAAGGAGAGAGTTTACTGCATTCCCTGGACATCCACAGACAACTGTGTTATTTGGACAGAACAAAACCTTTCAGAAAATCAGAACCGCTTTTTGTGGCCTATGCGGTAGGAGCTCAAGGATTGTCAATATCCAAACAGACAATCTCAAAATGGATAGCCCACTGCATACGCTTTTGTTATTCCTTTCATGGCAAAACTGTACCTACAGGCATTGGAACTCATTCTACCAGGGCCACAGCCACCTCTGCAGCCTTCCTCAGGAGTTCCTACCAAGGATATTTTAGAAGCAGACACTACAGGCATTGGAACTCATTCTACCAGGGCCACAGCCACCTCTGCAGCCTTACTCAGGAGTTCCTACCAAGGATATTTTAGAAGCAGACACTTGAGTTCTGTGCATACCTTCTCCAAGCACTACAACCTACCATTATACTCCAAATCTAGAGCAGGCTTTGCCACTGCAGTCTTGCAGGGCATTTTGGCTCCTTCTAGCTCCACCTAGTGCCTACCACCCCTTTCTTAGCTTTGGGATTCTACCCATCTGTTATGACTGCAGCTGTATGCACGATGAACATAGTACAGATGTCCTTCAAGGATGCATCTGCAGTCCTTACATATGGGTTGTCCTGCCTCAGGCAGCCCCTTGGTCGGCCGGATTCCAAAGTCTGGGTCCGGCGTCGGCTGATGTTGCCTCCATCCCAACGTCAGAGAGGCTGGGATATAAAAGCGTCAGCTGGCGCCATCTTCCTCAGTCTTTCTTGCCACGCAGTGCCCGAAGCAGTTTGCAAGTGCTGGTCGGCCAGCTCGTGTGATTTCAGCTAACCGAAGACTTCAAAAAGCCAAGTACCCCGTTGGGGACTCTTTCTTGCCTCAGCCGATGTCAGATCAAACGGTTAAAGTTAATAATTGTTTATCTTGTGGGGAAACAAATACCTCATAAGGATTTCCACTCTTACTGCCTACCCTGCCTAGGCCCAGACCACGACGTCTCGGCCTGTGCAGCCTGTGCTTCTTTCAATAGACTCACTCTTAGGCGTCGGGCGGAGTTTGCAGAGTAATTTTTTGGGTAAAAATACTGTTACACTACGCCGTCGGAGCTTCCGACTCCTCATTTACCCAAAATACTGAAGGACAAGGACCGACATGCGGTCCGTGGTTTTGGCCGAAACCACGCCCAGGCCTACCGCGAGTGTCCTGGTCTCTGCCGAAACGAATCCTCGTTGCTTCCGACCGAAACCGCACAACCGACAAACTCTGCCCCGGAGGCCACCTCTGAGTCGGTTATAGAATTTCCTACTGAAACCGGTGTTCTGGAAATATCCAACACCATTTCTCTAGATAAGACTACTCCAGCACGTGGAGCAGCCAGGCCTCCTGTATCCATGTCCATAAAGGCATTTACACGTGCTAAAGCTGCTAAACAGCCAAAATCTCTCCCTTCCAAGACTATTCCTCAGGGATCCTCTACCGGTTCACATTTTAAGTTTAGCTGAGGACCTTATTTCCCTAATTAGGGGCTCTCAGCCACATCCGGACAGGGGCTCTCAACCTCCTCAAGGCAAAAGGCCCAGGGTTGAGCAGACAGATCCCTAGTCTTCTGATGAGGCCTCAGATGACACTGCCCTATCAGACTACCAGGAGGAGGCCTTTATGGCCTACGAGGATTCTGATGCAGAGGAATCTATACCCTCTGCCTCCCCTCCTGAAGTGTTGTCCTTTGGGGAGACCCTCCACTCCATGAGAGAGCATTTCAAATGGCAGGGCCAGGAATTCTCTGACTCCAGGAAGAGATAAAGAACTTTTTTGCATTTACCTCAGCGTAGACCTTTGGCTATTCCTCCTGTTTTTAAATGTCATTGATGATGTGTACTCTGAGTCTAGTATTTCCCCTGACTCCCTTCCTCCGGCTACTGTCAAACCCGATGGGTACTACAGGGTCCCGGACTCGCATCATTTCCTTTACAAGGGCCACTCTGCTGACCCAGAAACTATTTCCCAGGGCCCTAAAGGGGTTGCAACCACCACTACTAAGAACCCACTCCCCCCTGACTCCCTTCCTCCGGCTACTGTCAAACCCGATAGGTACTACAGGGTCCCAGACTCGCATAATTTCCTTTACAAGGGCCACTCTGCTGACCCAGAAACTATTTCCCAGGGCCCTAAAGGGGTTGCAACCACCACTACTAAGAATCCACTCCCTTCTGAAAGGGAGTCCAGGGCTTTAGAGAGATGGGGTAAAAAGGTGTATACTTCCACTCTTTCTATGAGGGTATTGAATTGTCAATTCCATATGATACAGTACCAAGAGTATTTGTTAGATGAATTGCATAAAAAAACTTTCTTCACCTGAATCCCTAGATCGCAAGGCACTTCAGGATCTGGTACATGACTCCCAGCAGGTTAGCAACCATTTCTTGCAGTGTGGTTATGATGCATTGGAAGCTTCATGTAGGTCAGCAGTGACACATGCCAGTCATACGTAGACATGCTTGGCTGAAGGAACAAACTGCCAGATCATGTTAAAGCAAAGCTTCTGGATGCTCCGCTGGAAAAGCAAAAGTTATTTGGTTCCACGGCTCAAGAGGTCTTAAAGAAATTTGAGGAAAAGGCTAAATCAGTGCAAATAGTCAAAGATTTCCTACAGGTCCAGCCACCAAGATTCAGCAGAAATTGGCCTTCTAAGAATTGGTCCTTTCCGGACACAGACAGAGTTCAAAGAGGCAGAAACAGGCGTGGTAGAGGGCAAGCTCGAGGCTCCTACAGAGGACGTCAATGGCAGCCTCCTAACCAGAGGGGTACTGCAGGACCTACTACTACACAAGGACCATCTCAATGACTTGGCTATGACCCCGCCAACCAGGGCTCAATTGGAAGCACCTTTGGGTGGAAAGCTATCTTTATTCTCAAAAATTGGCACAGTATTACAAAGGACAAATGGATACTGCGAATAGACAAAGGATACAGATTCCATTTTCATACATTACCAAAAATACAAGGCATGCCAAACCTGCCACCAAACCAAAGGGCAGAGGCTTTCAAACAAATTTCCAAGCTACTTCAAATGAGAGCGATAAAAAGGGTGCCTCTCACAGAACAAGGCCAAGGATTTTATTCCAGACTATTCCTTGTTCCAAGAAAAGAAAAGCAATGGAGGCCAATACTGGACTCGTCCGCACTTAATACTTACCTCATCGTGCCAAAATTCAAGATGCTGACCTTACAGCAACTCCTTCCCATGCTGGGTAAGGGGTCCTGGCTGTTAACTCTAGACCTCAGACAAAGTTGCAGAAGACACCTCAGATTTCTTGCAGGTTCAGAGCATTATCAATTCTCAGCATTGCCATCTGGCTCATCTACTGCGCCCAGAGTATTCACGAAATGCCTGGCATCAGTAGTTGCACACTGCAGACTACAGGGGATTCAAATTAACCCATACCTGGACGACTGCCTCATACAAGCGGACAGCCAGCAAACACTGGTTGAACACTTAAACTATGTCATCAGACTACTACAGGCCTTGGGATACAGTCAGCATTCAGAAATCAAGACTTGTTCCATCCCAACGAATAATTTTCCTGGGTGCCAAACTGGATACAAACACCCAGATGGCTTTTCTAACAGAAGAAAAACAAGCACAACTACCGGATTATTTCAGAAATCTGACAACACAAACCCAGCTAATTGCAAGGAAGATCCTGCAGGCCCTGGGATTCATGGCATCTTGCATTCTTCTGATTCCACAAGCAAGGCTACATATGAGGAAACTGCAATGGTACCTAAGGAGTCTGGTCTCAGCACAGTCACAGCCTAGAAGCCTTGATCCCTCTCATTCCATGCCTTCAAAAGGAATTCCTGTGGTGGGCAAAAGCAAGTCGGTCAAACATGGGCCTGCCTTTCAGCAAGCCACATATCAGCCAAACCATTACAACGGATGCCTCAGACCATGGATGGGGAGCTCACATGGAGGACAGATGCATTCAAGGCCAATGGACACAAAGAACTACATCTGCACATCAACCAAAAGGAAATGCTGGCAGTGATACATTCCATCAAGGCCTTCAAGCTCTTCCTGCACCAAGGTCACCTGTTAATAGACAGACAATACCACAGTTGTGGTACATAAACAAGCAAGGAGGTACCCATTCATACCCTCTTTGCAGGCTGGCAATGAATCTGTGGGAACTTTCCCTGAAACTCAGTATAGAACAACAATCCCAGTTAGTACCAGGAAAGGACAATGTACTGGCGGGACAGCCTGGGCAGAAACCTCATGGATCCACACGAATGGATGTTGCACCCTGATATTTTTCTCCAGATAACACATGCATGGGGAACGCCGGACATAGATCTTTTTGCCTCCCACCACGACCATCAACTGAGGAAATTATGCACAAGGACATACCATCCTCAAGCATGGAAAGTGGACGCCCTCTCCTTCAACTGGAATACTCTAACAGTATACGCATTCCCTCCTCTTCCATTAATGACAAAGGTCTTACTGAAGATCAGGATAGAGCAACCAAAAGTAATCCTGATGGCTCCGGACTGGCCAAGACAACACTGGTACCCACTGTTAAGGAGCATGTCACACACGAAACCTTGGCCTCTACCACAATGGCCACTTCTTCTGACACAGCACAATTACAAGACTCTGCACTCAAGTCTAAAAACCTTACAGCTGACAGCCTGGAGAATACCACGACTCCTTGCCAGGATAAACTATCCAAGAGGGTACAGGATATCATCGTGGAAGCCCGGCGGCCTTCCACAAGAAAAGCATATTCAGCAAAATGGAAAAGATTTCGTACCTGGAGCACCGCAAAGGGTCAGGATCCAACAATCATGAGCATTCCACATATTCTAGAATACTTGGCTGAAATGCTCCATAATGGCCTTTCTTAATTCCTCCATAAAGATTCATGCTTCAGCAATTTCAGCAGAGTACAACACTGACCCACCTGTATTCTCTCATCCTCTGCTAAGACGGTTTCTAAGAGGGATAAAAAACATCAACCCTCCAAGGAAACCACCAGTGCCTACATGGGACCTTAACTTCATGTTGGAAAAATGAACTCTTCCTCCCTTTGAACCAGCAGCATCTTCAGAACTACAATTCCTGTATTGGAAGACTGCCTTCCTCCTGGCCATAACCTCAGCGAGAAGAGTATCTGAGTTACAGGCCCTCCTGGCAGTTCAGCCATTTCTCATTTTTCATCGGGACAGAGTCTCTTTGAGAACCAATCCTTCATTCATGCCGAAGGTGGTATCCAGGGTTTCACTGAACCAAGCTATTCACCTGCCTACCTTCTTTCCAAATCCACAAAATAAAGGAGAGAAACTTCTGCATACTTTGGACATCCACAGACAGTTGCGATACTACTTGGACAGAACTAAGACTTACAGAAAAACTGACCCAACTCTTTGTAGCATATGCTGCTGGTGTAGAATGAAAAGCAATTTCCAAACAGACTTTCAAAATGGATCGGAAATTGCATTCGGTTCTGTTACTCGTTTCATGGAAAAGCTGTGCCAGCTAACATTAGGCCTCATTCCACCAGAGCAACAGCCACCTCCACAGCCTTAAGAGGGGTGGCTACAAAGGACATTTTAGAAGCTGCTACATGGTTCTCCGTGCATACATTTTCCAAGCATTACAATTTGCCCTTATATTCCAGATCCAGAGCAGGCTTTGCTACTGCAGTCCTGCAGGGCATGTTGGCTACACCATCCTTTTCTTAGGTCCTACCTCCCCCAGCTTGGCTATGGTATTCTACCCATATGTAAGGACTGCAGATGCATCCTTGAAGGACATAGTGCAGTTTTGTACTTACCATAAATGTAGATGTCCGATGGATATGCATCTGCAGTCAGGATTTCCCTCCCTCCTACCCCTCTGTGGTATATTTTGGATACCTATCCCTCCTTTTAGCTATCTGGGGTTATCTTTTATGGTGTATTTGTTTTTTATTGCTGTGCATGTTTGAAATTTCTCATTTCTCCAAATTTAGCCTTTCTTAGAGGGCAACTGGCATCTGGGGCAAGAAAAACTGCGGAAGATGGCGCCGGCTGACGCTTTTATATCCCAGCCTCTCTGACGTCTGGATGGAGGCGAAATCAGCCGACGCCATACCCAGACTTTGGAATCCGGCCAACCGAGGGGCTGCCTGAGGCAGGACAACCCATATGTAAGGACTGCAGATGCATACCTATCGGACATCTACATTTATGGTAGGTCCAAAACTGTACTTTTTGTACCTACCATAAATGTAGATGTTCGAGTGCTAATACAGCTGCAGTCCAGGTTTCCCTCCCTCCTTCCCCTCTAGGGGTCTTCTTTTATGGTGTATTTGCTTGCAACTACTGGTCTTTGATTATATTGCATTGCATTATTACATAATTTTATGTATTGCCTTCTTTCTGGGGGCACCTGACATCTGGGGCAAGAAAAACTGAAGGAAATGGTGTTGGCTGGTTCTTTTGTACCCCTGTCGCACTGACGTCAGGGAAGAAGCGACGACAACAGACACCGGACCTAGACTTTGGAATTTGGCCGACCGAGGACCTGCCTGATGGCAGGAGAAACCCATCTGTTATGACTGCAGCTGTATTAGCACTCTAACATCTACATTTATGGTAGGTACAAAACTGTACTTTTTCGGTCATATACAGACTTGGTGAGCCAGAAGCCTTTGATATTCGCCTTTTACTTCCGAGAAGTAGATGCTGAATAGGAGTAGCTCCAACACTGAGTCTGGAGGGGGTGGTCTCACCGATCATGACTTGGGTCCTTTCTGTGAGCCAGCAAGCAATGCAGCGAGTTGTATAGGGATTCATGCTTTGTTCTGAGAGTTTGTCAGCAATATCTGAGTGGGGTTTTGTATCTAATGTCTTGGCCTGGTCAAGGTAGGTGATTCCTACAGTTTTTCCTCCTGTATAGCATTGACCGTGTCGAAGTTTAACATGTTGAATGGGCCATACCTCCCCTTAAAGCCAAACTGGGATGTGTCTAGTGTCTGTGTTGCCAATTTTTTCGATCATTTCCATGATGATTTGTTCCACGGCTTTGCGTGTTAGACATGGACTGATGGGTCTAAATTCTAGGGTCGGTTGGTGGTCCACCCTTAAAAGGGACGACTGTTGCGGCCCTTCATTCATTTGGCACAGTGACCTGTTGAGGCTGTAGCTGGAGTGCCTCAAGTGGTCCTGCTAGGCCATGTTTTAGTTTATTTATGACACAACCAGGGATATTGTTGAAACCCATTGGAGCAGTGTTTTTGGCCTTGGTGAGTGCAGCCAGTACTTGCTCCCTGTTAAAAGTTGAGGAGGGGGGCATGCTAAAAGGGATTTCACAGTTGGTAGTTGGGGGGTGAAGTTAGAGCTTTGTCAGCCAGTAGATTCACTTGTCACTGTAGTCAGTACGTCTGGTACAATTTACCATGAGCTCTTCACAGTGCTGAGTGTTAACTTTGAGGTTCCTGACCTAGCTGAAGAAGGCTTTGTGATCCTCCTTGGCCAGGGAGGCTATCCTGAGTTCACAATTGGCCTTACTGTTGTTTAGTTGATTTCTGAGAACGTTTGTCTCCAGATGCTCTTTGTTTTTTGCCATGTCTTGTTGTATAGCCTGTTAAGGTAAGGATTCCACCAGTGGGGTTTGTTTTGGTGTTTAGATTTGGGCTGTCTTCTGCTGGGTACAAAAGTCTCCAGTGCAGCTATTTACATATTTGTACAGGCTTTCTGTGAATAATTCTTCGTAGGTAGCGGTGTCCTCTAGGCTTGAAGACTGGTGTTTGGCAAATTGTCACTTAATTGGGTGTACTTTACTTTCCTAACTAAGGGTTTAGATGCATTTTCTAATATTTTTTATTTATTGGGAGACTGCTTTGTTGTCATCTTACCAATGAGGATGTGACATGGCAGGTGCAGTGCTCCCCATGTTGTTGAGTACCAAGTCCAATATGTTTGAGCCTTCAGGTTAGCTTGCACACTGTCTGGTGTCTGTGTCCAGGAAACATGCCTGTGAATTACAGGCGGTGTACATTTCCCAGTCTATAGAGGGGTAGTTAGTCTCCCATGAATAGGTTTTGTTTGGATGGTGAGTACCTGTATTAGGTCTAGGTAAGAGCTGTGAGCTTCGTGGGTCAGTGACCTCTACATGGCCTGGACATGGTAAGGAACCTTTTCTATGGAGACTTGGATGAACTCCAGGGCGTTTTATCCTGTTTAACCAACTTGGAGGTCTGTTTTTTTTTTTTTACTAACCTAGATAGACACTGCCCTTGTCCATGCTGCTGTTTGTCTAAATGTGTGGAAGACACTGTAGCTTTGTACTGTTAAAGTACTTTCTGCAAGCTGCAGAGATGTATACATTTTCCAGAGTGGTGGAGTTTTTTTGTATAGACTCCTAGCATTGTGCAGTAAATCCTTGAGGTTGCCCCCCCCATGTCATTAGTCTTTTATAGGTAATGTCAAACCGACAAAACTAAGGGATGGATAAAGTTTTTAGCCAATATCCTTAAGCCCAGGAGGGGACAGGTGCATAACATGCTTGGCAAAGCAACATGGTCTATTAACCGCATCCTCCCATGCTGATGGATATTTGATCTCCCCTTTTCTTTTTCTCTGTGGCATCACTGGCAAGGGTAGAATGCTGGTCAGTGCAAGGCACCTACCTGTCTGTGACTCGTATTGAGAGATCCATAATGTCTCTCCATATAGTCTGAGGTGTGTTGCAGGTCATTTACCTACATGGACTATGATAGAATCATTTTGGTACCCTGTGGTGCACTGATTTGAGTGCATGCATGTTACGGATCCTAGCTCCAGGTAAGCAACTTTATCTTGTCCAGCCTGTTGAGAGGGACATCTGTGTGTCACGCATTAGAATCCTTTGTGACAAGAGGACTTTACCTTATGGGCTTTATTCTCTGGGATCTTTGGGTATAGGCTTGTGTGTGGTGGTGGTTATTGCTTTGGGTGTATGCTTTATTGATTGCTGAGGATAGACGTTGACAGCTTTGGACGTCTTTGAGATTTGTTAAGGTTTCTTTTCCTCAGCATTAGTAGTACTTGTGTGATGAGCAGTATGTGTGAAGGATGTAGCATGCGAGTTCTTCACAACCTTATTTGTAAGGAAGATTTTGCCTAAAAGGAAGCTTATATGTGTGAATCTCTCTCCTACTGTAGTGAGTACGAGGCAATTGCTACGTTGTCTCAGGATGCCCATATCTAGCCAACTGATTGCAGATACGTTAGGAAATTGTAAGTCCATATTGTTAAGACCTGTACTAATGTTTGACTGTTATGGTTTAGGGACATGGTTTTGCAGAGTTCACCTGAGTACTGTCTAGGGTTAAGGCTAGACGTTTGATGGTGCTAAGGTCTGATACTAGTGATGTTTGTTGCGCTAATGAGCTTCCCTAAACTTGGCTTCATGCAAAGCCTTTGTGTTTACAGATTGAAGTCTTAAGTACTAGGCCTCATAGGTTTGCCATGATACAAGGTACTGTTAAGTAATTACTGTATGGTGAATAGCTGCTCACAACATAACTAGAATTATAGCTTGCAGAAACAAAAATGAATAACTCGTGCCCTCATATTAGGAACAACGAAACTGAGCTCCTTGGGACCAGGTAAACACCTTCTGCCCCAGGAAAGGTGATGCTGGAACTTAATGTAAAAAAAAAAAAAGCACAGCAAAAGTAGCTCTCCATTGCAGATTGAACACCAAACAACGAAGTCTTTAAAGTCCACTGGCTGATGAAACAGTCTCACTTTAAGTCTTCCTCTGTTTTTCCCAACTGTGATAGACTAGGCTGTCTTACTACTGCCCCAACAATAGCAGTCCAAGTTGTCTTTAAGTAAAAACACGCTTTGAGTAGCCAAAAGGTACAAGTGTTTAACCCAGGAAGACCAGTCTACTTTTCACTACCACTAGAATTGCAGGCCCAGACTTCTTAATACAAAAATGAACTTTAGTTAGCCCATTCAAAACACCTAGGTACAGCACAGAAACCAGTTGAAAAGTGCTGCTGATTGTGAAAATGCCTTAATTTAATAGCTTTAACTTCAGGTAAAGAACAAATGCAACACACACAATCGATTTTAAACAGTAAGATAAGTGCAGCAGTTTTACATTCAGGGAAGTAAATTTTAATTGTGTAAGTGGTTTTTCAAGCTTCCAGCTGTTCCAAGACTTAGATGGCTGACTGCTTGTATAATGCAAAATGCCACGGGCGTCCTTTTAATTACCATATGCTCTAGTTACAACTCACACAACTGGCCAAAACTGTGTTTTGTTTTAAGTTTGAAAAGTTCTGCAACATAGAATTAGATTAGCAGTGCTGACGATCCACTTAAGAGCTCTGAAAAAACAGATACTGTGTGGAGAATAAGTACAACACAATTAGATGAGTAATGCTGATGATCAAAGTCTCCGAGAAATAACGGATACTGTAAAACCCAAAACAATTTATGCTTTTAGCTTCAGATTCAGGAGTAAAACTGCAATAAAATGAAAGGCAACTCCAGAACACACACGGTGGGTACAATTGAACTCTCTCATATGCTCCTCAACTGCTCTACCTTTACTGTCCAGATTTCTAGAACATACAGTAGTAATGATTGCACCACATTTTCAGCTTCTTTGGCAGTCTTCTGTCATACACTACCCCTGACACTGCCAGTTAGCTGCTGCCCTTCCTTAGTCCAACTTTGACCTCCCTAATTCAGACATCTCTTTTCAACCCCCCCCCCCCCCAGGTAATTTGAGGTTATTAACCTATTGTGCTAATTTCCTTTAATCTCAGTTCTCATAATCTTATTTGCTGCCATTACAGCTGTTAATTCCATTTCATCCTGTATGCCTTCAGGTTTGCATTCCATTCCCCTATCCTTCGCTGAAATTCTTGTTCAGTTCAGTCTGCCTGTAATGACACTACCTGCATACAACAGTTTTTTTGTTTCCCCTCCTTCCTGTTTGCTGTTCACACTGGTGATGGGCTACATTAGCAGAGGTCTCTGGGCTCAAAGCTAAACAATGATGCACATCCACTGGTAAACAGATCTGAGAGCCCAAACACTGTTCGTTCTTGTACATAACACACTGGTAGAATTGGTGCAGTCTTACTGGGTTCCAACCCATCGCAGGACAGCCCAAAACAGCTTTCTTGGGTCCTCGTCTTATTGTAGTCTGCAAGTTTAGAAATGCCCAGTTGGAGACACTCTCCTCATTTTTAGCAACTTCTCAATTCTGTCTCAAAGCAAACATTGGGTTGATTTTGTTGCATCCTTATCTGAATTTGAACTGCTAGTCTCCCATCAGACTTTGTATTGCTTATCAATCGTCCTTTTCTGAACTTTCATGCATTGTGGCAAGAGTTTGGTAACTCTAAACTTCCAACAATTGTGAAAGTTGCCTTTGTTTTTTTTTGCACTAGTATGCTGCTTCTCCTTTTATCCGGGTTATGCCTCTCTCTCCTTATTGCTTTTGAGTACTGACCTTGCTGCTTTCCCTGACTTCAATTTCCATATTGCTGATGTCCTTCAAGGATGCATCTGCAGTCATAACATATGGGTTGTCCTGCCTCAGGCAGCCCTTCGGTCGGCCGGATTCCAAAGTCTGGGTCTGGCCTCGGCTGATGACGCACTTTCCCCGACGTCAGAGCTTCTGGGGTATAAAGGCATCAGCCGACGCCATTGTCCTCAGTCTTTCTTGCCGCGCGGTGCCTGAAGCAGAAGCTGTTCGCAAGTGCCGGTCGGTCAGATCCAGAGATTTCAGCTACCGAAGACTTAAGCTAAGTACCCCGTTGGGGACTCTTTCTTGCCTCAGCCGATGTCAGACAAAGTAAATAATTGTTTAACTTGTGGGAAACAAATACCTCATAAGGATTTCCATTCTTACTGCCTTCCTTGCTTAGGCCCAGACCTCGACGTATCAGCTTGTTTAGCCTATGCCTCCTTCAACCGACTGACTCTTGGACGTCGGTCGGAGTTCACAGAGGAATTTTTTGGTACCGCTTTTGCTTACAAAATGCCGTCGGGGACTCTGACTTCGCATATGGTCAAAAAACGCAAGGAAAAGGACCGACACTCGCAGCCCGCGGTTTCGGCTGAAACCACGGCTAGGCCTACCGCGAGTGTCTCTGTTTCGGCTGAAACAGAGTCCTCTATTATTACTACTACCGAAACCATACCTCCGACCAGAGAGGCCCCGGCTGAGTCTGCTACAGAACTCCCTACTGATGCTAGTGCTCAAGAATTGTCCGACACCATACCTTTGGACATTTCTACTCCTGCACGTGGGGCAGCTAGGCCCCCAGCTTCTATGTCTGTTAAGGCTTTCTCCAGGGCTAAAGCTGCCAAACTTTCAAAAGCTTTGCCTGCCAAATCAACTTCCCAGAGGCCTTTCTCTAGTTCTCAGATTCTCACTCTTTCTGAGGACCTTGTATCCTTAATTAGGGGTTCCCAACCTCACCCAGACAGGGCCTCCCAACCTCCTTCAGACAAAAGGCCCAGGACTGATCCCTCTGAACCTCTATCCTAAGATTACTCCTCGGATGGATCTGATTTGTCAGACCATCAGGAAGGGGCCTACTCGCCTTATGAGGATTCAGATGCAGAAGACTCCATTCCTTCGGCCTCCCCACCTGAAGAATTTTCCTTTGGGGACACTTTACACTCCATGAGGGAGCATTTTCAATGGCAGGGTCAGGATTTCTCCTACTCTAGAAAAAGATTGAGGACCTTTTTGCATTTGCCCCAGCATAGGCCCTTAGCCATACCACCTGCTCTAACTGTAATTGATTTATGTGTACAATGTCAGTACTGCACCTGATTCTCTTCCCCCGGCCCCTGCCAAACCTGACTGATATTACAGGGTCCCGGATTCTCACTTCCACCTGTATAAAGCCCATGCTGCAGACCCAGAAACTATTTCTCAGGGCCCTAAAGGGGTTGCAGCTGCTACTGCCAAAAATCCCCTACCCTCTGAAAGAGAGTCTAGAGCATTAGAGAGATGGGGAAAAAAGGTTTATACATCTGCTACTCTTTCTGCCAGGGCATTAAACTGTCAATTCCATATGATACAGTACCAAGAATTTTTGTTAGATCAGATGAATAAGAAGCTTTCTTCTCCTGAACCTTTAGACCGTAAATCCCTTCAGGATTTGGTACACAACTCTCAGCAGGTTAGTAATCATTTCTTAAAATGTGGCTATGATGCACTGGAGGCTTCATTTAGATCAGCTATGACTGGGGCAGTAATTCGTAGGCATGCCTGGCTGAAGGAGCAATCTTTGCCAGACCATGTCAAAGCTAAACTCCTGGATGCTCCAATGGAGAAACAAAATTTATTTGGCTCCCCTGCACAGGAGATTCTAAAGAAGGTGGAAGGAAAAGCAAAATCTGTGCAAACAGTAAAGGAATTCCTGCAGGTCCAACCTCCAAGGTTCAGCAGAAACTGGCCTACAAAGAATTGGTCCTTTCCAGACGCCTCCAGAGCACAGAGGGGCAGGAACAGACGCCCTAGAGGCAGAGGTCAATCAAAGGGTGCCTACAGGGGCAGTCAGTGGCAGCCTGCCAACCAGAGAAGTAGTGCCACAGCGACAACCACAGGACAGACCCAATGACTTGACTGATTCCGCCTACCAGGGATCAACTGGAAGCTCCCTTGGGCGGAAAGCTGGCTTAATTCTCAAAACAAAGGATACATGGACATTGCAAACAATAGACAAAGGATACAGGTTTCACTTCCACACTTTGCCATAAAGGGGCGGAATGCCAAACCTTCCACCAAACCAGAAGGCAGAGGCCTTAAGACAAATCAGCAATTTACTTCAGATGAAAGCAATAGAAAGGGTACCATCTACAGAACAAGGCCAAGGATTTTACTCCAGACTATTCCTTGTACCAAGAAAAGAAAACCAATGGAGGCCTATTCTCGACCTGTCCGCACTGAACACATCTCATTGTGCCAAAATTCAAAATGCTGACCCTACAGCAACTTCTTCCCATGTTGGGCAAGGAGTCTTGGCTGGTGACTCTAGATCTCAAGGAGGCATACCTGCACGTCCCTATCAGACCAGATTGCAGAAAACACCTCAGATTTCTTGCAGGATCAGAGCATTATCAATTCTCAGCATTGCCCTTTGGCTTATCTACTGCGCCCAGAGTATTCACGAAATGCATGGCATCAGTAATTGCACATTGCAGACTTCAGGGAATTCAAATTTATCCTTACCTGGACGACTGCCTAATACAAGCGGACAACAAAAAATTGTTAAAGGACTTTGCCTATGTCATATACCTGCTACAGGCCTTGGGATACACAGTCAACATCCAAAAGTCAAGGCTAGTGCCATCCCAAAGGATAACCTTTTTGGGTGCGGATCTGGACACAATCACTCGGATGGCTTTTCTCAGAGGAAAAACAAAACCAGCTTCCAGACTTTTTCAAGATTTTGACGAGACAAACTCAGCTTACTGCAAGGAAAGTCCTGCAGGCCCTGGGTTACATGGCATCCTGCATAATCTTGATTGCACATGCCAGGCTGCATATGAGGAAATTGCAATGGTACCTAAGGAGTGTATGGTCTCAACACAGTCACAGTCTGGAAACCATGATACCAATCATTCCATGCCTTCACAAGGAATTCCTGTGGTGGGCTCAGGCCTGCCAGACCAACAGAGGGTTGCCTTTCAACAAACCAAAAACAAGGCAGACCATCACCACGGACTCCTCAGACTGAGGATGGGGAGCACACATGGAGGACAAATGTATCCAAGGCCTATGGCCTCAAGGGCAGCTAAGCATGCACATAAACCAAAAGGAAATGCTGGCAGTGAGGCATGCAATCGAGGCATTCAAACCATTCCTCCAACAAGGACATCTGTTAATAAGGACAGACAACAACCACGGTCATGTGGTACATAAACAAGGAGGCACACATTCCTACCCTCTATGCCTGATGGCAATGAATCTGGAACCTATGCCTGAAACTCAATATCCAGCTGCAGGCCAAATTCGTGCCAGGAAAAGAGAATTCACTAGCAGACAGCTTAAGCAGAACTACCACAGATGCACACGAATGGATGTTGCATCCAGACATCTTCAAACTCATAACAAAGAAATGTGGAATGCCAGAGATCTGTTCGCCTCCCCACTCAACCATCAACTGAAGAAATTCTGCTCAAGGACATACCACCCCCAAGCCTGGAGGGTGGACACTCTCTTTCAGCTGGAATGCTCTAACAGTATATGCCTTTCCACCTCTCCCATTGATGTACAAGGTTCTTCTGAAGATCAGGGAGGAACAGCCAGAGGTGATACTAATAGCTCCGGACTGGCCAAGACAACACTGGTATCCGCTACTGAGAAGCATGTCTCAGGCGAACTCATGGCCTTTTCCCCTATGGCCTCTTCTAACGCAGAACAATTTCAAGACCCTGCATCCAAACTTGAAAACATTACAACTAACTGCCTGGAAAATTCCTTAAAACAAAACTGTTTTATCTCAGAGGGTGAAGGACATTATCCTGGAGGCTCGCAGACCTTCCACAAGGATGACACACTCAGCTAAATGGAAGAGATTTCTCATTTGGAGCACATCAAAGGGCACAGATGTCACAGTGGCAAACCTAGCACACATCCTAGAATACTTGGCAGAATTGTTCCACAATGGCATGTCTTATTCTTCCATTAAGATTCATGCTTCAGCAATTTCAGCAGAATACAATATGGATCCACCTATCTTCTCACCCTCTTCTCAGACAATTTTTGAGAGGGATCAAAAATGTTAAACCTCCAAGGAGACCCCCTCTACCTGCCTGGGATCTCAATTTTGTGCTGGAAAAATTGACACTACCTCCTTTGGAACCAGCAGCATCAGCAGACCTACAGTTTTTATCTTTGAAAACTGCTTTTCTTCTGGCAATCACTTCAGCAAGAAGAGTATCCGAGTTAGAGGCATTAATGGCAGTGCAGCCTTTTCTTAATTTCCACCAGGATAGAGTGTCACTGAGAAGCAATCCTACTTTCATGCCAAAGGTGGTATCCAGGGTATCCTTGAACCAAGCTATTCATTTGCCTACGTTCTTCCCTAACCCACAGAACAAAGGAGAAAAACTTTTGCACACCTTGGATATACACAGACAGCTACGCTACTATCTGGACAGAACTAAAACCAACAGAAAAACTGACTAACTTTTTATAGCATATGCAACTGGGGTGCAAGGAAGAGCAATTTCCAAACGGACAATTTCAAAATGGATAGGAAATTGCATTCTCTTTTGCTACTCCTTTCATGGAAAGACAGCTCCTGAAAATATCAGGCCTCATTCCACAAGGGCTACAGCCACCACTACAGCTTTCCTACGAGGGGTGGCTACCAAGGACATTTTAGAAGTTGCTACTTGAGTTCCGTGCATACATTTGCCCAGCATTAGAAGCTACCTTTATACTCCAGATCCGGAGCAGGGTTTGCAACTGTCTTTCAGCTAGCTGGGGGAATCTATTATGGTGTATTTGTTTGTTTGTGTATGTATGTATATATGTATGTGTGTATATGTATGTGTGTATATGTATATGTGTATGTATATATATATATTTATTTATTTGCTACTGTTTGGAACTTTTCAGCATTTATCCAAATTTAGCCTTCCTAGAGGGCACATCTGGGGCTAGAAACACTGAGGAAAATGGCGTCAGCTGATGCCTTTATACCCCAGAAGCTCTGACGTCGAAAGTGCGACATCAGCCGAGGCCAGACCCAGACTTTGGAATCCGGCCGACCGAAGGGCTGCCTGAGGCAGGACAACCCATATGTTATGACTGCAGATGCATACCTATCTGACATCTACATTTATGGTAGGTACAAAACTGTACCTTTCTATTTCTAGGGTGGGCTGTTCTTCCACTTTCGCCATAGGTTATGCTTGGGGCAGTAAAGCTAAAGGGGTTTCTTCATTCAGAAGCTGCTGGAAATGTTTGTTCCGTCTAACTTCTGATGTCTTGTGGACTGGTGAGTAGGTTGTTGCTGGCATCCCTTATGAAGGGTGTCTGACTATATTGTTTGTGTCGTTGCCTTGCAGCCTGATAGTTTTCCTGCCATCTAATTTAGTCATTTTTCAGAAGCTGGTAGAGTGCCTCCGATGCCTTATTCTTCACTATTTCAACTGCTCTGTCAGCCAAACCAGTGTTACTACTTGGCATTTCTTTCCTATCCTTTCCTTTTATTGATTTTTTGGACTTCTGTATTCCACCTCCATTTTTCCTTGTGTACTTTTTCATACCTGGCTTGGCCTTGTATCTGCTGTAGTCATCACACACACGGTTTTGAGTTTCTGCCATTCTTCAACTCGAGCTGTTCCCTTCCCTTCTCTTCTGAGTTTCTAGAGCCCTGCGTATTTCCTTCTACACTTGTGCTTTCTCTCCAGTCAATTTTCAGGTCATCAACCTAATAGTTGCTGTCGACCTTGAAGCCTTTAATGGCCACTGCTTGCAGCTAATTGTGGCAACCAGTATTAATGCTGTGGACAGACTGGTTAGTTTCAGCTGTCTTTGCAGTAGTTTATTCCCCATTGTATTGAGATGGTGTGAAATTTTTGAATTCATGATCTGATACTCTTCGTTCATTACTTACGTATGGGTATCTGTTCCGACTTCGGAACAGAGCCGGCCATTTTCCAAGCTTGCGTCTGCTACAAACTCTCGAGCTAAACTCTTACCCATAATTCCACTCTCCGTTACCTCAGATTTCATTTGCTGCTTTGCCATCCGGTCGTGTCAAGCTGCTTCTCTTTAGCTAAGTATAGATGTTCGTATTAAATTGCTGCAGTCATCGCGCTTGGGTTATCCTGCCATCAGGCGATCCCGCAGTCGGCCTGAATTCCAAAGTCTTGGTCCGGCGTCAGTTGCTGTCTCTTCTTCCCTGACGTCAGTGTGCCAGGGGTATACAAGAGGCATCCGATGACCTTTTCTTCAGTCTTTCTTGCCATGCGGTGCCTGAAGCAGAAACAGTTAGCAAATGCTGGTCGGCCGACGCATGAGATTTTCTATTTGAATTTCAGTCCGAAGTCTTCAATAAAGCTATGTACCCCGTTGGCGAACATTTTTCTTGCCTCAGTCCGATGTCAGAAAGTTAACAATTGCATTTCTTGCGGGAAGCAAATAACTCATAAGGACTTCCATTCCTATTGTATTCTTTGCCTAGGCCCAGACCACGACGTCACAGGTTGTCTTGTTTTGTGCTAGGTTTAATAAACGAACCATCAAACGCCGTTTTGACTTCACACATCATTACTTGGGTAGGAAATTTAATTATGCTGTCGGAGCAGCTGGCTACCGCCATTCATAAAAAACGCAAGGATAAGGACAGGCAGCCTAGGAATAAGTCAGACGCCGAGGCCTCAGCTGGGCCTCTCGCCGGTTCGCTGGTTTTCAGTGAGGCACCTACGCAGCCCTTGACTACCGTAGAACTTGAACCACAGACAGCTGCGGATTCCCAAGCTGAGTCTACTAGGTCGACGCAGCCATCTACTGACAGAGCAGAACTAGATACTGGTGCAGTGGAAACACCTTCGGTCAGACTACTCTCACCATTAAATCTTATGCTAAGCTTAAAACACCTTTAAAACCTAAGAAAACTGTTCAGTCTATAGTTCAAGGCCCCATGCCTAAGAAACGGATGGCTGAAGATTTGATTACCCTTACCAGGGGTTCCCATCCCCCTCCTGATAAGACAAAGACAAGAGGAGGATCATGCATCCTCAAATCAAGTTTCTCTCCTCAGAATCTTCTGAGGAACAGGATTACACTTTTCCACCTTATGAAGATTTTGATGCTGAAG
Source organism: Protopterus annectens (assembly GCF_019279795.1). Lineage (NCBI taxonomy): Eukaryota > Metazoa > Chordata > Ceratodontiformes > Protopteridae > Protopterus > Protopterus annectens. The sequence goes on from NC_056751.1 coordinate 598,288,698, forward strand.
ACTCTATTCCCTCAGCATCTCCCCCTGAAGATTACTCCTTTGGGGAAACTTTACATACCATGAGGGAACATTTCCACGGGGAAGGCCAGGATTACTTATATTCTAAGAAAAGGCTCAGAGTTCCTTTTACTAACCCAGCACAGACCTCTTGCTATCCCTCCTGTTTTTTAGATATTGTGGATGATGTCTACTTGGAGTCTAGTTTAAATCCAGATTCTCTACCTCCTGCTCCAGCCAAACCAGACAGATACTACAGAGTACCAGACTCGCACATTCTTTTATAAAAGCCCTGTAGCTGACCCAGAAACAATTTTCCAGGGTCGTAAGGGAGCAAAAGCTTCTATGGCTAAGAATCCTGTGCCCTCTGAAAGGGATTCCAGAGCCCTAGATAGATGGGGAAAGAAAATATACACCTCAGCAACTCTGGCTATGAGAGCATTAAATTGCCAGTTTCACATGTTGAAATATCAATTCCTGATGTCTCAGTTAAAACAAAAAATGAGCACACATTCAGAACAGCCTGAATTCAAGGAAATGCAGGATCTGTTGCATGCAGCTGAACAGGTGGGCAAACATACTTTACAATGCGGATTTGATTCATTGGAAGCTTCCTGTAGTGCAGCTGTTGGCTCTGTCATACGTAGACCTGCTTGTTAAAGGAACAAACCCTCCCAGACCATGACAAAGCAAAATTATTGGATGCACCTTTACAGCAGGATGTATTTTGTGTCGAAGCAGAAGAGGTTTTAAAGAAAATTGAGGATAAGGCAAAGTCTATGCAAACCGTCAAGGATTTTTTGCAGGTACAACCCCCTAGTTTCAGCAGAAATTGGCCAACAAAAAATGGTCCTTTCCAGCTTCAGACAGACCACAGAGGGGAAAATACAGACGCCCAAGGGGCAGGGGTCAGTCACAGGGCCCTTACAAACCTCGCCAATGGGGTCTGCTACCCAGAAAGGAGAAGAGGCCCCAAGCTAGCAGAAGACAAACACAATGACACTACTCTTAACTACCAAGCAAATTTCTCCTGGCAACTCCCTTGGGAGGAAAACCAGCATTTCCTGCAGACAACTGGCACATAATCACAAAAGACAAATGGGTTCTAAACATGGTCTCTCAAGGATACAGATTCCAAGGATCAAAGGAATGCCAAACCTGCCGCCAAATCAGTGGGCAGAGGCACAAAAACAAATTACAGCTCTCATGAACATGAGAGCCATTCAGCAGGTACCTACACAGAAGCAAGGACAAGGATTTTACTCAAGATTCTTCCTAGTCGCAAGAAAGGACAAAGCATGGGGACCCATTCTGGATCTTTAAATTCTGAACACCTATCTGCAAGTACCAAAATTCAAGATGCTAACACTAAAGCAGCTTCTTCCCATGCTGGGCAAGAATGCTTGGCTAGTCACTTTGGACCTCAAGGAGGCATACTCGTGTCCCTATCAGACAATTGCAGAAGATACCTCCGCTTAATTGCAGCTTTAACGCATTATCAATTCTCTGCACTGCCCTTTGGCTTATCTACTGCGCCCAGGGTCTTCACAAAATGCCTGGCACCAGTAATTGCATACTGCAGACAGAAGAATTCAAATATACCCATACCTGGACGACTGCCTTATTCAAGCAGAAAGCAAGGACATTCTTTTAAAGCATCTGGCATTTGTCAAACACCCAAGTTGCCTAGGGTACACAGTAAACGAAAATAAATCAAAACTAGTGCCCTCAAAACATAATATTCCTGGGTGCCAGCTTAAATACAACGGCCCAGATGGCTTAT